>NC_050446.1:81660190-81960190 GCF_903995425.1 Onychomys torridus
TAACATCTTAAATAATTCTCTTTGACTTGTTTGTTTGTTTGTTTGTTTGTTTGTTTAGGTACTGAATGGGTGAATTTTTTCAGCTCAGCTATTCTCTGAGCAACATTTTATAAAACTTCACTGCTGTAGTGACCAGATAATGGTTTCTTCTCCTCCTCCTCCTCTTCTTCTTTCTCTTCCTCCTTCTCTCCCTCTTCCTCTTCCTCCTTTCCCCCCACCTTCTCTTCTGTCTCCTCTTTCTCCCCCTCTCAGTTTAGGGGTAATCTCACACTGGTCAGGACTTCTATGTTCCAAGTAATAGACAGCTTGTCATAAACTCTCTTGAATAGATGGACTAGACTGTGCCTCATATTTGAAATAATTCAAAGGTGCATATGGCTTTAGAGGGGACCTTGACATGGGCTGAAATGTGACCAGTGCACTCTCTATTTCAAAGCTCCATTTCTTATAAATTGGCCCCATGCTTATTCTTACTACTGTTTCCTTGGCCTTTCAAAATGACTTGACAGCGATATGAGGGAACGAAGGTTGAGGAAAACTTGAGGGAATCTGGAGATGGCTTTTTTAGCTGACTTGAACCCTTGTAGTCACCCTACAAGGAATAGACAGAGCCAAGAGGAAAAATACACTATTGAATGGCTTTATCTTAGATAGGAACTCTGCTTTGCTGGGCCTAAAGTACAGAGGTCTGACCCACAGGGAAACTGAGGCTGTTGGAGAGAGAAGATGGAGGAATGAATATGGCCGACATGTAACCCCCAGGAGATGTTTCCTAAATATGAAACCAATGGATGTCTCCTTGAAGGTCCTTTGTCTTCTTTTTATGTTTGAGACAGGACTCTCACTCTGTAGGCAAGGCCAGCCTGGAACTTGCTGAGGTCAACTCAATGACCTCAACTTTCCACCAGTCCTACTGTCTTATCTCAAGTGTTTGGGGGATGGTGGAGCTCATGTTTTAGAACATAATTACACCGGTTTGTTGCTTGTTTTATGATAACTGATAATTCAGTGTTGCCCTCAATAGATGGCAGAGAAGGCTTTCCTGGCAATCTCAATGTATGTAAGGAATGGTTGAGATTTCTAACCTCTGTCCCTTGTTTTATAAATTTACTATTTGAATAAAAACGGATAGATTCGATCCAGAGTCCCTCCAACTATTTCTGACTGTTCTTCCTTCCTCTTTTTTTTTTTTTTCAAATCACAGTTTCTTTGGAAAAGCCAATCTTTCTTTTCTCCCACCATGAGTAGGCTTTTCCCCCACCGGCTTCTTTCTGTAGAACTCTTTTCTTTCCCAATTGAAAAGCTCTCCGATGAGCCTCTTTAGACCTTTTATTAAACTTTCCATCCATCACATGAATTCTAGATGAGAGACTGCCCTTTCCATACTCTGTGCCATGTGGCACTAAGTGCATCTATTTACTTCCATTTCCATCAATTGAAAATACTACAGTGGCTTTTTATTAAGTCAGTTGTGGATGCTGGGAGGGGTGGGAATGAGATTTCTTCTTTTCCAGTACTTGGACATTAGTAAACTTTTCTTGAGGATCCAATCTAGGAAAATAGATTGCTGTCCAGAAATAGAAGCAGAACTTTTTTTTTCCTAAATGAAGGAAGTCATTGTTTAAAATAATACTTAAATGTCTTTAAAGAGACTAATTGTTCCCTTCCTTTTTAAAGTATTTCTGAGCCCATTTTTAAGAGTTGGTATCCTCCTGCTATTTTTAAATTATTATGCACTGATTTTATGTAGCATTGCTGATAGTGAAGCCTTGCTAATCTTTCATGTCCAGGTTGAGTCTATAGACTGGTGGCGAGGTTTGCCGTCACAGAATGGGATGGATGAGTTTATACTGCTGGTATGGCTTATAGAGTTTGGGGGTAGGGGGGTTGTTTTGTTTTGTTGTTTTTGCCTCTTGTTGTTTTCAGATTATTGTTAATCTAAAGGAATGCTCTATCTTTGGTTGCTTCTTGGTGACAGGAACAGCCTAGAAAACAGTTATAATGAAGAAGCATTCAGTGGGAACTCTCAGTTTTATTTTCTTGAACATTTAAAGAAAAGCCCAGGCAACATTTGCAAGCTCCTTGATACAGATCCCCCTGCTCTCCCTCCAGGCCAGGCTTCCAGAGCCTTGAGTCTGACAGTACCCCAAGGAGACATAACAAGGTGCTGGCACAGTCAGTGGTTTGATCAAATGAATTTATGCAGGACAGAGGGTTCCCAGTATCAACACCTGGATGTTTACACAGGATAGTCTCCTAGAATGTAGTTTTCAATTCTGATAGAAAATATATGCTGTTTACCTTCAGAATCTGAAGTAAAGTATGTGTGTTGGAGGGGGAAGAGGATTATAGAGATTAAATTGTCATGCTGAGTTTTGCTTAAATGCATGGGGCCAGGAAAACATTCACTCTACTTGAAAATTTAGCTACTGCAGTCAACTTCCAAGGAATATCTATTTCTTTAGAATCCTTTCATTGTATGGCAGTCTCAGGATGATGGCCCCTGGACTGTGAGTTCTCTTTCTTTATCCTCTGGTAGTCACGGTACCTGTGATGCATTGTAAATTCCAGAAACAAGAGCATCCTTTGCACACCATCAAGGACAGACACCTGCTCTCAATTTCACTGTGTCAAAGAAGTTCTCATTGAGGCCTGTTCTCTGCTACCTGTGTTACAACACTGTTTCTTATCAGGTTTCTCTTGTAATTCTTTTTAATTGTACCAAAATACACATAACAGCCAGTTTTCCATCTTAGCTATTTGTAAGTGGACATCAGTGGTACTGACTATATTCCCATTACAGCATGACATACAACACCTTCCAACTTCCAAACTCAAACTGAAATTCTCTGTCCACTAAGCAGGAACTCCTGTTTCCTCTTTAAGTCAGCATCTGGCAAGTCTGTCTACTGACTGCTCCTGTGAGCTTGGTGGGTCTAGACAACTCATAAAAACAGAATTAGATTGTTAAAGAAAACCTGAGCCTATTTAAATACAACAAAGTTTACATAAGCAAGAAAAGGCTCTAGAACCAGGCAATATTCTCTCTGCACCTACCACCACTGCCCCCATACAATGTGTCCATCTATTTTTACAGCTCGAGAAACAGAAAAGGCATAGATAAAACACCAGATTGGTGCAGCCGGACATTTGCCTCACTTGGGCTTGGTCTGGCAGCCTGCAGTTTGGGATTGGCCAAGGGGTCATCTGCTGTGATTGGCTGAGGTTTGGCCACTGAGTTACAGGAGTTTACTTTTTGATTGCCTTACAAATTGCTTGCACCACCAGCCAGATTGCCATTCAACTTTTTATGGAGGCTACTTAGAGCTAAAACTTTATCATTCAAATTCAGAGGCTAGTTCCAGCCAAATTCATTTATTTCGGTTCAAGCATGCAATCTTTATTGTTTTGTTTCTAGTATATTTCACTTAGCATGATGCCTTCAAGGGTTCTGATGCAACATGTCTCAGAATTTCCTTTCTTTTGAGGGCTGAATGCTATTCCATTGTATGCATGTATATATACTACGTTTTGTTACCTGTTCCATTGTATGCATATACCACACTTTGTTTACCCATTCATCTGCAGATGGGTATAGGGTTGTTTTGTGTAATATTAAAATACTGCTGCTGTGATCACCTCTGTACAAGGCACCGCCTCTACTTCCTGCTGTGCTATGTGCTAATTTTATGTTTAACTTGTTAAGGAATTATGCTATCATTTTTCCAAAGTGGTTGCTTGCCGTCCAGTCTGACCAGCAATGCCTCAAGTGGTTTTCAGCAGAAATCATTCCCACCTCACACTGCTCCCAATAACACAACTCTGGGACTCTTGGTTGTCACCAGAGATCTTTTTCCACTGAGGGTTAAGGAGAGGGACCAAACTTCACACTTGACATTGTGGCCAAGGGATGTAGACATGCACAAGAAGAGGATATTATAGCCTAACAGAGGAAGGGGACATTTAAAGAAGAGACAGTACCATCTGAACTTAAACAAAACACACTTCAGGTGGAGTGTAGAACTCCATCTGTCCAGCACTACAGTATTGGGGGCACCTGGTCTGCTGTGTGTATGCCGTTGTAACGGCTTTGTTCATGGTGTCTGCAGACTACAACAGATGCCAGGCAGACTCTTAGACAAAGCCTCCTTGTTGCTGTTTGCCTCCAGATAGTTCAATCCAGGTCTTTTTGTTCCTGAGAAAATGAATGTCTGTTTGGATTTCTGACAACACTTCCCACCTCTGAGCAAAACTAATTTTGATACTTCATATATTCTGTTCAGAACTTGCAAAGAGAAAGGAGAAAGAAGTGTCAGAGTGAGCCTGTTGCCCAACTTCGACTTACAGATGGAGGGTCTGGGGGAGCAGGAGAGGGGTCAGGAGATGCGGTGGTTTGTATAAGAATGGCCTCCATCGGCCCGTAGATTTAATGCTTAGGGAGTGGCGCTAGTTGAAAAGATCAGGTATGGCCTTATTGGAGGAAGTGTGTAGTGCGGATAGGCTTTAGGGTTTCAAAAGCCCAAGCCAGGCCCAGTGTCTCTCCCTTCCAGCTGCTCACAGTTCTGGATGTCGAGCCCTCAGCTACTTCTCCAGCACTGTGTCTGTCTGTGTGCCAAGCTGTGCTTCCACCCACGGTGGAGTAATGAACTGTACACAAGTCGCAGTTAAATGCTTTCTCTCAGAAGAGTTGCCATGGTCATGGTGTCTCTTCACAGCAATAGAACACTAACACAGGAGGGCATGACTTCTGATTTCTGATAGCTTGGCTAACCTGAGCCAGCCTTAGAGCTCTATGGCACCAAGGAGAATGCTTCTGTGTAAAAACTGCTGTGGATTTGAAAACTGCTCTGCTGAGTACTCTGAGATCTTCCTGCAAAGGCCCTGCCTTGTGCTGAGATCCCAAAGCCCTGTCACAGCTGCTCCTTCAGGACAGTTGCTGCAAGCTCTCTCAAGAGAACCCTCATTCCAGAAGCCACACTTTGAGTTTTCTTTTCTTTTTCTATATTATAAAATTAGGGTTGTCATAGGGACATACGTTTCAAGCCAGATATTTCATGGTCCCAGGAGAGTCTTCCTTAGGAAACTGTTTATTTATGAGTGTGTTAGCACTACTCTCAGAAAGTTACTCAACGAGGGTGGCAAAGCATCTTTAGTAGACGGCTTGTGGATAAATTTAAATCTCTGAGGAATAAATGAAAATTATTTTATCTTCCTAGCTGTACAAAATCATCCCTACGAATTTAAGCCTGGGTTTCCCAGTGTCTCCTGGTGGAGTCAGCACTGTTATATTGGCTATGTTTGCCTAACATGTGGTTCCAAGTGTGAGTCTCAACCATGACCCAAGCACTTGTCATTGTCTGGACCCTTCTGTGAGTCCCAGCATCCGGCAGTGGCATGGGAAATCCTTACTTTATCACCCAGGTGATGTTTATGCCCACTAACCTGTGAGAATACTGGCTTTGAAGCTACAGGTGTTTGGTTTGACTGTGAACTTATTTCTAGAATTGGCTGAGTTGGCACCTGATGGGAGACATCTTTCTGCCTCTTTCCTGTAAAACTAAATTTAAATCCAATTAACTTAGAAGCTAGGCTGGGTAGGAAATGGCTAATTGTAAGAATTTTTTAAAGTTTATTTTTAAGATACTTCTCTTTAATTACTTGTTTCATTTCAAGCCCATTCTGCTGCGTTGTGGGAGGGAGGCCATGGAACTTAGAACTGCCATTTATACTCTGCACCTCATAATGTGATTTTGGATGGCATCCTGCCCCACTTTATTCACTTATAAGATGAGGCTGTCGCACTAATATTGTATAATCTATTTTCTTTCTCTCTTCTACCCTCAGACCATTTTTTCATGCATGGAACTAGGAAAACCTTAATTATCTAACCTTTTTTAAAAACCTCACTTAAGACA
Source organism: Onychomys torridus (assembly GCF_903995425.1). NCBI lineage: Eukaryota > Metazoa > Chordata > Mammalia > Rodentia > Cricetidae > Onychomys > Onychomys torridus. The sequence continues at coordinate 81,666,106 of NC_050446.1, forward strand.
AGAGAAAAGTGGGCTTCAAGCAGACTGGAGGTGCTACCTTGGGACAACCTTTAGGGAAGTCTGAGGGACCCCAAGATTCTGGGCTTCCCCCGGTGTGCTAGGAAGTACATTCTGTGTTGCACAAGAACTCCATTTCTTCTACCCAGTAACACCCCACCAGCATTAAGCACTGCAGCAGAGGTTGTACTGGACCTTTGGAAACTAGGAATTTAATGTAGATTGGTTCATTTGCAACATCCAACTGTCTCTTCACTCAGAAGCTGCAGGTTCTGGGGAAGCAGACATGGCTGTGACCATCTACAAGTACACACTGTGTGACTATTGGAACTCCTACAGCAAGCCCAAGGCAGCATGTGTTGTTGGCCTTATTTTGACCCTCTGGCATATGGAAAAGAAAGCATTGATTTTTTTTCCTCCCTGTTTGTTTGTTCTTAGAACTATAAATTTTCAGGATCGTGATGTGCCTTTATGTTTACCTAGACTGCATGTGTGTGCATGTGTGTTTATTCCTGTAACAGGACTGCATGTGCCACATGTAACACACATGAACACACACACACACACACACACACACACACACACACACACACACACACACACACACAGTAGGGGAGAGATGGGTGTTCATATAATGAACTCATCTACTCTGCTTAACTGCCCAGATCGCATGTGGAATGTGAGCAGAACACCTGTTACCCAGATGTGATCAGACGGATTTTGCTGGCTGAGTTCCAGTGCCCTTCCTCCGACACTGTCACACGTTCGTCGCTCTTAACTGAGAGCCATTTAACAGGCGAGGATATAGGCTCCGTTCACACCTCCTTCAGCTGAGCCTATCTGTCTAAGCCTTCGTCCACATGTCCGGTAGCTCCTCAGCCAGCGGAAGGAACTTGGGGCTTTCCATAATCATGTCTTCTTCGGCTGACCTTTGCCTAGATTTCTTTTTCCCCATCACTGCGGAAGACTAAAGGAATTGCTCTCTTTCTTCCATTCGTACTAGCACAGGTCTTCCACAGACAAACAAGATAAAGAACAGCTAAAGTTTTTAATTCTTGAAAGCCAAGACATACAGGCTTTGAGTTCAGGATGTAATGATACAATATGCGTCCAATATCGGGCTTGGGTTAGACCGCAGGCGCTGAAACGTCAGCAGGCCGGTCTTGCAGAGGAGAATTCCTGGTGAGTGAAGGGCAGTGCTGGATGTGCCCAGGGGCAGTTCCAAGCTTGATAGGCCTGTCCAGGTGACGCACCAGCCTCCGTGTGTGGGAGCACCTAGATCTCATCATGTTAAGACAAGCTTAGCAGCAGAGGGATGGCTTCATCCGGGGAATGGCTGTGCTCAACTGATCTACATTGTTGATGAAGCACACAGGCATGACTTCTGATTGCCCCGCCCCATATGGGAGAAGGGCACGGTTGTTGAAGCAGCCCCTGGATTCAAGAGAACAATAAGAAGATGAGCCGCTGGAGTCGTCAAAGGACTTAGGTGTCGCTTTTCAAGTTTGATATTTCAAATGAATACTTTAATAATAAAAACAGAGTTTTATAACCAAAACTTAGTCCAGGAGGCACATTAATCGGCATTTTGGGAAGATTGCTGCTGAACTCGTGGACCCCCTTTGGCAGTACTCTTGGGGGACTGACCATGGGTCAGCATCCCCTTCCACTTTGGGAGTTGGGGGGCTGGCACAAGACTGCCGCCCCCCGCCCCGTGTGCTGTGAGCACCACCAGTCAGGTCGGATTTGGCTCTCCCTCCCCTGCCACTGCAGCAATAAGTAACGACATGTCAACTGGCCAGCATGGAAGCAAGGTAAAATCTGCTTGGGACACCTGGGAAATTTCATTTACACAGAATGTCAGGCCATAGTCTCCAGTGTAAATACTAGAGGCTTTGGCCTGCCCTGTTGTACAATAACATTTGGTGTGAAATTAAATCAGAGCCTAGTAAAAATCTAGATAGGATTTAGATGTGTGGGTAATAGTGTGCCCACCCCACCCCACCCCTCCACCCCTGTTCAGGAAACCCTGTGCTTCTCCAGCCCTTGGCATCGCTAGTACCTGGAAGAGGCTCCAGTTTTGTTGAGTTGGAGCGTGTCATTCTGTGCTTTCTCACAGGTAGGCTTTTGTTTTGTTTGCTTATTCGTTTAAGACGCAGTTTTGCTAAGTGTCCCAGGCTGCCCTTGATCCTGTGATTCCTCCTTTCTCAGCTTCCCAAGTGCTGACATTGCAGGCTTGTACCACACTGCCTAGACCAGAGGCCAGAAGACTTCATTTTCATCTGATTGCCAACCTTTGTTGGTTGTTGTTTTTCAGAGATCAAATTGGGAAATTTTAACACCCCTCCCATTTTCTAAATGTGGTCCTGCATTTCCAAGACCATGGTTATTCTCAGTAAAAACATGGAACTTGTAAAACAAACCAAAATCAATCTGTATAACCTCACCTCCCTCCAGCCAGTGCCCTACCCCCAGACAGACTGCTGAGAGAGAGCTTTTGGTGCAGCTCCTGCTCTCCAGCCCTGTGCATTGTTAAACAGATGCAGTGTTTAGACACATCATGGTTATGGCTGTAGCCCCCCGCTATTGTTGAAGAATGTTAGACAGCCATTTATCACTCTGAGCCAGTAAAGCCATTGTAAAAATGTCCTACTAGTTAAATGAAGCTTCAATTTAATGAGGCTGTAAGAATGAACCGGGCTTTGTCACATTGTAAATAAGACTCCTGTAGCAATGTCTTAGGAAGGAAGGTGCAGAGTCCTTTGTTTTCAAGCAACAATGGTCTCCTCCTCAAGGTAAAACAGAAACCCCACTGCATTAAAGACATCCTTTGAAGTTGTCTCTAACTCAAAGAAACACTTGAAACATAAAGACATGTGGCATAGAGGTGACAAGATTGGGGTGAACTAATGCCTTTGTGTACCCCAGGAGCACCAAGAATACCAGGAGCTGCCTTGGAGTCCAGGGGAGGACCAAGCCAGCCCCAGGGATACCAACTTTGCAGTGAAGTGGTCCAGTTAGACCCAGGAGGACATTTGCCTCTGACAGGCAGGTGGGAAAGAGGAAGAAGGTCTCCTCAGCTTGTACTTAACAGTGCCCAGTGAACCTGCTGCGTTGAAACCACCAAGAACACTGTGGGAAATGATCTCCATTCCTGAGTGCAGGCAACTTCCCACTCAGGAATGGAGACCAGTCAGGTATTTTCTTAATGTCCTAAGGAATGAATTCTGTGATGATTCAACTCCTACACAGCCAGCAGTAGGGAGCTTCAGTTACAGCACATGATTTTAAAAAATAACCAGTCTTGAAATTGCCCTATTGGAAAGAAATTTGATTGTCCCACAAATAAGATAAAGTGGTCCCCATCCTTATTTTGCTAGAGCCCCCACAAAGCCTCAATTCAGCAAGTCATTTTTGAAAAAAGAAAACTAAATGAAAGGATGCTTGAGAGCCAGTGTGAGCAGAGAGGAAGCAGGCTCAGTTAGCACTGCACTTTCCCCAGTATCTTTCTAGACCCAATGTGGTAGTCTGTTCACTTCAGTTCAGACCCTAAGCTTTCTTCCCAGTGAAAGAACCCAATGAAGTTGATAGAGTACTAGCCTAACCTGTACAAAGCCATGGGCTCAATCCCCAGCACCACATAAAATTAAGTTTCATGGTAGATGACTGTAAACTCTCCTGTTGAGAGGTGAATGCAGAGGCAGGAGGGTAAGGAGTTGAAGGTCATTCTCAGCTACAGAAATAGTTTGAGGCCAGCCTGGGCTACATAAACCCTTACCTCAAAAGTGCTCCCCCACCCAAGATGGTAAAAAAAAAGAAAGAAAGAAATCCATTGCTTCTTCTATTTCAATTATTTGCTTACAAGAGGCTTCATTTTAGCTTCTGACAGTTTAACCATTTGTATTTATGTAATGAGTAGGAAAAAATTTGATTTCTATATTTCCCATTGTAGTTTGAAAGAAAATGGCCTCCAAAAGGAGTGGCACTATTAGGAGGTGTGGCCTTGTTGTTTGAAGAAGTGTGTCTGTCACTATGGAGGCAGGCTTTGAGGTCTTGTATATGCTCAAATCATGCCCGATGGGACAGACCACTTCTCTTGCCTGCAAGTCTCCAGCACCATGTTGCACCATGATGATAATGGACTAAATCTCTGAAAATGTAAGCCACTCCCCAATTAATTGTTTTTCCTTTATAAGAGTTGCCGTGGTATAGCCGGAAGTTTTCCTGTTTCCTGTGATAGTGGAAAGTTGCAAGAGTTCTTTTGTAGATTGTTAGTGTGTGTGTGTGTGTGTGTGTGTGTGTGTGTGTGTGTGTGCGCGCGTGCGCGCGCATGCGCGCGCACAGGCATGTCCCACAGCTGCTCAGTCCCAAATAAACACACAGAGGCTTATTATTAATTATAAACGGTTTGGTCTATGGCTCAGGCTTATTGCTAGCTAGCTCTAACATCTTAGGTTAACCCATTTCTATTAACCTATATTTTGCCATGTGGCTGTGGCATAACAGGTCTGCTGGCATCTTTCTCCTTGGGCAGCTGGATAGAGTCTGTTCAACTTGGCCTTTCTTCTCCCTGTATCTCTCTTGGATTTCCCACCTGGCTGTCTCCTGTCTTGCTATAGGTCAAAGCAGCTCCTTTATTAACCAATGGTAGCAACACATATTCACAGCATACAGAAAGATCATCCTACAGCACCATGGTCATGGTGTTTCTTCACAGCAAGAGAAACCCTAACTAAGCCAATAGCGCATAACTCCAACCTATGTTTTTGCAGGGAATGCCTGCTGACATCTTTACATTTGGACAAGGTGTTGTATGTGCCAGGCATCCTCAGGCAGGGTGTTCTCTTTTCAATCTCCAACTTGGATTATTCACCTCCGTGCCCGCACTCTCCCAACACACACACACGCACGCACGCACGCACGCACTCACAGTTCCTCTTTCCTACACTCATCTTATATGGTGTTCTTATACTCTCCTTTTTTGTAGAGTCACATGAAATAATATTGGCACAGAAACTTAGCAATTGTCCCTCAGCGCTTTAATCCTGACATCCATTTGAACAGCCTCACACTGCTAGACGGGTATATTACTAGAAACATCCTAAGGTAGTTCATCATCAGACAGAGGGTTTGTGCCTGGAGACATAGCAGTCAATCAGACACAATTTCTGCCACTCAATGGACTGTGATCCTCAAAGTTTAGTGTGCCCTAGATGCACCACCAGGAACTGGGATTACTGAGTATGAATGTGGCCCACTTATCTTCTTTTCTTATGCAAGAACCATAAGAGAAATCTGGAGCAAAGAAGAGCTCTGAAAACATTACAACTGCCCTTCCAGCAGGAACCGCCAAGATCAAGGTCATGGCGTGTTGCAGGAAAAAGGAAAATGTTTGCACAACAAAAATGGATCAGTGGAGGGGCCATACATGGGACTGGAGGTAAGCCAGCCCTTGAAGAATGGCTCAACCATGGTTAAAGCTACGCAGTGCTAGAGCCAAGACCTAATGAATGGAAAGCAGATCAAGGGGATCGAGGCCCAAGGGTAAAGGGCAGAAGAGTCAGTAAAACCAGAGGATGATTCAGGGCAGACCCTGTTTTCCAACCCCAGAAAGTGTAGTTTATTCATTGGTAGTGGAAAGTCTGCATATTTTAAAGTAGAGACATGTAACAATAATATTTTTGTTTTCTCCCCTTGCTGACTGGAGTAAAGTCTGGATAGTTGTGCATGGCATTCTGTGAGCAATAAAGCAAACCAAATGAGAGGAGGCAGGAAATGGGACTGTCTGCTGCCTGCTTTTGGCTCCCTATGTTCCTTTGAGGCAGACTATAACTGATGTATTTCTGTTCTCATTTAAGAGGCCAAAGTTAAAGATTTGCTCTCCTTGCATGGAGGGACTGGAATGGGAGGATATAGGGCCCTCTCCTACAAATTTCCCACTGGATTTCCCACTGCAGGATGTCAGTCAGCAAGATTAATCAAATCAGGCACTTGAAAATGCCCCCTACCTTTAAATCCTAGATTCCTTGTGAGTCCCACACATAAGTCACGTATGTAAGCCTCTCTGACTTACTGAAATGTATATGAAATGATGAAGGCATGTGAACATTTATAGCAAGCTTCTTCTAACATAAAAATAGAATCTTTCTTAGAATGATGGTGGTCATAATGAAACTCACGATACAATTCTAAGTAAAATAAACTTCTGGTCCTAATGGTTAATATTCCCTGGTAACAAAACCCCTCAATCAGCTAGACTGGAAACATGAAAGGACACTGAACATGTGGAAACCCTGGTCTCCATCTAGAAAGACCCACTTCCTCGTTCTGCGCATCTTCCTCAAACCTCACATGGAACAGGTTAGCAGTGAAAATTCTGGGGCCTGATGGTCAAGATTCCTCGGCATGAGACATCTAAGCTTTGACACGCCCAGTCCATCCAGTCCTCAAACGTCATAAAAGTAGCTAGAAGATAAAGACATTCTCAAATGGAGAAAGGAGTGAGATGTACCTTCCCATTGAATTCTAGAGCTGGAACATGACTGGTAGTATCATCCAAGTCACCATCTCTTCCTCTCCTTCCTTCCTCCTCTTTTTATTTATTTATTTTATCGTGTGTGTGTAGGGGGGGGTTATAGGGTGTGTATATACATCTTAGTATGTGTGGATGCCTTTATTTTTTGAGACAGTCTCTCAGTGCACCTGAAATTCAACTATTTGGTGAGGTTGGCTTGCAGATGAGTTTCAGTTATCTACCTGTCTCCATCCCAACATGGAAGTTACAGACTCAAGACCAGCCGTTCAGCTTTTTATTGTGAGTGCAGAAGATTTGGTCCTAGGGCCTTCTGCTTGTATGGCAGGCCCTTTACCTACTCTTCTTTCTAGCCCCTTCTTTTTATTTACTTTATTTTATTATTATTATTATATTTGTGATTTAATTTTACACATCAGCCATGGGTTCCCCTGTCCTCCCACCTTCCCCCCATCCCCTCCCCTCCAGCCCCTTCTTAACAGCAGATGAGTCAGAGGCCCAGAGAGGGGGTGCTATTTGACCAGGACCCCTTCTAAATCCGCTTAACAGCGGTCCTGGGATGAGTAACCGACCTGGACGGCTCTTCCCACCACACCAGACTGCTGCTGCTCTCCTGTTTCATTGTACTGTATTGCCTGTTCACTGAGATAACTGTATGGGAATTCTAAATGCAAAACTCAAAATGGCTCTGGGAAGCCAGAGTCTGGAGTACCAGGTTGTTCAGTTCTTACCTGTTACCTTTACCAGCTGCATGGTCCTGAGCTCCATGCTCTTTCAGACTATCATACCTTCAGAAAGAAAGTAGTAAGTGTTCTCCATTTTCCTTTCTACAGAGTTTGTGATTGTGCAATACTGTATTTTATGTGAAAGTGTGTGGCAAATTGAAAAGCTGATTAAAACATATGCCATTGAAGTTGGATATAAAAGCTGGGTGAAGAACAGACTCCAAAGCAGCTCATATCCGTGGCTATTTTTTTCTGTGTATCTGTTTATTACGTGTCCTAAAAATACCTGAGAGTTGCTGTATCAATCATCCTATGGATGTAGGATTTGGACCCAGAGCTATGCATTGCCCAATCCCAGCTGCCCGGTTTGTACAGGCTTCATGTTTTTATCTGACCAATAATGCATCCAATGTATAATTAGAGAATATGTCTGAATTACTTCATGCAGTACCTGAACCATAAGAACGACGTGGTGTCTCTTCCTCCAATATTGCTTCACTCCCCATAGTCACTATTCATCTGGTTTAGTGGGGTCCCTTGAGGGCAAGGACAAGGCTGTTCTGTTAACCTCAGCAACAACTTCAGATCTGCTGCTGTGACTTAACAGAAAGAGATGTTCACTTTGTGGTTTAGAATCAGGTTAACTACTATATTGTAAGAGAAAAATAATAAAACCTTCCTTTGTGTCTAATGTTTTGTGATTGTGACTGATGGATAAGACTGACAACAGACAGAAAACAAAAAAGCACACTTGTTTTGTGTTGTTTTTAGTAGTTTTAACTTCCCAGTGTTTTTAAGGATTTCATAGGAAGAAGTGACAGCCCAAAGACGCAGTTAGGCTCTATGGGATTACCTACCATCTTAACAAAAAGTAATCAAGGGACTAGAGACCAGAAAAGGTGTGGGCCCTTAGCACCCAAGCACTCTGGGAATCCACTAGGAAAGCCATGGAGAGTCTGAAGGCAGAGAAGAGTGATTTTACTAGGGGCTGGGTGTATGAGTTATCTCAGTGCTGTCTCTGGATCTCTGGGGATGAGGATTGTTCTCTTCATCTTGGTGTGAGGGGAGCAGATTTACACCGTCTGCTTTAGGTGCCAAGAGGGGAGAGGAGAGCACTTTCCCTGTGATATTTAGTTCTCAGCTGCCTCAACACACTAAGATGGCATATTTGAGAATGGCATGTTCTATGCTTTTTCACTACATACATACATACAGCAGAACATTGTGACTGTGCTATTCTGATTCATGGAACTTGCAACTTTTCTTATGTATGTTCACTCACTGACTCATTCTAATACCATTCACTGAGCACCTACTATGTGCTACACATTCTAGTCCTTAATTGAGGAATAAAATTAATGAGTGTGTTTGGTTACCTTCAGATCTAGTTGAGGAGGCTCAAACAGGTGACTAAAGCCAAAATAGAAGTGTGGGTTAAAGTATGTGCTATGGGGGGGGAGGGGGCTCATAGAGCAGAGATTGGAACAACAGAATGTGTTCTTCTAGGAAATTGACAGAAGTTTCCATTCTATCTTTAAGAATGTTGCCTAAAGCATCTGTTTCATTATAGGTCAAAGTGTACCTATAGCAATACCCTCCTGTTGTAAGAATGAATGCCATAGTGTAAAATAGTGGACCACATGATGTTGTGTGAATGCCATGCCATGTTGAGAAGCCTGGGCCCAGTCCAGAGATGAAGCGCAAACACCCTGGCATCTGTGTTTGTAGCTATTCTCACCATTGGCTCAAGTCTGAGACCCCAGATCACTCTGGGCGTTCTTACTTTCCCTGTTGGATGGCTTTTCTGGGCATCACGGCTCCTTAGTAATATGGTCATTCCTTCAGAAGGGGTAAGAAGAGTCAAGAAGTTTGGAGCCTTTGTTGGAAATCTTCAGCCCCTTGAAAAAAGGACTCCCATGTGATTTCACTCAATCTGCCCCCACAGATGATATTCATCCACTTCTGAAATCCACCTCTGTTCAGTAAGTGCTAACCACAGACAGGCTTCCCTCATAGCTCAGGACCTCCCCTAAAAATCTTTGCGCTGGCTTTCAGTTCTGTGAACACCTTGACACTGTGTACCAAGTTTGTGCCTTTGATGTGAACATGTATTCCTTTTTTTAAGGGCTAGAGCTGTCTGTGTTCTTACTGGAAGCACTTTAGGTAGGAGTAGTTTCAGTATTCCTCCCCCCCACCCATACCCAAGACACAGACTAGTAGTGGATATCAGCTTGTAAGGAAACACTCTACACGTCAAGATGTATTTGGGAGCAAACCCCATCAGCTGTCGGTACTGGACAAAGCCAACCTCTCCCTTTGCCTCCTTGCTTCTGCCTCACTGCCCAGTGACCCCTCTTGGCCATGGCCCCCTCTTTTATGCCTGCCTTCTTGATCAGCTATCAATATCCCTCGGGGGCTGCCTCTTGTCAGTCTAATTTCTGCTCGATGCTGCTGCTTGGCACTCTGCACTTTATCAACCACACACTGCTTGGCTCCCATTACCAGTGATCTCGGCATCACTAATAAACAGCAACATCAAGGCCATATTTTCCAGGCTCTGTCAGGCTGCTGCTTTCCTGGGTGAAATAAAAGTCCTATTAACATGCTCCTCTTCATTGCCTCTGACAGATTGATTAATTAGGCCTCCTCTTTAGATGACCTCCGCACTGACACAACAAGGAGGTGAATATAAAATGAACGCTTTGCCCACATAATGGGCTAGTCTGGGTTTGGGATTTTTATTATGTCCAACTGTCAGAACTTTCAGAGTTGTGTGGAGTTTACCATGTGTATGTCAGCGGCAGCTTCGTAGGAGGGCAGCTTCTGGCCCAGTGCATAGTCCCATCCAGACAGGCACACCCAGGCAAAGGGGTGCCCACCTGGCACCAGCCCCTGTCTTGCTCAGGATGACCCTCAGTTTATGCTACTCAGTTTGTAAAGCACAAATCTAATGTTCTTTGAACGTTATCAAATCAAATGACCTTCTATTTTCAACAGCTTTCTTCCCCCTCCTCCCCTCCCTGCCTGCTAGAAAACACAGTATGTTAACTTTGTGGTGTTGCCTCCCTGAAGGCTAATGCAAACCATTACAGAGAAGAATCGTGTTAAATTTCCACATTTTCATTATGAGTACCTGTTTTCAGGAAATCAGTACCTTGGACATGAACAGTCATTTCAGGCTGGGGTGCAGCATCTGGAGGAGTAGTGGGGGCTGGCGGTCCTGGCAGCAAATGGGTTTCTTGCTTTTCATTATGGGCGTGTGGAGTTTGCAGGGTGGGGGAGGACACTTGTAGGCTGCTTTTGCTGGTCTGCTCTTCTCAAGTGAGGGAAAGGCTTGGAAAGCCATTAGCCAGATTGAAATATCTAAGGGTCTCTGTAATTGCTCCATGGAGCAGGCTTTGTAGATGTTTAAAATCCTGCCTATAAGAAAGAAGGCAACCGCCAGGTGGAACATGCCCTCAGATCTGGAAGGCTGATCTGGTTGCTTCTATTACTTTCCTTTTTATTTTGTAGAGTGCTGACTTCTTAAGATTGCTCTCAGTGCCTAGCGCTTTCAGAAGCATGCCATCCATCGGCATCATCCCACAAGGAGAGGTCTAGTGCTCTGAGATGAGCTGGGGAGGTGTGTACCTAGCACAGACAGACCTTAGTGCTGACTGGACAAAATGAATTCCCAATGGATCGGCTGTTGAGAGATGTGGAGAGAGAATTCGGTAATCTGCTTTAACACAAAGCATTTTATTTTCTTTGGTTTTAGTGTGTGTGTGTGTGTGTGTGTGTGTGTGTGTGTGTGTCGCGTGCTCATGAATGTGGAGGGCCAAGGTTGACATCACTGTCTTCCTCTATTTCTTTCCATCTTATTTTTCAAGTCAGGGTCCCTTACTGAATGTAGAGGGTTAGAAAAAACCAGCTGGCCAGCAAACACCAGGACCTATCTCCACCACCCCAGCTCTAGGCTTACAGGCTTACACAACCATGGCTGGCTTTTTATGTGGATGCTGTGGATCAAATTCAAATTCACACAGCAAGTTGCTTACTGACCCACCCGTCTGTCTGGTACCCATCCCATATATATATATATATAATTAAAATTCCCATAGTCAGAATGAAACTCACAGACTTTGACCTTGACTTCAAAGCTACTCATCTTGTGTTAGTCTAAATTTGAGCAAGGTTTGCAACTGTTTACCACCATCTAAGAGAAATACTGGGTAGGTAGCCCAAGGAGAACAGACAAAACAGGCATCTCAGAAAGACACATCCCACATTGCTAGCATTTTAAAGGTAATATTAGAGACGCTGGGGGAAGGGACCAGTTGATTAGTTCAGGGCTGTGGGACCTTGAACAGGTGTCTCTTCATTCTGACAGCATCTAATTGTCAAAAGGTGGAACAGCCTAAGTTCAATACTTAAAGCAATGCAATACTGAATAGCTTTAAAACAGAAGAAAGGGCTAACATGACCAGACAGAGGTGAACTTTGAAGACATATTAAGTGGAATCAAAATAAGCCAGAATAAATACCAGCATTGAAATCTCCAAAGCATCACTCTACTCTGTGACATGCTGGAGAGATGGAATTCATAACCAGAGCAAGCAGCATTATGGCTGCTCTTGACTGGGAGGTGGGTAGAGTGCTTGATGGGTACGATCTTCAGCTCTAGGTGAAGAAAAACCTGTGGGACTTTGTGAAATGTGCCTATTTGTATGATATCTGTTTAGTGATGAGGACACACGTACCATGCGGTATATGCCATAGTTTGCCTGTGATTGTGAAAGGGCACCTGGAGGGAAGTCTGTCTGTTCCTTTCACCTTGTGGGTCACCGTGATCGAACTCAGGTGACCATGCTTAGTGGCTAGTGTCCTTCACCTGCTGAGCCATCTTGAAAGCCTTGTGGATATACTTTAATGCCAGTGAACTACCTACTTGAAAGTGATTTGGTGGTAAATTGTATTTTATGTGATAAAAACAAATCACTAATCAATGATAGTCAGGATGAAGATTCAGGTCCCCTGAGTTCAGAGGTCAAGTGGAAAGCCCTTTAGTCTGTGAGTCAGCATGTATGGGATCCAGTGCATGGTGTTAATCGCAGGCCATTGATGAACTGCACCAGCCCTTTGCCCCTTATCTCCTTTGTGAGAGAGCCGAGCAGCCTCTCACTGGTCCAGCCTTGTGCAGTGGAGCCTTTCTCCGAGCGAGTATGCCAATGGACACTGCAGTTTGGTCAGCCTGGCTCTGGCTCTTTGTTTTGTCTTTATCACAGGTCATGCAGGCAGGGCCTGAACACCCAAACCAGGTGGTGTCCGCAGGAAAGAGGTAAAGAAAAGAAAGAAGCCAAAGGGGACTGTTTAGTTTCCCCAAACTTAATTTCACAATTCTCAAAGAGGAAAATACATTAATGAAGTTGCTGTTGAGAAATTGCCCTGTGTCTTGTTCGCTCATCCCAAAGTGGGTGATCACTGGCTCCCAGAAACCCCTGAAAGAAGCCAGAGGATGTGGTAGAACCTATTAACAAGCCATTGCTGGAGCCAACTCGCACACACAATTGTAGGAATTTAAGAATGTGATGCTCTGTTGGGGAGTGAAGGCCTGAGCCTCGTTGTCCTGCAGGAAGCTAGGCTGGCGGGTCAGTGGGACATTCCCCCCCCCCCCCAGGACTGGGATTACACAAGCACACACCACATTAGTGGCTTTTTCACACTGGTTCTATGGCTGAACAGGGTCTTCTTGAGTTGCAAACACTTTACTGATTGAGCTGTCTCTTTAGCCCCAGGCACAAATGTGTTTAGAGCAGAGTAAATTAAGCAAGGGGGGAACTTTACCTCCAAACAGCACAGCCCCCAAATACAGATCACACAGCTGAAACAAAGCAGGGTGAAGAAGATCATCAAAAATGTCTTCTTCTCGTGCGTATTCGTTCTTGTTACAACATGCACTGTTATTTGGGATCACAGTGAATGTACATACTCTCCTTTGTCGCAGCCCAGAGATGAGTTCACTTGGACTGTGCATTTAAAATGGATTTAGTTGTGATGGAGTTATGTTTCTTTAAGAACAAACAAAAAAAGTGTCGAGAGAGAGAGAGAGAGAGAGAGAGAGAGAGAGAGAGAGAGAGAGAGAGAGAAAGAAAGAAAGAAAGAAAGAAAGAAAGACAAACAATAAAACACAAGCAAGCTTGATGTTAGGCTCCAGACTAACTCAGAAGGCACTGCTCATGGGGGTCCTGTTTTAGAGTCCTTCAGAAAGGCAAATGTGTTCGATGTGTCTAAAGCACTTTGTGAAACAAGGTAAAGGAGGAGTGTTCAAAGGTGAGGGCTCTGCCCAGGATGTGGCTGAAGGCTGTTTTTATCACTTCCCAATGTAGGTGGAGTAAAGTACTCTTTTGTTCTCTCTGTCTCTGTCTCTATCTCTGTCTCTCTATCTCTGTGTCTTTGTGTCTCTCTCTGTGAGTCCTGTCTCCTACTTCTCCCCCTCCCCTTCCTCCTCTTCTCTCTCTCTGTCTCTCTGTCTTTGTCTGTCTGTCTGTCTCTCTCTCTCTCAAGGGCAGACTGTTTACTAACTCAGCAGTTCAGTCCTAGGTGCTTGTTATCTCTCTTCTCCTGTGCAGAACCATTTGCTTTTTTTTTTTTTTGCCTGGCTTGGAACTTAAAAGTTTTAGTCAGACTTCTTTGAAAATATTTTTCCCTCCTTTAACAAGAACACACACACATACACACACACACACACACACACACACACACTCTCACACATACACAAGAAATTGATTATGCTTCAAGCGAGTGCATCTTTCAGAAGCCCTTGTACCCCTTGTGAGTTTGGGTTCATCCATTTATCAAATGTGGACTGGACAGGGCACTTGGGAGCATCAGTAGCAGGGTGCAGCGTAAGATGCATCCTTCCTTGTTCTACTTCGTTATGGAGCTAAGCAGTCTCCTTATGGTGTGAGATGCCAGCCATTCAGACTTCAGGGAGACAGAGAGTTCATCAAACTAGAACCTAGTTATTCTCTGAGATAGAGGAGGGACAGTGCCCCACACTGTGTTCAGAATGTTGTGTATTCATGACTTCATTCCTTAGCACTGGGACTTGAACCAAGGTCTGTATGGCTACATTTCACTTACATCCTCTCGTTCGTATTTGATGCCTTTACATTGTCTTTCCCACATTTTACCCTTTCTTTTCCTTCTTATAAATAGGAATTGGTATCTAAGGAACATAGTGAGTTAGGACCCTGATCTAAAGTCCGACAACCCAGAGCCTAGCTTGTGGGTGCTGGGTGGTCTGACCTGCCTCAGTGATGACAGTGAACCCCAGCATGGGAACACCTTGTCTGTTGCCTGAGAGGGAGGCAGCAGTGAGCTGTCACTGGATGCTCTGTGCTCTTCATTCACTGTCTTTATTTTAGGATTTTCTAATCCATTACTTCCCACAAAGGCTGCAGCAGAGTCAATAAAGGAGAGGTTCTGAGAAGGACCAGAACCTGTGTGTCTGCGAACAGAGACTGGATGTATTATTGCAGCTGAGAATTGCTCAGATGATTAACCTACACTGCGTCAAAATAAAGCTAATGGTAGTACTTATGTAAAATAATAATGCTAGCCCAATGTTGCTCTCCTTGTGGTGTTTGCTGGGACTTTCCCAGATGGATTGACTGTTTAGCCTTGGTCTAACAAACACAATGATGTGTGTGGCTGAGTGGATGTGTGGGGAGTGCATGACACACTCAAGACCTTGAGACACACTCAAGGTGCTGTTGTCACATGCCTTCATGCTGTGGTATCTTCCTGGAGCACAGAAGTTATGGGATCCAGGGAGGTTTGGGGCTCTCCCCTGCCGGCTACTCAGGCACATTGCTTCCTACAGAGTGGACACTGCACATGTGTTTCTCTCTGGTCTTTGCAGACTGTCAAGGGCAGCCTGTAAGCATGTGTGGATTCTATTTGACTGGTGCCTCTCTTAATCGCTGGCAACTCGGGTTAGCTTTCTGGGAAGCAGCTCCTAAGGATTTGTGGCCTGAAGTTCCTTTGCCGTATTTATCATTTCACTGGGTCTCGGAGTTTTTATTTACTTTAATTTGTGGGTTATTTATTTATTTGTTTGCTTATTTATTTATTTTGAGGCACTGCCACATGTAGTCCAAACTGGCTTCTAACTCATTGTGTAGCCATAGATGACCTTGAACCCATGATACAGGCATGTACCACCAGAATCTGGCTTCAGAATTTCTCCTTAAATTGCCATATTTGAGGCGTCTTCTCTGTTCTTGTAAAGATTCTTTCCGCTTCCTTTCACAACTTCCCGATAATTCTTGTATCTCTACTTAAAGCATGTGTCTTTGACTGTATGTGAAATGCTCTCTCATGCTCTGAGCCATTTTTCCAGTGAGCTAGGGCTCATCAAGCAGAACTATTTATTTCAGATCTCCTAGGTGCCAGACACTAAGTTCTCCGGTAAGGATAGGCAGGAGGCAAGATGGGGTTTCTGCTATGTGGAAAGTCAGAGCTGACCTGGGTGGAGCAACTCAGGTTGAGTGACAGTTCCCAGGGGTTTACAGGGAACAAGGGATACTAGGGGGTGGGCCTAGAGGCCTGACTTGGCCTTGGGAATGGAGAAGCATGCATACAAAAGAAAAAATGGAAAGAGAATGCAGGATCTGCTGGAAAGTATTTGGGGAACCACAGCTTGAGAAATAGACCCAGCTTCTATAACTGGTATTGGATTTAAGGACACAGTGGGAGAGAAATCCAGAACTGAACCACAGGATCACAGATCTGCTGCCGGGCTCCTAGGATAGGGGCGTTGTTTGGAGGCATAATTAAGGCACGGCCACGAGATTGTAGCCAGTTGTAAGCATTTTATGTGTTACAGATGCTTCCGAGAGTGACTGGCTTGTGGAGGGGATTGTGGCAAGCACAGTGTAAAACCACGGTCTCTCACTTGCCCTTTTCTGAGTTTCCACATGGAACAGATGATCTCCATTGTCTCAGGGCTAGCCCAGAATAATGAAAGTCAAGGGAGATTAGAAGAATAAACTGCTACTTCAGACTCTCCCACAGCACTGGAAGCAAGCATGTGTTGCCAGTAATAACTCCTGGGAACTGTTTGGTCAGTAAATGCTTCAGCTATAATTAAAAGGGCATTTTCTTGCTTTTAATTTCTTTTAATTAATTAAAAAACATGTCATCTGGGTATGGGGAGGTATAGTCCCTTCCTAGAAATGAGAAAATAATGATTCCCGAAACCCAAACTCAGTATTTCCCAAGGAGCATTCTGAAGCCCACCAGTCATCCTGGAGTGGATTGGGAGGGGACTGCCCCTCACTGTGTCCCCTTGGAGATCCTCAGGGGTGGTAATGTGCTAAAAGCTCCAAGATGTCCTGCAGTACAGAGACCTTTTTAACTAAGTTGTTCACCCATGTACTTGACTCTAGACCCTGTTATGAACACAAGATGTAATACCATTCCACGGAATGCACTTTGGGAAACATGTTAGCAGTGAGGTTGTTGTTGTTGTTTGTTGTTATTGAGACGGGTTCTCACTCTGTAGCCCGTGATGGCCTGGAACTCACTCTGTAGCCCAGGCTGACCTCAAGCTTGAGGCAGTCCTCCTGCCACAACCTCTTGAGTGCTGGGATCATGGGCTGTGTGCATCACTTTGGTGACTCTGAGCTGAAAGATCTTACAGGCACACCTCATCCAGAGGTCAAGGAAGAAAGACCTTGGTCAGTGATTGGCAGGCAGTCCCTACTCAGCCAACGTACTGAGTTCAATCATTGACCAGTAGACCCAGAGATCGTAGCTGCACTGGCCTTACAGTCAGATGATCAGGACCTGTCTTGGGGTGGCTCATTCAGCCTTGATGCCTTGAATAAGAGGTTAATTCTAATGTACCTCTTTCATCTGAAAAATGGTGACTGCAGTGCCTGTCCTACTATGGCCCCAGTTACCATCATTCATTTGGGGTTACAGACTAGAACAGGGCTCTGTGGGGTCCCCCATCCCCTGTGGAGAGCCAGGCAATTGATATCTTTGACTTTGCAGTCACGGGCTCTTCATTCTATGTCCCCCTCTGCTATTGTAACACGGAAGCAGCAGCCACAGACAGCATAGAAAGGAACAGTTTGGTTGTGTCCCAATAAAGCTTTGCTTACAAAGACAGTCAGCCAACAGGTCTGACCAGTGGGTCGCATGTGCTGACTTCTGCTCTAGGTACGTAGATGTCTTTAGTGTATATCTCGTCTAACTCTATGGGACTCATACAACACATCAGTCCATTTGTACCCAAGGACACTGAGGCACAGTGATGTTGTCACCTGTGTCAAGTAGTATCACTAAACAGCAGGCATAAGAATTGTACTTTTACCTACTGAGCTGGCTACCTGCCCATGTGACATCACAAGGCATTGGTCAGCAAAGTGCACTACTGTCTAAAGAAACGCCCTCGGGCTGCCTGTGTGTATTACAGAAGTTGAGCATCCCCTCATTCCCACCCCATCCTCTGTGCCCTGCTTCACCTTCTCCAGATTCAATGATGGTTGGAATTTCTAGGGCACTGTAATTCCAAGGAGTCACCTTTATTTTTCTGGGAATCACCAAAACATACCCATACTCTATTGTATACTACAGTGATGCTGCAGATAGCCTTAAATTTCAAACAGTAAAGTGCAAAACAGATGGGCTTAATCAGAAACATCTCAGCCTAGTTCTAACATATGCAGACTATTTCTTAATAAAAAATAACCCCAGGCACATTTACCTATGCTTTTTTCTTCCTAAGTGGAGTAAAACTAGCCCTAGAGTCAAGTTTGAAATTATTTTCATAATTTTGGGTAATTAAGACACTTCCCAGATCTCATTAGCAAAAGCCCAAAATAGAATAATTGCCACATAATTAGTGATCGGTGAACCTTTGGAGGTTTGGAGGTCTGTTCTTTTCTGAGTCCAGAAATTCAGGGGCCTAACTTGGGTTGATCTGAACCCAGGACCTTTCACATCTAGACTTTAGCTCTTCCTCACTTTCTCTGCTTTAGTGCCACCTGTCTTGAGTCCCTTGTCCTAGTTATGGCTTGTATTTTCTCACACCTGTCTTCATCCGTGGTGGAAATCTTGTTCTCTTAACAATGTTTATGCTTCTACTCAGTGTCTCCAGTCTGCTAAGGAATACACAACAGGGACAAGGCACCTCTGTGTCCTCTAAGTGTGTCCCACCTAAGTGGGTAGACAGGGCTACATGGAAGTACCTCATGGGAGAGAGAAGGCAGAGCCCTCTGTCTGAGTTAGGGCTATCCTTCTTTCCCGGGACATGAAGTGCTTTGGGAAGAGGATACTTCTTGACGATCTTAGAAAAATAAGAGACCATAGGAGGAGGATAGTTGGTACCATCTTCTAGCTACAGCAGCTGAAATGGCTGCAATTTCTTGTTGAGCAAAGGACTATCTCTAGTGAGTACAGAAAGCCAGGCAGGGTGGCTGATGCTTGTAATCCCAGTGCTGGGAGGTGGAGATTGGCAGATCCCTGCACTAGCTGGCCAGGCAGCCTGCTGAATTGATGAGCCCCAGATCCCACCCAGTGAGAAAACTTGTCTCCAAAATCCAGGTAGAAGTCTTCTGAGGAAGGGTACCTTCTGACTGCCACACACATGCACATGCATACCCAGAAACATTACACATGCACACACTACACCAAAAAACAAAAGAAGAGGAGGAGGAGGAGGAGGGGGAGGAAGAGGAGGAGGAGGAGGAGGAGGAGGAGGAGGAGGAGGAGGAGGAGGAGGAGGAGGAAAAGCATGGGGAACTGCTAACTTCTCTAAGGTCACAGTGTTCTATTTGGGTTGAAAACAAAACAAATCAGGTCTCCTGCTCTCTGTTCACTGTGGTGTAGGAGACCACGGCACAAGCTTTCCTAAATGTCTCATTTTATTTCAAGAGAAAGGAGGAGGAAGCACAGTGTACACACTTTTAATCTCAGCACTTGGGAGGCAGAGGTGGGTAAGTCTCTGTGAGTTCAAGGCCAGCCAGGACTCCATAGCCAATTCTAAGCCAGCCAGGACTACATAGAAACCCTCTCTCAAAGTAGGTGGGGGAACTTTGAGTTCGGGCATCTCTGAAATAAAAGCTTGGCCAATTGGGTTTGCTTTGTTTTTGTTTTTGTTTGTTTTGGCTAGTAACAAAAATTTTAGCTGCTTCTTCATAGGTAACTGGAGACTATCATTCTATCTTGCAGGATCTTGATAGGCATTAAAGAGTACAGTGTGGAGGTGCCCAATAGGGGGGATGGGTAAGAGCCAGAAGCCATTAAATCCTCTAGAATGCATCGGTCTGTATCACTTGATGTTCTTCTCAAGTCTGTCTTCTTTATTAGAACATGAACTCAGTTGAGAGTCAGAGCAGTTTCCTGGCCATTTCCAATACACAGTGGGCTCAATACAGAGTCACTTAACAGCTACATAGCATTCAGTGTGTGTCAGGCACTGGTCACAGCATGTTGCATATTTTAACTAAGCGTTATAGTCACCAGTTAAGGTGGAGGAAGCGTCCTATCACACTTTGTAGGAAGCGAAGCCCAGGATGCGTACTACTGTATAGTTCTCTTACTCACGGCTGTGATAAAAAAAAATCTGAGTAGGTCGTCTTAAGGAAGGAAAGGTTTACTTTGGCCCAGAGTTTCAGAGTGTAGTCTATCAGAACAGGAAAGCCGAGACTATAGCAGCAAATGCATGAGGCAACTAGTCACAGTGCATTCACAGTCAGGAGGCAGAGTGGGTGAATTCCCCCACCTAGCTGGCTTTCTGCTTGGTATGTAGTTGGGATCCCAGTCCATGGGATGATACTCCCCATGTGCTCTCTCCTCAGTGAAGTAGCTCTGGAAACACCTGCTCAGACACTGCCAGAAGGATGCCTCCTACGGGACTCCAAATCTCAAATGACAGTCAAGATGAACCACCACACTCTCTGTTCACCCAGCCATTAAATCGTGAAATAACGCCTTGGCTGCCTCTTGCAGAGTCTGTGTTCTTGTCCACAGCCATGGGGTATCACCCATTGGAAAGCATTGGCTGGATCAAGCTCCTATCAGACCAAGTTCCCATCTCTCAAAAGACTCCCCATCCCAGGCTCTGGGATCGCCCTTCAGCAGGTCAGAGTTGGTCTGCTGACCCTCTTGCACTGGTCTCTACTGTTCCGAGGCAGCAAGTCAAGATAACGGCTGAGCCCTTGGCCTAAGTTTCAAAACAGAGTCTGGAAGTATATCCAGTGCAGGGATAAGGATACATTGCAGTCAGTCAGCATGGAAGGCTTTGTGTAAGTGTTGGCGGCAGAGAGCAACCCCAGCTGACACTAGGATATAACTATACAAGTTCTTACTCCCTGGCAAGGGAAATTGGCTCGGAATCAGGCTATCACCTTCTGAGTTGCTCTCATGCCTTTCCAGGGTTGGAAGTTGATGGAGAAAAGAGAGGCTTGGGGACCTCACTTGAAAGTCAGGGACAGGGTTGTGGATATAGCTCAGTGGTAGAGCACTTGCCTAGCAAGCACAAAGCCCTGGGTTCGGTCCTCAGCTCCAGAAAAAAAAACAAAAAAAAAAACCAAACAAACAAAAAGGCAGGGACAAAACAAGGAACTCATATTCTAGTGAGGTACTTTGGGACACTTGCAAAGTGTGTAATGAATTTAATAGAATCATAGAACAGCTTGAACAAACAAGGGAAGGAACATATTAAGGCAAACAGAAGGCAGTAAAAAGGAAATTCATTCCGAGTTGTGGGTGGATAACTCAGTGTTTAGGCCCTACTTTTTTATTACATACCAGCACTGTGAGCCCAGCTACTCTGAGGTAGGCCTAGGGATGACAATATCCATTAAAGTTAATTTCCTGGTAAAGGCCACTTCAGTCTGATTGGTTTTTTTTTTTTTTTAAATTTGTTTCACTGCTAGTTTCCTTCAGCTTAAATAGAAGATGCTCCGTGTACCTCCCGCAGCCAACCCCGGCAATTTGAGAGAGGTAGGTGGTACCTATTAGAACCTTGAGAAAGCCAGAGTGACTCTCTAGCCACACCCCTGGGGCAGATGATGATGTTTCTCTGGAGTACCTAGATGGTGTCTGGTTTGGATGTGTAGGGGCTCATCTTTACAGTCTAGAGGTACAGTGAATTACTAAGAGATTGGTCTGCTGTCTCTCAACTAAGGCCCAACACACATAAGCCCTTCTGAGGGGGAAAGAACTTGTGACCCTCTACACAGTATCCCTAGTAACTATTAGCATGAGATCTGGACTTTCCAAAATGTGTGTGCTCACTCTGTTGTTTGGAGAATTGATACATACGTGCTAAAACATCAAAGGGGGAGAGAAGAATCCCCACAGTAATACTAGTAGCAAGTGCAAGTTTACAAAATGTCTAGGTATTCAAAATGTTTTACTTTACAAACTTGGTAAGGTGGCTGCTGCAGTCATCCCATTTGTACAGACAGGAAGCTGATCCTCAGAAGTGTGAGGGAAGTTAACAGCCAGCATCCGAATAAAGGAAGGAGGCTCCGATGCTGGCTCACAGCCATCAGAGCAGTGGTGTTCAGGCTGGTCCCTGGACCTGCAGCATCCTGTCAGCTGAGCTACACCCCCAACTCCTAAACACTCCTAACACCTAGTTTACCACGTGGTGTGGGGGTGTCATGGGGTTCAGCTGTCATCCTGAGGTGATACTTAAGAGCACTACAAGGAGGCATCAAGTCTTAAGATTGGGTTAGTTGAGAAGGACTGCAGCATGTAGTTTTTCTCCAGAATGTCTTCTGGCTTCAATATAAGCATTACCAAGTGTTCGGCGCACGCAGGTAGTGTTGGCGACAGAGCAGACAAAACAAGAGCTTCAGGCTTAGAGAATGAGACACACCAAGGGAAGGGGATGATTTGTACACTGAGTTCCGTTATCTCAGGTTATGCTCGGCAGGTTATGCTATCATTAATAGAAACTATTTGCTGAACCTCAGAACTCAGTCCATGGGTGGACGGATGAAAGGACAGCCACATGGAGGAATTTAGTGACCACGTCAGAGACAACTGAGGTGGAAAATGCTGGTCTCCTGTGCTGTGCTGTGAGTGTGTTCCTTGTCTCCTCTTAGAAGTAGAACCAGAAGATTCCATTGATATGTACTACTGGTTTATACACTCCAGAATGCACTCTTGGGAAGAGCTGGGAATGATGGGTGCTGGGATCCCCTTATCCCAGTGTCTGTCACCTTCATGGGCTCATAGATTCCTGTCCTTCACCTCTGTGATGCGTCAGAAAAGATGTTTTGTTTTGTTTTTTCTCTTTTGTGCTGTGGTTTGCTGAGCCAGAACCCCACAGAAGCAGCATAGATTTGGAATCTATGTTAGGTATTTTTCCAAATGTGTAACCACTGTGATTAAATTTCACTGCCACTGGCTCAATTTTCTGCTTAAGGTGGAACCAGCAAGTTCTTTCAAAATTTCCCACTTGTTGAAAAATGTTGGAAGTCACCAGTTTTGACTGTTCATGGAAACGCTTTAAGACATCACCTTTTATGACTCATGCCCATTGCCTGCATTCAGTCCTTTCCTGACCCTGAGACTTTGCTTTTCTTGTTCTCTTTTCTACATGTTATACTGCACCCACATACACATCTGTTTTTGAATATACATACATTAGTGGCTAGATTCTGCATATAAGGGAGAACATGCATTCTTTTTTCTTTCTGAGATCGTGTGAGTTATAAAGGAATATATAAAGCTAATTGTTCTTTCTAGTTCTTAATCTCATGGATTTTTCACTTTTGGTGTTGGATAAGTGCTAAAAATACATTCGATAGGGAAAGTGGAATATCCAATATGAAGCTCCATAGCTTCAGAATGGCTGTTTTAACTATATAGAAGTTCATTGAGATGCATAGAATTCAGGTCTGGTTAGTTTGTGATTGTGTTTTTTTTTTTAATTTGAAAATTTTTATAATAAAGTTCATAACATTAAATTTTTATTTTCAATAAAAGGCTTAAAGAAGAAGGTGTTTAGGGGCTGGAGATGTAGCTCAATTGGCAGCAAGCTCACCTAGCACCAGGAGGCCTTGAGTTTGATCTCCAGCACTACATAGGCACAGCCTGCTGGTGCACGTGTATAATCCCAGCACTTGGGATATACAGGCAGGAATATTAAAGATCCAAAGTCACCTTCAGATACACAGTGAGTTCAAGGCTAGCCTGGATTACACGAAACCCCATCTCAGAAAAGGAGGAGAAGGAATTGTTTGGCTAGGTAGTCTGTGGCCATTTCACACTGAGAATGTAGGTCACCAGATAGAAAGGAAGGGTGAGTGGAGAGGTCCTGGACGCTGAAACATTATAACCTGGAAAACAAAACTTTATAGGGAACAAACTTCTGTTCCCCTCCCCCAGAAACACTGCACCTACCACGAAGTCAGTATCTGTATTTTCTACAAAATTAGGAACTTTAGAAACCCACAGATAAGCTCCTGTGAGGAGTTTGCTCAAAAATCATCCTAACTCTGACCTGACCCCTGATTCTCATCCACTCTGGTAGCCTTCAAGGTTCCATGGTAGCACAGTTAGCAGAGAAATAAGGCCCTGATGCTGTGCTCTGGACACAAATACAGGTGTGGGTCCAGCTTTGCCAGTCAAGTGGGTGATTGCTACCAAGACCCATAACTACTCCATTATTTCTCAGAATAATTGAGAGGCTAAAAGTAGCTCAGGTGTTTAAAGTACCCTGAAGGCAACTAGAACAGTCATGAGTGACAACGGAGTAGAGAAGTGATGTCCCTGAGATCCTTCTGTGTCCTGGACATTGGTCTACGTACTTGATAGGTATTTGTCAAATTACTAGTTGAGGTCGGTTGTGTTTTCTTCATGCACTCTGAGAATCAAAGAGATTTAAAGAATTATGTTTTCAAATAAAACTTTCTCATGTTAATATAAAAAAATGAGAATCTTTTAAATCCCCCACCATCTTCAAGGAAGAATCATTGGTTCTGGGTAATAAATCATAGTGTTAATGAGCTCAGGTGTTCCCAGCATGGAATCATAGCCTGGGTGGTAAACACATCAGAGCTGGAGAAGTCTAACCTGCCTCTTTTTCTGCCTCATGCCTGCCACTCATCACCATGGCAACTGATCGGGGATGGAGATAGGAACAGGTGAGATGGGGAAGACCTGCAGCCTTACCTGTTCCTACCCCTCACCCCCACCCCCACCTTCCCACAGTAGAAGCTGGTTCCCCGGAGGCATCTCCATCTCCTCTCCCCAACTCCTTGCCAATCCCAGGCTCTCCTGCCTTTCATCTCCCATAACACAGTGCTACCCTGGGAGGAAGGATGATCCCCCTCCATATCCCAGTCCTTGAAGCCCGTGAACATCACCTCCCTTGGCAAAAGAGATTTTCAGCTGTGATTCAGTTACATGCCTGGACACAGGTGGTGCATCTTGGATGATTTGGGCAAGCCCTGTGTGATAAGGGGAAGGTGAAAGGGTCCAAGGTGAGAAGTGGAACCGTGCGCACAAGATTAGATAGAGTGAGGCTGGACCAGGAGCCCCCAGTTATTTTTCTAGAAGGAAGGGAAAGAAAGTGACTTCTCCCCTCAAACCCCCAGAAGCAGCCTGCTCTGGAATTACCTTGGGATCAGTCCTATGTGCCTGACATGAGCTCCTGCCTTCAGGAACTGTCAGATAATAAACATGATTATTTCAAGCTCCGCCACTCATGCAAAGCTGTTATAACAGCAACAGAAAACTAACTCTCCAGGACAAAGTCAACCTGCATCTTCTCCAAAGCCCTTTTTGCAAAAGGAGAAGACGTTTGACTCTTGGGACAGGAGAAGGAGGGGCCATTGTGAGAAAAGAAAGGGTGAAAGGGGCCACCTGGAGCCGGCCGGGCCTTCATGTTGGTCTGTATTTCTTACATAATTCCTTACTGGGGTTTATTTTGGCATAGAGGGTAAGCATTGACCCCAGTTTGACCTTGGGAACCTTTCAACTCTTGCTGTCCCAGTTTCCTCCTCTGTAAAGCGAGACGTAGAGTCTATTGTAGATACTCTACATTAAATGAGCGCCTGTGTGGTTTGAGCTGGGAACAGGACTTATCCCACAGCCAGCTTTACATACACGACACCGAGTAAGCACAGACATTTTCAAAGCAGGGCAGGGCTTACGGAGCCATAATCGTTTGGGCTGAGTTCAGCCAGATCAGGTTGAGCAGGTTTCTTTCTGCAGAAAAGCTTCTCCTTAGAAGCTTGACTGAGTCGACTTTCTGTACACAGCCTGGAGCCAAAGACACTTTGCTCCTCAGACTTAACCATAGAATAATCCCCTTAGATACAGAACAGTCAGAGCAGAGCAGACGTAATGTGTTAGTTAGTGTGGCAGGGCTACCACCGGACAGTGCACCAGGGAACCTTCCCTCCCACTACCATGTTGTCCTGCCACGTTCCTCCATCCGCCACTGACGCAGACACTGGGGACATGTGTGCCATGGGTACAAGGAAGGATCTGTCCTAGTTTCTAGACCTAAACCTCCAAGCCTGTTTCCCACCTGTACTTTATTCTAGCATAAGTCTTGCTGTAGCTTGTGGGCTGTCATTGAAGCCAACCTGCTCCAAGTAGCTGGAGGAGGGGCCTGGAGCTATTGCTGTATTGTGACCTTTAACTCCCAACCTGGCAACCTTGCCAACTTCATACAGTTTTCCACTTGGGGCAGTGGGTTCATCTTCGATGTAATGCTTGCGAGCTGGTGAGCAAATAACTGTTTAATATATTCTTCATAGCAGTTTGTTTTTTTTTTTTTTTTCCCCGAAAAACCCGAGTGTTTCAGAGTAAAGGGATAGTGTCGCTGAGGTACATTCATACCGAGGCCCCAAAGAAACAAACCCAACACCATGGTGTCGTTATTTCACATAGGAAAGCCCCATGTCAACATTGAAAATCTAATTTCTGGAGAATTTCATGCCAGGAACTCAGGCCTTGCTCATACAAAGATACCTTTCAAAATTTAAATACAGCACATTCAGTTAAGCCTTGGTGTTTTAGCTTGTTTTGGTTTTGAAAGCTGTAAAGAAATAAACTAGAGCCCTGTTTATTTTAAGCAGACACCTCTAGAAAACCCTGAAAAATATTCTATTTATAAAACAGAGAGACTATTTTCATGCCAACTGGCTTAGAAATCAGAATGACTAGGCCTGAGTATCAGAAAAAGCGAATGTTTCTGTTTACAAGATTCCTTCAACCCATCAGCAGCCCTAAAAAAAAAAAACGCCACAAAGCAGTTGACCTGGTTTTGCTTTTGGCTAATGAAAGGCTACCCAGAAATTGGTGTGCTTAATTTTCTGAATGTATTAGAACTGAATGAGTAGTGCAATGAGATTTTTTTTAAGTGAAATTTGAAATGAAAGTGGCTTTCATGAGTTATGCTTCAGAGGGAAAAGATAGTGAACTTAAATAATTTTCTGGTTAAATTATTTCAATATGACATTATATGGAACATTTATAATTTCATCATCCTTTAAGGCATTAAAAATGAAAATTAAACCTTGGTTGAGTAAATTCAATGCCTATAAAATAGTCTAGAAACTGAAAGGAAGTGACCTGGTGCAAGTAGAGGGCAGAGTAGGGAGCAGGCAGGCCCTCTCCCACTTTCTCATCCTGGTCAGTGATGCACCACCACGCTGTTGTTATCAGCTTCAGAGTAACAGCAGAACAATAAAACCAACAGGTGTTACATTGTTACTATGAGTCAAATATGCTCTCAAAAATTCTGTATGAGTTATTTGTATCAATGAGGTAGACACTAGAATTATTGCCATTTTATGGATGGGGAAACTGAGGCTTTGGAAGGCATAGCAATTTGCCAAAGCTCATGCCTCTGGAAGTGTTCTAGCTGGCTCAGGCTCAGGTCCAGAGCCATAGTCAAGGGCTCCCCAGTTGCTCCTGGAGCCAGAACTGAGCCAATAGTGAACAACTCAGTGTCAGAGGCTCAAGGAACCTGGGGTTGTGACAGTCTCCCTTGTTCTGATATTAACCCGAGAGTGTGGGAATCTAAGGCAAACCTCATATCCTCATGCTCAGAGGAATGGCTCTTTTTGATTGCTTCACTGTATCTCCATCCACTGATGAGCCCGGGAGAGCCTCGACCTGTCTCTGTCAGGTGTCTGCCATAACTCACACGTGTTTCCATGTTTACTCTCAGCTGTTTTCCTGGTGGCCCTCCATTCCCTTTTCATATATAATTTGGATCTTTTTTAATAGAAGACCTGGGGTGTTACAGTCATTCAGAAGGTGTATGAGAAACTAGGGAAAGCATGCGCCTGCATCCATGCAGACCATATGTAGATTTGGGCACTCTGTGCAATGTGCTGGTATATCGAGCCACATGATGTCCTAAAAATTTCTTGTGTTACTACCTCACTATAACTTATGCTTGTATAGAACAGTTTACTGCATATTCCAATAATGGTAATTCTCCTGACCATTCCTTTTAATGCAGTCTGAAGGATATAATTGCTTCCAGTACTTTGCTCTATAAATAATATCTTTAGTGAATGGCTTTATGCACAGCATTTTTATTTGATCTTGGATTATTTCATTAGCATATAATTTCTGAGTAGAGATTATTGGATCATAGTATAAGCCATGCTTAAGGCCTGTGATGCACTGTCCAATCTATTTTTCCCTTTTTCTATGATTTATTTTATTTTTATTTGTGTGTGTGCACACACACACACACACACAAATGGGTCCACAGAAACTATATTTGTATGAGTCCCTGTGGCAGCCAGAAGAGGGCCTTGGAGCTCCTGGAGCTACAGTTACAGACAAGCAGTTGTGAGCCACATGACATGGGTACCAGGAACTAAACTCAGTTCCTTTGGAGGAGCAGCAAGCCTCCTTACCACTGGGCCATTTCTCCAGTCCCCACTGTAAAATTTAACTAAAACATGAACTACATACATAATGTAAAAGTATTTGGGGGTAGCCATTTTAAAAAGAAAAAAAAGATAAAATTCATTTTAATAAGTTTTACTTAACCAAGTCATCTACAGTACTATATTTTTATATGTGTTTAGTATAAAGGTTTTTAGAAAATTGTTTTTTTTCCTATGAAGTATCTAAAATATGCTGTATTTCATAGTTAGCACATCTCAATTGAGACTAACCTCATGCCTAAGTGCTCAGTAGCCACTGGTGACTATCATATTAGGCAACATTAGCCTATGATCTGTATGCACATGTATGTACATATCTAGTGTATTAACTGATGTTTTAAAATAGTCTTTCATTTTTGAAAGCCCAAACTTCCTATATCTTGCCCTGTCCTACCCTCTCATTAAATGTATCATCTGGATCACTCTCTTTAGTACTTTTGCTAAATACCCTGGTAATTTTTTTTTTTTTTTCGTTATTGGGTATATCTTCTTGATATCTGTTTCCAGTCACTCGTTTTACTGAGTCTTGGGGGATGCCACAGTGGATCAGAAATGGCTGACAATCTACTGAGGAGGAAAGAGATGTAACAAAACTTTGACTAAAATGCTTTTAAGAGTAAAGGTGAGCACACGCACACACCTCAGAGATAATGTAAAATATGATAAAGTTCACAAATGAGGATTAAACAAAAGGCTGAGGGGATTAGAGAAAGCTTCTTGAGGAAAATATAATTATGGCTTGAGCCTTGAGGGTGTAGTAAAATTTTAATGGGCAGGGAGAGAGGAGACAGTTTTGCCTGTAACTATCTTGTTATCCCAACCAGATGGCAGGTTGGTGAAGGCTGGGACGTTGCCTCTCTTTGTGCTTGGATCTCCCCAGAGCGCCTTGCCAGAGTTTCACAGTGGAAGGTGCTTGCAATGTTTGTTGATCCCAATTAATAATACATGGTTGGCTGGCACTGGGGGAGGGAGGCAGCCGGCCTGTGTGCCTGCTTTCACCTCTGAATTGAAGGGGCCGGGTAAGCTTTTCCTTACTCCTCTGACTGTGGAGTCATGGCTTCCCCACTTCAGTAAATCACTCTGGACTGAAACTAGTTCTTTAGAGCCAAAATGGTAGATAAATGGGGGCCAGTGCCTTAACTTCCTCCTGACCTATTTGTCACTTACTCCAATTCCTCTGAGCCTCCAAGCAGCATAAACGGGGCACAGGGACAAATGGCGACCTGGGAATTGGAAGGCACTTCATTGGACGGGGCTTTTGTTTTATTTGTGACTGGCTTATACTAGCATTTGCTTGACAGCCTGGCAAGTTTCACAGGAATTGTTACCCCTGTTTCATGATACAGGAAATGGGAATCCCAAAGGGTCACTTGCTCAAGTGGCTTTGAACAGTCAAAACTAGAAATTTCATCTTCTGACACCCAAGCCCGTGTCTTTCTATTAACCAAAGTTGGCCCTCCTGTGTTAAAGGCTAAGTCCATTGCTTTGTGATGTTTCTACATGGCTTTTCCTAAGTTTGAGGAGTAGGGAAGAGAGAAGCTTCCTGGTGATACAAAGAATGTACAGTAGAGAACAAAATCTGAAGAGTAGAGATGCTAACACTTAGATGATGCTAACCTGCATCATAGCAGGTGCTGGCCTTGGGTTTTTAATGTAAGGAAGATTGTTCCAAGTGAGTTACACATATTATCATATTTAATCCTCACAACAGACCTGTGGGCTATATATTATCAGATTTATATAAATACATGTATTTATTTTACAGACTGAAAGAAAAGATCAGGTATGTGAATGTACCCAGTCACTCTGCTAAGTAGAAAGCAAATTTGGAGTCAGGCCTGAGTTTCAGCCCTTTTTTACACAGTTAAGGCTGCTTAGTGCCACAAAGCTATATTAAGCTTAAACTTCTGTACATTGATTTCTCTAAAATAAACACCTTGTTCTTATCTCTGGGCTATTGTAAACTGAAAAATGTGAACATTCTTAGTAACCACAAAACTATACCATGAGTCTGAGATGGCCTTCATTGACATTTTTGGAATGTCATAGCCAGCAGGGAGATGTACCCCACCAACACAGTGGTCAGTGACATTCAGTGCAGCTTGGTGTCTTAGATTAACTGAATAAATAAATCAATGACTCCTGTGGCAAAGGTTTCTTCCTGTCCCCACAAATGGTATAGAGAGCAGAGAGAAGAAGGCAGGTCCTTTGCCTCATATCTCCCAATTCCACCATCTGCTGGAAGAAACTGCCTCTCAGTCCAAATTAAAACTTTTAACATCTCCAAATTCCCCATCTATGTTCCACCTACATTTAACATATGGAGATACTTATACATATTTTTTCTCTCTAGGTGACAATATAGTTATCTCCATTATTCATGGAGGTACTTATACAGAATAACATTTTCTCCCTAAATAATATGTGGTCATTGTTTATAAAAGTAAGAAATAATAGAAAGGAAAGAATCACCCATAATTCCCTTGCCCTAAGAAAACTATTTGGCATGGTGGTCTGGGATTTTTCCATGATTTTTTGGTATTTATACTAATATATTAAAAGATGATACTTTGGATTGCCCCTGACCAACAAGGAATACACATTTTCTCATGAAGTTAGAAACTCTTCATGAAGATTCCCTCCTAATTCAGCTGGTGAATTATTCTGTGCTAGGGGCTGAGAGCACAGTGGTAAGCCAACTGAAGCCACCAAGCTGCCAGTCTGCCTTCTCAGCTCAGACTGCACTGGGCTTTCATATCAACTGATCATTTATTCTTTGGGGGTTTATTTTTCAGGTGATAGACGTCCTTACTAGTGAATTCCTCCTCAGCTGTATCCCCTTGGTGCTGCCGAATATGAAGTAGTGTGTGAACTCTGAACTAAGCCAAACACAGTCAAGTGTTATTCTGTCCTCCAGTGTACCAGCCTCTATCATTCCAGCCTCTACTGCACTACCCTCTATCACACCATTCTCCATCATACCACCCTCTACTGCACTACCCTCTATCACACCATTCTCTATCATACCACCCTCTACTGCACTACCCTCTATCACACCAGCCTCTATCATTCCAGCCTCTACTGCACTACCCTCTATCACACCATTCTCTATCATACCACCCTCTACTGCACTACCCTCTATCACACCATTCTCCATCATACCAGCCTCTACTGCACTACCCTCTATCACACCATTCTCTATCATACCACCCTCTACTGCACTACCCTCTATCACACCATTCTCCATCATACCACCCTCTACTGCACTACCCTCTATCACACCATTCTCTATCATACCAGGCTCTACTGCACTACCCTCTATCACACCATTCTCCATCATACCACCCTCTACTGCACTACCCTCTATCACACCATTCTCTATCATACCACCCTCTACTGCACTACCCTCTATCACACCATTCTCTATCATACCAGGCTCTACTGCACTACCCTCTATCACACCATTCTCTATCATACCACCCTCTACTGCACTACCCTCTATCACACCATTCTCCATCATACCAGGCTCTACTGTACTACATCTATCATACAATTCGCTATCATATCATCCTTTCCTGTACGGTCCTCCATCACATGACCCCCATCATACCAACCTCTACTGTACTACACTTTATCACACTATTCTGTATCACATAGCCCTCCGTCAGTCCATTGCCTATTGCACCATCCCCTATACTGTCCTCTCTGGTACTACCCTGTGTTTACTACCCTGTGGTAGTACCTTCTGTTGCATTATCCTTCACTGTACAATCTTTTCTGTTTGGGGCGGAGACCTCATCAGTCTTCCTGTATCCATTACAATCAATTCCCAAGAGTTTACTATGTAACAAGATGAAGTCCGGCTGACCCTGAGCTCATCTCTACTTTTCTCTTTTTAAAACCTAAATAAAGCAGGCTCTGCTTGGTTCTTGTAGCATGACTGTAGGTAAGGAGGGGGAGGGGTAAGCACAGGTGTTCTCTGCCCAGTGCCCAAGTACTTGGCAGGCTTCCCACCTCTTTTCTCTGTCCTGTTCGTTCTGCACCTTAGCACCAGCCAGGCATGTGATACAAGCTGCCCTCTGGCTCGGTCTCTTTTGGGAGATGGGATGGCTTTTGTGTTTCCTAATGCTCCATCCACTTGCACATTTGGAGGGTTTGCAGGGAAAAGCGACTTCTCTGTAGTCCCACAAAGTATTCCCCAGGTCGCTTCTCATTTGGGAACTTATCCACTTTAGAAACTGTTGGCTTCTTTTTTGAGTCATTCTGAGTTTTCTGGAGGCTCCCTAAGATCAGATTGTTGGAAAGGACAGCCAGATTTAGAAAATTCTGCCCAGGGCACCTTTATATCTGAAATAACTGGCTATGTTTTGTTTTGTTTTTAAAGAAAGCTGTCATGGATTCTCTTTGCCTGCCAGCCAGTTCACCAGAACATGGCACAAAGCAGGTACCCAAACCAAAAGGTATCCAATGGATACGGTGATGCCCTGGGGGCTCACTGAGCCATTCCCCACTGGGCTTCCAACCTGATAAGTGTGCACTACACAAAGAAAATGCCTGGAATTCACTCTCTGTGTCTCCGTATGGCCAAGCTTAATGCTGGGTATGAACTGGGCGTTCTGAAATCTTACAATGAATACTGCATCCCCAAACAATGGGGTATCATTAACCACAAAAGGAGTGAATTTCTGACATGTGGTATGTTATAAAAGCATTATGCTAAGGGAAATAAGCCAGACACAAACATAGTTGTTGTCTGATTCTACTTATATGAGGTTTCCAGATTATCCCAGTTCGTAGAGACAGAAGTAAAGTGTAAGAGTGTTTACTAAGGGCTGGAGAAGTGACCCAGTAGGGGGTTATCATTTCCTGAAGTGGACAGAGTTTGAGGGTGAACAGCAGTGACAGTCACACAGCATTATAAATACACTTCATAGAACCCAATTATAGCCAACATGAAGAAGGGTAAATTTTGTATTGTGTGTATTGTACCACAAGAATATATTGTCCATTTCCCTGCTTAGAAGGTGAAGTGCTACTTTGTTTTATTCCTTTCTAGCATTTGATGGGTTTGTGATAGATGCCCTTGCTGCAGAATCCTCCCTGTTGGGATGAGTTGTAAGTGCAGTAGTCTCGTTGTGGGCTGCTCGGCTCAAGGCCCTTTTTTGTGACAGTGCTAGTCAGAGCAGGGGGCACCTTTATTCTAACTGAAGGTACCTTTGATTTTCTTGGCTGCAAAATAACACTCCTATAAGCATTGGGTCATGACCAACTCCTCTCCTGCCCACAAGAATACTAGCTGTCTTGCTATGATCTTTTCTGTGCCCTGCCAAGCTCTCATGGTGTGAGGGGTGACATTGTCTTCTTCTCCATCATATGGAGGGGGCATTAAAGACGTTGGAGGGGCTGAAAAGACTTCTTTCCCTGCTATGGTGTCATGCTGGTGATGTGTGTGTGTGTGTGTGTGTGTGTGTGTGTGTGTGTGTGTGTGTGTCCGTGTCCACGCACGTGTGCGCGTGCGCACACGCGTGCGCGCGGGGGTGGGTACACATGTCAGATGTGAAGGCCAGAAGAGCATATCAGGTGTCTTCCTCAGTCACTCTCTGACCAACAAGCCCCAGTGATCTTCCTATCTCTGTCCCCAGCCCACTCAGCTTACAGGAGTACACAGCCACACTTGGCTTTAATGTGAATGCTAGGACACTGAACTCAGGGCCACATGCTTGTGTGGCAAGCTCTCTTACCCACTGAACCATCTCCCCAGTTGCTCTTCCTGCTCAGAACTTGTTTATAAGATTAAAGGCCAGGATGCTTGGGAGGACTGTGCAGACACTGTAACACTGTTTTTAATAATTCATAGCAAACCATGTTTGAAAATGGGTCATAATGTCTTGTTTCTTGATTCCTAAAGCAAGCGCAGCTCCCACTGCCTCCTTTCCAGTAGGGGAAGGGAATGGTAACAGAGGTGTGCTTCTGACACTTGCTCCTTGTTAGTTACAAGACAGGGGCACAGTTGACATGTTGGAAAAGACTGCAGTGTGTGATCCTTTGGCTTAAGAAGCCCCACCTGTAGGTCATGGGTCTCAGGGGACTACCTGGTACCATTTCATCCTTTTGCATACACAGCACACAGACCACATGTCACCCAGGACTGCCCTTTATGAAACAGTGTCTTTTCATCCCAAGCACCTTATAACGAAAGGCGACACTACAAAGCCCTAGTGAAGAGCTGGGGCAAGACAACTGTTGAAAGAAAAACCTGCAGTCCCCTTTTGAGGCAGCTGAGCCGCTGTTCTGGCAAGGCAGCTTGTCCAAGCAGCTGCACAGGGTAGAAAGCTGGAAGTTGCATTTTCCCTCTCTCTGCTATCAATGGGAGTCTGTGTGTCCGTGCGTCCGTGTCTGTGTGTCTGTGTGTGTGTCTGTGTCCTTGATTCAAGTCAGTCTGTGGGCCAAAGTAAGACATCTTTCTAATTGCACAGTAGCGTACCTTGCAGGCTGGTCAAAAGAAGGACTTATGTGGGAGAGAGGAGGTCTTCCCCAAAATCCAGAGCCAAGAGGGGAAAACAAGGCAGGGAAAAAGGGAGCAGGAGTGGAGGAGAAGGGGACAGGTGTCTGCCTTTCATCTGGATAGTCAGGATGACGAATCTGGTGCCAGGGAAGCTGCTGTTTAACTGACAGGGAAGCTTTGCAAGCAGGGGAGGGCTGAGCCGTCAGGTGAGCTGGAGATCAAGAATTGTCATGACAGCTTCATGGCATGTGGAGTGCGGGTGATTTTCACCAGCCGTGCTTAAATTAGCTTTTCTTGGACCTGGTGCGGTGTGCAGTCAGAGAGGGATGGCGGGTGGTGGGAGGGCCAGACTGCAGAGGAAGGCTGTGGTTCTGAAGGGCCACTGTGTAGGACAGTAAGTATGTGTGAAGCTGGCCCCTAGTGTCCGAGTTCTACTTCATGGAGGTGCCGGGCAGCACTGATGCCATTAAGTAGCAGCTTGTCAGTTCCTCCAGCAAGCCTCTCTGAGTTCTCTAAAATAAATATTCAAAGGATCCTGACTACCCGTCGACTCTGAACTTCCTCAGCTGAAGATCTTGCCAAAACCTAATCACCTGTGCCAGCCAGCTAAGCAGCCCTGACGAACCGTTTGCCCCACGTACTCGCGTTCCAGGGATTTGTCTGTGCAAGGCTGAGGGAACAAATGAGTGAGCCAGTGCCTCTCTGAAAAATCTTCCACTCAAACGCAGACAGAGGAGGTGCCTTTTAATAAGTAATCAGCCGGAAGAAATCAGGCTGTCTAGCCATCTAGTGACGCTTGCTGCATCACTGGGGACCTATAAAACATTCTAGAGCAGGGGTTCTATGATCTGTCGAGTACTTGGATGAACATTCTAGAAGGAAGAAAGAGCCTGAGCAATTCTTTGTGTGTACACTTCTTTACACATGTCGATACACACATAAACAGAGATATGGCTAATATATAAATAGAAACTACAAATTAGCACTCCCAGCCAGTATCTTGCCAAAGGGTCTACATACAGTTATTTCATCTACATTGGAAGATAACTTTTTTTTATTTCAAAGATGAGGGAAGCTGAAACTCGGAGAAGGCAAGGAAGTGATTGGCAGGTGTGGGACTTGAACATGGGTCTATTTGACTCCATAATCCATGCTCTTAACCTCTGCCTCTTAAACAAGAATGGCTGCTTTTATAGAGCCTCTGGGTTCTGATGACTGTAACAAGGCCAACCTGCCAGGTCCCACAGCTGGGTGTTACAGGAACCATTGACCTCCCCTTCACAGCTTCTAAAGAAATGAAAGAGAGCCACCGCAGGGTTTCTGAGCCTTGATGAAGTACTCAGGAGACTCTACCCATAAGAACCTGTCTTTATGGTGCTGCCAGCCCAGTACTTGTTTGTCCATGGAACATAAGTGGACACTGACCCGCACACACCAGGGCCGGGGATCAGAGCAGCACACCTGACCTCCAATTTTGCTGTTTGCAAATGCTGCCTTGCGGGGATAGCCCCGCCCCCCCCCCCCCCCCGCCCGTGAAGTTTGTGGAGGAGTAAACAACCATTCTTTGTCCAGGCCTCGCAGGATTTATGGCCAACAGCTCCTTCAGCCTGCACTGGTGCGCTGTGTACTGCAAACACAGATGACCTTTGCGGAGATTTCATCTCAGCCTGCTTCCGTCTAGAAGACCTGGTTGTTTTTACTGACGTTGTTCCCAACAAGTTCTGCCTGTTAACTGGCTTAACTCCTGCCGCTCTAGGAAGTCCAGCCACGGAGGCCAACGGCCAAGGACTGGTTGGTGTCTTGAAAGCGTCCCCAGTTCCTGTCCATCCGAGTCTCAGGTCCAGTGGTCTCAGGCAGATGGAATTGCTCCCCTCCTTTCCAGACCTTTCTAACCCCTCCCCAGGAGGGGGACGGGTCTCAGGCACAGATCGGCCTACTAGCATTAAGGTGCTTTGTGAGTGCTTTTCTTACAAGTTGGTTCCCATGTGGTATTTGTTAGTCACAGCTAATTATGAAGTCCTTGGCCAAGGCACCCGACATTGTTCCTTGGATTCCTCCCCCCTTTTTCTCCCCCGTTGCCCCCCGCTGCCGCAGAACAAAACCTATTGTGGGGCTCTGGAGGTTGGCTGTGCAACTTATATTCCAGCGAAACCCCGACGGGCTCAGTTGCTGGGGTCTCATGTTTCAGACTGAACCGGGTAGAGCATTATTCACCAACCCTGGGAGAGCCCGCCTCTGTTCTGAGCAGACTTTTCTCCCACAATGCACTGGGCCTCTCACAGGCAATTTGGACAACTCACTGAGAATAATTCACAGCATTACTC
Source organism: Onychomys torridus (assembly GCF_903995425.1). NCBI lineage: Eukaryota > Metazoa > Chordata > Mammalia > Rodentia > Cricetidae > Onychomys > Onychomys torridus. The sequence continues at coordinate 81,703,122 of NC_050446.1, forward strand.
AGAACCTGGGCAATCTGCGCAGAATGGTAGAATGTTATGAGCTTTTCGCCATAGGAAGTCCAAGTGCCAGGTGTTGCCAGCTGCCCTGGGTGGCACAGGCTAGGAAGGAGGAGCAAGGCAGCGGAGACTGAGCTGCACTTGCGTCCGTCTGTCTTTCCTGCTCCCTGGGCAGAGTGCCTCAGCATTAGCCTGCTCTGTGTACCGGGTTTCTGCAGAAAATGTCCATATCCTAAATGCAACCTTGAAACCCATAACTGAGGTCCCCCCACACACACTTTTCATTCCTTAGATGCAGAGATTGGCCGCTGTGGGTCCTTCCTTTACCTAAGGTTAGCACCCAGCTCTCCCGACTTCCGGAGGCCCCATTTCTTTCCCTATGCCAGGCTGGTTCTGGACAACATCAGCAAGCTGCTTCTCTGCTTGGCTTACTGCCATTGTCTTATGGGGAAACCTCACATGCAGGAGGCAGAGGAACTGTCAGACCCAGAATGGCCAGGCCACACTGTTTTCCCTAAGAGCCACCTCACAGTTTCATGCCATCTTCTGGAATCCTAGTGTTCGGACTGGTAGACTGATGCAGCAGGCATTTATTTTTACGTTACACGGGTGAGACCCCACGTTAAAATTACGTTAGAAGGGTTTTGTCACTGTTGTTGAATGGAAGACCATAGCCCTTGGAGCTGGCCCCATTTAGGGTCACATGGTAGCTGCAAATACTAGTTCTGGAAATACAAACAAACTACTACTATCACTAATGTCATGCTTCTATCTAAATATAGAATGATAATGCATGGTTAAGGATTGCTGTGAGGAATTAAAGCCAATAATCTAGATAAAGTCTCTGTATGAAATATGGCAGGGCCTTGATAAATGTCCCTGACATTGTAACTTAACCACTCACTGTCATATACACACTGGCCTGAGTTCAAATAAAAGCCAGACATGTTAACACTTTGTCCCCTAACTTGGACCCTTCTGCATTTTGTCACAAGCTTAACATTAACCAAATGCAGTTTGGGTTATCTATAAACCAGGAGTTCTGCCTTCTCTTTCCCTGGAAGCTTAAAAAACCCAGTACTTCCTGGGAACAGGATAGGTGTGACTCTGGGCTTCTGAGAGAAGAACTTACCAGTGGGACCATGGAAGGTCTAAAACAATTAACTCTTGTCCTGTGACTCTGAAAGTCCCTAAGGTGTCCTGGGGACTCAAAACTGCCTGTCTTCAGCAAAAGCAGAGCCCATCGCTGTCCCCACAACTTGGGTGTGCTTGGGACTTTTTCCAACTCTTCTCTGTTTTCCATCCGAATAGGAACCAAAGGCCCAGAAGCTTGTTTCCAGAATGTAGGGAAGCAGATGTTTTTGCTTATTTTTCTTTCTTCTCTCTTCTGCCAAAATGCTAAGTTTTCATTGGGTGCTGTGGTTGTTTTTCTACTTTTGTTTTGTTTTTACTTTTGAGACAAATCTTGGACAAGGGCTGTTCTTAAGGGAAGCAGGGTAGGCATTTCCAAGCTGGGGAGCTCCTTTTTTAAAACCTGAGTGACAACATGTAAGAACTGGTGATAGACAGCTGAAGGACAAGAGAGAACAGGACTGGTGGATTCCTTTCTAGAAGAGTCCTTCCTTCCCAGGCCTGGTCCCCGGGACTGCCTCCTTAAGCAGGAATAGGATAGTGACTATTGCTTTTTCAAAGCATTCTGAAAGTGAGTAGATCATGCTGTGGATGGAGCATATGCTGCAGACCAAGGAAGGCCCAGTACAAGTCACGGGCCCGAGAGTTCCCCGCCTGCTAAAACATGGTCGCTACTGATTAGTTTCTGTTTCTACTTTAACCAGTCTACAGGAGTTAATATCAACACACAACATAAATTTGTCATATTTGCTCAGAAGTCTGACTCTAGTCCTATTGAATTAAAATATAGCTATGGCAGGGCTGCATAGCTCTTTAGAGTCTCAGGGAGAATTTTTTTTTTTTTTTTTTTTTTTTTTTTGAGATACAGCCCTGGCTAGCCTGGAACTGTCTATATAGACCAGACTGGCCTCTAACTCAGAAATCTGCCTACCTCTATCTCCCGAGTTCTGGGATTACATTCATAGGCCATCACCCCACCAGCAACTCACTTTTTATGTTTACATTATCCAGCTTTTCAGAGCCTCCCCATTCCTAGCTTCCTAGTCCTCTCCTTCCACCTTCAAAGGTAGCAATATCGGGTTGAGTCTTTTCTCATTGCTCTGCTCACATCTACTGCCCTCTACTGCCCCTTCTTCCACTGCTAGAGGCCTTGGTGGGTCAGGGCAGACCCACCTGTCTAATCCAAGATTATGTTCATATTTTCAGGCTAGCTGAATTCCTTTAGTGACCCTTGCTATGTAAGGAGGTATAGTTACAGGTTTTAGGTATTAGAATATGGACCTTTAGCAGGGAGCACTATTGCCCACAACAGATATATAGTCGTTTTTATATGAATACAATGGTTGTATGTAGTAGAGCTTTCAGTTATTAGAAATGGAACTTAACAAAATTAGAGTCCCTTTCCTAATGAAAGAAAAGGATCTTGTTGGTTCATACACTTGAAAGGAGTTGTTCACTTGGTGTCAGACACAGCTGAATCCCTGTGTCTAAGGACATCATCAAAGCCCTCTCTTTCTTGTCTTGGGTTACCTTGGTGGTCAGTTGATTCCCAAGCAGAGATTGTCCAGAGGACAGCTGAGATATCTCCCAGCCAGTTCCAGGGCTGCACAGTTCTTGAGACATGAGATTCCAGAGAGGAAATATGACCTTCTCTTTAGCAGTGCTAACAAAATCCTGAGGGTGACACTCAGCTGTCCAGCTTGGGCCCATGTATATACTTGCAAGTGAATCACTGTATGGGCAAATGCAAGTTACTTCATCCAGGATCCAGAGTGCAGGAAGCCTCACCAGAAGAAGCACATGTATTATATCAGGGAGGGAGGAACTTACCAAAGAAAATACAACGTTGTCACCAGAAGTAGGAAAGAGCTGGATATGCCGTAACAGCAGTTGTCTATTCCATCATATTATAGCTGGATTTCTGAACCATGAAATGGAGATAGCATTTGGCTTCAAACCACAGGCAAACTTGAAAGAGCCCAGAAGTGGTTCCTCTAAGGCAAGTACATTAATTTAGGTAGCACACAGGAAGAGGAATTGGCATCGTGCGTGGTTAAATTCATTGGTGTTAGAACAGATTGCTTTGGTTTAGGTCCAAGTTCTGTTTACTTAGTTTTATCATTTGTAAACTGGGGATGATAATACTATGCATCTGAGGAGTGTTAAACCTTATGAGATTGAAGTTTGTGAGGAAAAAAATGCTTAGAATAGGACGCTGACAATTTGAATACCTAATGACCAACAACTGTCTTCAGGATTATTCCCATTTTCTTATCACATTGCTAGGCGTAAACTCCAGGAAGATGGTGTGGGGACTTGGAAATAGGGTAAGAAGTAAATAAGTTACATTTGGGTTGCCCTTTCTAGCTGGAACCAGTGTTTTCTTTCTGAACTTTTCAACTTCACCACGCTGGGAGGTTAGGTTGTCATCTGAAATGTGGATTTTGACATAATTTCAAAGGTCATCTTTCTGCCCCTGACCTTGACTGTGTATACCCACTACCAGTGAAATGTATGCCCACGACCAGATGAATGTTCTGTCAGTGTTTCTAAGTTTGGATTCTTGAGATAATCCTGTTAGTTTGGCCAGCGATTGTCTTCAAATAAGATCACAGTCTGTGTTTGATCAACTGTGACTGGCAGTGAGCAGGTTAAGCTGGAAACTGCTCACTAGCTGAGCACTAGCAGAAAACTGACCATCTTGTCTTTTACAAGTGTGCGGGCAAACTGGAATTTCCCTATGGAACAAAACAGTCATTTTCAGATAATACTGTTCAGCTTGAATGTTTTGGATGAGTACAATCAGAAATGCCTTGTAGAAGCATGTTAGGCCTGCAGGATTTAGAGAGAAAAACTACTCATTCTCTCACTAACAAACAGGATATTTGTAAAAAAAAAAAAAAAAAAAAAAAAAAGCTCTGTTGAGGCCAGACTGACAGACAGACATCCCCATTCCTTTGCTTACATATCCTTGATCTTAGAGACACATTCATGAAGCAGAACCTCCAGGAAAATGTTCCTGTGTGCTATGGGGAAGCAGATTCCAGAGGGACCAGGGAGGTCCCCAGAATCTTCCCTTTGGTGGCAGGAAGAGTTTTTGGTAACTTTTCAGAGCCCCCAGGCTTAGCAGCAGCCTCCATCCAGACTGTTCAGGACATTTCAGTGAACAGAGATTTTTCTTCTAGTCAAGTGTCCTTTTCTCTGAGACGAACAAGGACCTCTGCCCTGTACCTCTATAGTACTGGGGAGAATCAGGAAGTACTAGAGGGGTTTTCTTACCTCTGCAGCACTAAGGGAAGCTGGGAATGCTTTGGATCAGGGCTGGGTATCTTGGGAAGCACTGAGATGTGGGGGGAGAAAAAGCATTGTCACAGTTTTGTTAGAAGCCTGCTGGGAAAGTCTCCACTGTAGAGGCTCCTGTGCCCCTTTCTAGTTAAACAATCTGTAGGCGCCATGCCTGCTTTCAAATGGCTTGGTTTTGAAGCAGCCCATAGAAAAGCAGCCTGCTGCCAGGGCCAGCCATCAAAAGAGAAGAGAGAGCGTTGCAAGCCGTGGGGGATGTGCGTGAGAAATGTGACAGTGTGAGGCTCGTTCTGCTGGCCTGACCCATGTGCGTTATCTCCCCAAAGGACCCCGTGGTTTAATGGATGGGGCTTTAACCTACCCAGAGGCCAGTCTCTGCTGGACAAATGGAACCTCATCCCTGAGGGCATCGACATACTCATGACACACGGACCTCCTCTAGGTAAGTGGAGCAAAGGTTATCCTTTCCTCATACAAAATGCTCCCCTCCCCCAGCATAATGAATAATACCTTGGGGGCATAGTAATTTTCCTTCAGGAAAAAAAAAAGTGAACACAAAAAGGAAAGTCAGTGTCTCTAAAGAAACCCAATATTAAACTCAGCAGTTCTACTAGGCTTACAGGTGTTCACGAATTTTCTTTTTTTTTTTTTTCTTAGTCGAGTCAGGGAGGAAAAAAATCAAATGAGCAGAGATCATCACAGTCTTTTAAGCTTGGTAATTTAAGAACTGTGTTCCCTTCACAGGGAAGGGGTAGGATGGGACACCAAGGATGCCAGAGACCTGTCAATCACTGGCATTTGAATGGCAGTGAGATGGAAGGAATGTGTTCAGAGAAACTCATTTTCCTTTTCACACAAAGCATTGGGCCCTGGCTGTCTTTAAAGTTTAATATTTGAGCTGATCATATGAGCAAAAACAGGTCTTCTTAAAGATGAAGTATTTTCAACAAGGACTTGCCCTTAAATTTACTTATGGCATAAAAAATTACTCTGTGCATATTGGTGACATATGTATATTATCTCTGGTGTCAAAGCTATCCCCCTAGTAACACAGACTGTGGGTCAGAAGATGGTTGTATGGTTTAAGTAATTAGATCCTAATTATTCATGGGCTCATCATTGGTTTATCTTGCTATTAGAACATTTTCAACCAGGATCTTACCATCTACTAGCTATGGATTATGCCAAGATACTTTCTGCCCAGCTAAAGCATGCTCAGAAAATTCAAAAATTTCACTTTAAATACAAATGTTGATAGTATTTATTTATTTTTATGGGGAGGACACCTTTTTAATATCATTGTAATGCACTGTATTAACAGAGTTCCCTTGGTCATACTGGGTTGAAGGGGAGACAATTTGGGCAGAGGTGACTGACTTTCATGATTTTTGTTGTTTCCTTGTTACGCATGGCCCTTCCCTCTTCTATCAGCTTGTGGAATCAAACATTTTGTTACTCATTCCTGATGTATATTTAACCTTTGTAAATACCTCTGTTAAGAGTCACTCAGTGCTGTGTTCCTTCCCTTACAAAGGGGAGGGAGGGCTCCATATTTCCTTAACAAATGGAAGGGAGAATGGAGGTTGAGGCCATGGAGCCACGTGTTAGTGAGGCAGAATTGGGGAAGAGAGGCTAGTTCTGTTGTAGACAGTGTGGTACCCTTGGGTTAACCATATACATGTTGTTCTCTGATGCACTCACCTCATCCTGCATTCTCCAAGACTGTATTTGCCAATGATCCTAATCAAATCATTGACAATTTATCTCCTTATTTAGATGAATTTAATCATTAAATTGCTAATGAAACATTGCCAACTCTCAGCAAGAGTGCCTTGCAGGGATACCATTCCAGCCAGCTTGAGTCCTCTACCTGAGCAGCCTGGTTGGTCACATTTCATTGGGAGGGTCTTGGATAGCAGCTGTAGCCTAGTTGGTCACAGTTCATTGGGAGGGTCTTGGATAGCTATAGCCTGGTTGGGTATAGTTCATTGGGAGGGTCTTGGATAGCTATAGCCTAGTTGGTCACAGTTCATTGGAAGGGTCTTGGACAGCTGTAGCCTGGTTAGGCACAGTTCATTGGGAGGGTCTTGGATAGCTGTAGCCTGGTTGGTCACAGTTCATTGGAAGGGTCTTGGACAGCTATAGCCTGGTTGGGTACAGTTCATTGGGAGGGTCTTGGACAGCAGACAGCACAGAAGCATTCCCATCAGTGTAGCATTCCTTAGAATATGACTTCAAACAGAACAACCAGTTTACAACCTAGTCATTCATTTTGGCATGAAACAAGTGGTACTAATAGATAGCTAAGTCTCACTACTAGATTCTACAGAATCCTGATATCCTGGTTACCTTTCCAGCAGAGGCTACCATCCCTCTTTTTGTAGTAAAAGTGGAATAAATCAGGTTGTACATAAATCAGAGGGAGGTCCACACCCAGAAGCTTCATAAGAAGTCAGGCAAAGCTTTCACAATGTAAAGAAGAGCTTTAAGACTGGAATTCTTGGGAAAATGCTGTGCTGAGGCAGGGGTGGGGGGGGGATGGGGGGCTGGAGAGTTTGAATTCTTGAATTCTCAGTGTGAAGGAAGCTATAGGTGCTATTTACTCTACTGTTATAGTCTCAGCAAGATGATATCTGAGGTGCTCATATACACAGGGAAGAAAACACTTCCATGAGATAACAATGGTAATTACTGCAGATTCAGGATTTCCCCCTTTTCTTAATAAATACCCTAGTTTGATTTTTGCTAGGCACTCCACTTTTATCTGCTAGTCTTCCTAGTCTCTACAAGTACTTCCCACATCCCAGCTAGCCTGACTTTACAGAAACTAAATATTCATGCCTACTGCCTAGCCAAACAGAACAGAAATCTGTCCCTTCCTGCCCAGCCGTTTCTCACAGTAGAAAGTACCTAATGGAGCTGTGGAATGGATTTCCACAGATTATGATTTAGCCTTTCATCCCACCTGCCTTCCTCATACCCCGTCCTGCTGAGGTATATGGATTTCATTTTAGACGGTAATCATCTGGATAGCTGACTTTTGCTATAATTGATGTCAGTTTTTTATAGATTTTCTGCATTAAGCGGAGGACTAAGTGGCTTTTACTTTAAAACTAGTCAATTAGCCCCAGCTTGCTGGATGCCACCATGAGGTCATGTTGTCTGTTGCTAGAGAGGTATGGAGAAGCAACTGGGTATTCCAAAGCTCTGGTTGTCAGGAACCCCCAAAGGCTAAGAGTGACATCGCTAAGCAGAACAAGGCATCCTGTGGCCAGTCCCTAGCCAGCTCTTCCACATCCCCTTTCTGTGAACCTGTGAGCCGGCGTGGGAGTAAACTGGTATATCTACATATGAGAAAGAATTTGGAGGAAGAGAAAGCAACAGAATTGAGGGGAAGAGCTGTGATGGGCTGCCGGGAATAAGCGTCATTGATCTCATGAAGAAGATCTGAAACCTGTGGCTGAATAAATCAAACTTCTTGCAGGAAAAGAATGTTAATTAACTGGAAAGGGGGGGGAGGGAATGGACACCAAAAAAAAAAAAAAATTAATCAAGAATCCAAAGAAGACAAAGTGATGAGTGAAAGTTCCTTAAAAGCAGTTGTGAGCTTTAATGGAGAGGCTAGGATTACAGATAACATAATAAACCTTCTGTGAGTTATGGCTTCCTGAAAGTCAGAATGAAACCTTACCTGAAGAGGGAAAATTAAGAGTATTGATTGCATTCTCTCCTTAGGTTTCCGGGACTGGGTTCCAAAGGAGCTTCAAAGGGTTGGCTGCGTGGAGCTCTTAAACACGGTCCAGAGGCGAGTTCGGCCCAAGCTCCACGTGTTTGGTGGAATTCATGAAGGTAAGAACACAGGGATGGATAATACACCATTACCCATGCATGATCTCACACTCTCCAGCAGGCCGCGTCAGCTAGATGAATGATGGGAGCAGCAGTTCTCAAACTTTAACGCAAAGGAACCCTTTTCTAAGATGAAACCTCGTGAGAAAAGCTCACATGTACAAAGCTGATACATAGTTTGTGTTGCTGTCTTTCAAGCAGACAGGCAAGTAGGAACCCTGTGTGGCTTACTTTACCACAAAGTCCACATTACCCTAGGCAGTACTGGAATCTAGAGGCTCTAAGGAGAAATTAATAATAACGACTGTTGCAGCACCAATAAAGCCAATTTTCCTGTTTACGGAAATAGACAAGACACCCTTGAGATCAGACGCAACCGAAAGTATCTGTAGTCCCTTTGGGATCTTACATGCCAAACACAGAAAGAGCCTGGTACACAAGATGTTCTCTGCAGAATTACTGAGTACACGCAAAGAATGGTTCCTAACGGATGTGGAAAGAGCCACTCTCTGCAGTTCAGCATTTCCCTAATCAGCTTGGGATTGGAAGAAATCATTAGCACTGTTGGCTGCAGCTGAGGTTAACTGGAAAAATGAAGTCTCTAAATGAGAAAAATACCCATTTATTGGTGTCTGTCTTTCAAGGTAAGCTGAGTCAAGGTCCCAGATCACAAAAGCCCTTCTTCCAACCAGATGTCACTGGGCTTTTGTAGACAAGCAGAATATTCTGACAACTGATCTTGGTGTCTCAGAACCTATAAGACTGGCCCAGGCATGTATATTTGTGTGCAGCAGAAGCAGTTATGTGGGCAGTTGCCATGTATCCTAGCCCTTGTTTACTGTGGCTCTCTGGAGTTATTTATGAATGTCAGAGTCAAGCTGAAGTGTATGAGACTGTGTGCTTGGTGAAACAGAATGCAGTTTACTCCAGAGTCCACAGGCACAGTGGCTTCCTAGTTAGGTAGGAAAGAAAGAGCATATTGAAACATCATCCTACCAAGGCCAGAGAAAATTCAGCTTGCTCCAAGTGCAAGCACCAGCTTCAAGGTTGGAAAGCAGAGGTGCAGCTAGTTCCTGGGCAGGAGGCAGGGTATGTGTGGGGTGGGGGGCAGACTTTAATCTGTTATGCTCCCTAAGGGAAGGGGAGAACCCAGAGATGAGACTGCCTATCTAAACTGCATTTCCTGGGGGTGGGGGGGTGCTGTTATCTTGAAAACTAGTTTGAATTCTTGTGAGATTCCTTTGAGTTTGCATTTCACCCTCTAAAAAAGAAGTTTAAGTCATTAATTTACCTTAAACTCGACAGACAATTGGAGAATTCCACTGAAACCCCACAATAATAAACTGGCTTTAAAGGGAAGCGATCATATTCAAATAAACTTGTCTTGCTTTTATTCACTTAAGACAGCGAAAGAGGGCAGCGAGAGGGCAAATACCAGCCTCTTGATGGAGAGAGATAACAAGACTTTATGACCCCGGAACCAAACAGTGCACATTTTAAATGCAGCTTTGCTTTTCTTAAGAGATTTTTCCATTGACCCTCATTAAGCTCTCCACAGGCTTACTTGGAAAAATTTTAGCAAATGGAGCAGGGGGAGGGTGGAGGATAAGAACCTTATCAGTGATTTCTGTATGTCCTGGTCATTTTATTTCTTCATGGCGGTTTTTATATGCCACAGAGACCAATGTGAACATAGAATTACAGACTCATTGCAGAAGCAGTAAGGTGTCCAAGGAAATGTGTAAACTTCCAAGAAGCCTAAATATGTCAGAATGTTAAAAATTATGAAAGGTGTCTACATGCCAGGGTGCCATGACATTTTCTTAACTTTCTTCAATAGATCATTTGTGCTGCATAGAGGGATGCTTTCCCTGCGTGCACTGTCTGGGCACATTTAGGAAACGGTCCTGTGGTGATGTTCCTACCTACCACAGTTGAAGAAACAATGCTTTGGAGTAAGATGGAACTTAGCATTAAAGCCACATAATTCAAGGTAGAATCAGCCACTTACGGTTAATTGTCATGGAGACAGATCTCTCTAACGATGAGGAAGATGAGCATCCACACCTGAGCGCTTGCCTTCCTCCCTCTACCTCGAAGCCCCCTTGGAGCAGAGCTGTGTTCCTAGGTGGCTCACTTCCTTCCCTTCAACTCAATAGTTAATGCAGATTTTGAAATGAAAACAATACTTTAAAGGTGGAGGAGTGCTTTTCTTATTCTCAGTCATACAGGTATCATGTCCCTCCCTGACCAGTTCAGTATTTGAGCAACGGGGGCACTGGGAAGAGTCACTCTTTGTTGAAGGGGAGAAATCTCCCCTTTTAAAGGAAACAGCAAAATTGGACAGAAGCTCCAGAAATCTGTGTCTCTGAGTAGGTCCACTGACTTTCATCTCTCTCCCCTCTGACACAATTTTGTTGTTCTTACCTGCCTGGTGGCCCTGTGTTCAGCTGTTGTCATTTGTCTATATTACAGTAACTGTGACACTGTCTTCCTACAGGGTACGGCATCATGACCGACGGTTACACCACCTACATCAATGCCTCCACCTGTACAGTCAGCTTTCAGCCGACCAACCCTCCAATTATATTTGACCTTCCAAACCCACAGGGCTCCTAAAGCTCTCAGCATCCTATCGGAATGGGAGGGACGGTCTACAAACTGCCATTTTTCTAATGATAAACTTACATTCTCTGACTTGTTTATTTTCAAAACCTGTGAGTTCTTTTTGTAAATTGTTGGAACAGGAAGAAAAAGATGATGCTAGAGTTGTGCTGCCTCTTTTTGTTTTTTAAGTGGGGTACCCATTTGAAATCAAAGGAGCATTGTGAATTTGTAAAATGACTTCTGTTTGCTCAAAGGCCACGCCATTGTAAATTGTTAGTGTTTGCCAAAGGACAGCCAAGCTTTCTTAAAAAAAAAAAAAAAAAAATGATTTTAAAAAGTCTTATTTGAATATGCTTTAAGCTGAAAGGAAAAGATTTTAAAAAGGAAAGAAACACATAGGCGGTGTTTTGAATTCACCCAGATTTGCACAACTCTTTGAGTATTGTTTGATGTGTTCTGTTGTTGTTTTCTTGGTGTTATTTCATTTTTATTTCACAGATGTGGCCCCAATTTAGAGCAATCTCAGCAGAAGTAGGTCTGGAAAAACCTTAGCTTCACACCAGCTATAAGGAAGACTGTGTTCAAGGTGGGGCAAGAGCAGCCCTCATTGAGAGGCTTGGCCGGAGAGGTCCATATCATGGTTATACAAACTCTCACTGTTTGTTTCTTTTAAATTATTTGAGCTTTAAAAATACGGAAACAAGACTCTGTCAAGAGCAAATATTCATGCAAGGAAAAAACGTGTGCAGACTCCTTTTCAATGTGGATTTATATATATATATATATATAAATTTTTTTGTGCATTATGACTAAGTTAGGAGTTTAATATTGCCAAGGACAGTACAACTGCAAAGCAACTCTGTGCAGCAGCAGCACATCAGAAGTCCGAAGGAACTGACCCCTCCTTCCTCCGAACTCAAGCTCTTTAAGACCTTGAGTTCATCTAGGTACAGTAACAAGTGTGTATAGACTTCAATGGACGCATTGGAAGCGAACTAAAGTAAGACTTAGTCGTCCTTTCTATTTAAATGCCCTGCATTGTCTTCTCACTCCCCACCCCTGCCCCATTTTGCACTGTGTGTTGATGCAATCTTCGCTAGCACAAAATATTGTTGCTAAAAATCCTTTCTGTTCTCCCATTGTCAATGCCACTGAGCTCTATTCTATTTTATGTTACCTTAAAATTTAGGCAAGCAGTTGTTTTCTTTAAATTTATTGTGATATTCTATATCTAGCGGCCTTTATATGCAAATAAAATTGCAAGATTTTTAAATCTGTGCTGCGTGGTTGGGCTGCCTGGGGAAGGATGGTAGATTTGTCCTGGGGACAGGAGGATTTATTTACATGCAATTTAAGTAATCCCCTCTGAACCATTAGAATATTGGTTGTTTTTTTTTTTTTCTGATTTTTCAATAAATGTTTATGGCCTGCCAGTCAATCCCAGGCCAGCAGGTACATCCATAAGGCGCTGACAGCCTGGCTCCTTGCAGCACATGAGAGGAGAGAGCCAGTGGTGGGATGTGGAAATTGTGTAGACCTCTTTTATTTTGTCTAGAAAAGCCACTGAAGAAAAGCAATAGGAAGGGTCTGGCTGTTATTGTTGTTTGTGGGGATTTTTGTCTGTAGAGGGTTGTTTTCATTTTTGTTTTGTTGTTGTTGTTGTTGTTGTTGTTATTGTTTCAATTTTCTGAAACAGTGTCTCATGTAGCCCAGGCAGGCTTGGAAATCTCTCTAACAGAAGATGACCTTGGCCGTTTGTTCCTCCTGTCTCCAGCCTCTAACTACTGGGTTTACAAGTGCATATAAGTGCAGTCTGTGGACTGCTTTCCAGTCAATGCCCACTTAATTACGTTTCCATTCTGTCTGTCTATTGTGATTCCTTTGTTGCAATTCCTGGAAGGAATTCTTGGTTTCAGTACTAGCTGGGACACTGGTCTTAGAATAACAGCACAAATTCTCATAATCATCTCAGTCCCTTTCAGTTGTATCTGTTAGACCTGTCAGTTTCTGATCTGAGACTGTACAGCAGGTGCATGGGCTTCCCAACAAGAGGAGTTTATGATTACAGTAGCTATGATGGATGAGATGGAGTCCTGAGAGAAGGTGGCAATCCTCCCTAAATCTGCTGACTTGGTGGGAAGATTGCTGCCTCCCTGGCCCTTCCCAGGGGATGGGCAGAGAAGCAGCATACTGAACAGACATCTCACCTGGTAGCTAACCAGGACATGGACTCAGACATCTCTAAAAAGCAAAGGAAGGTCTCCAGGAGTAGGTGGATGACCCCGAGGATATGTGTGCACGTTCAGGCCTTGAGAGCACATTTGGACACCAACTAATTAGGCAAAACCCTTGCGAAAATTGCCTTCCACTGTGCATTAGCAGGAAACGACACATCCTGCTGTATCTAGAGCATTGGACTGACTATTCATAGAGATTCCTGCCGCCAGCCCACACTCTGCATGCATGAACTGCTTCCGGGGCATCCATCATGACTGTGCTAAAGCCTTCTCTGTTGGCCCTTATAGCAAGGAGTCATTCAAAAATGGTGGTTACCAATCTAGCACTTTCTATTCCATTACCAGGCAATCTGCCAAATAGGTTTCATATTTTATCTTTTTCCTTGAATCCTAAGCATTCATAAGCCACAGTTTGTAGGAAGGTGACACCACTGCTAACTGAATAGCTTCCTGTAGGACAATGGAAGGTTCTAAGACAGGTCTACCTGAGTCCATAGCCATGCCCTTTCTGTGACTCACCTAAGAGCTAACAGAAAGTTGGAGGGCCTGGGACCGTCCCTGCTCCCCACTTGAGAACCTGCTGAAGCACCTTGCCACATGGTTTGATGGCAGCATTAAGATGGACCATCTCCTCTGTGCTTGAGGCCCAGGACTCTGCAGTGGTCATGGGAGCTTCCAAGCCAGCCCAAATCTGGTTTCCTCTTGGACGAACAACCGTGTCTTCATGAAGAAGCCATGTAATGTGAACTCCGACATGAAGAGCTCTGCCGGTGTCTGGTAAACAGTGTGTGTGTGTTCCCTTTGGTCGCCCTGCCCCATCTCTAGGTCCTCCAGGCGGGATTCTGTCTGTTGTCCCTTTACCCCAGAGAGGTCCAGTGGCCTTGTACCTGAGGTGCTGTGTTTGTGTTCATGCTTTATGAACTGTAACTAACTCCCCCTTTTTAAGAAATAATGGGCTTTTATGAAAAGCGGAGCAGAGACCCTGACTCTCTAGCTTGGATGTCATACCTTACACAATCTCTCTAATCAGAGACTAGAGAGGGGTTTTGAGTAGCAAGCTGCTAACACAGCTCACATGGGTCTGCTGTCTCCCCTTGAATCTCTCACTATCTCCTTCCAGCTCTGTTTGTGAATGATTTGCCCTTGCGTCACAACCTTATTTTGTCTAACAAAGATGATAGGAGGTTGCTGAAATCCCTTTCAGGGACAGGTCAGTATTACTCTAACAGATGGCCAGCATTACATCTGCCTTCATCTCCATCTCATAAGTCACTAACATTGTGAACCAGGTCAGCTGGGAGGATTTGGGGTTTGTCAATTGCAGATAAAACACTTGGTGGGTCCAAGAATGGTGCCACTCCCATGTCCCCTGAAAATGTGTGGCTCTGGTGAACCCAGGATGCCCCTCTATTTGAATGCTTCCCTGTATCACTCCCTGTCCTGTCTCCATGTAATGCTAAACAACGGTGGACTGAAGTTTCCTCTGTCTTACTTAGCACTGAGGCATTTTGAACACAGCTGTGCCTGGGTAGAGAGGCTCCTGGTTCAGAAGTCTTTGTGTGTGCTTTTATCGAAAGCTCCAGACATATTGCTAGAAATCAGCCTTAAGACAGAATGTTTTTCTCCTACTTTGTAACCATTAGCAGAATTGGTGAGTGTGTGTGAGCTAGAGAGCACGGCTCTTCTGGAAATTCCCAATCATTTTCCGTCTTCCTTTTGAAGCATCTGCCTCACTTCTCCAGAAGAAAAAAATGCACCATGACCCAAGCCCCATGAGAAACCCCACTACTATGTACTACAGCCTGTATAAAATTCACCTCTGCAGATCATGTGAGGTTCACAGAGGGCTACAGGCACACACCATGGTCACAAAGCTAATCAAAGATAGAGCCTCCATTGACATTGGACTCTTAATGTTGAACTTGAACGATTTTCAACTTGACATTTGGGAATAATCAGGATGCTGAGGTCAGCTTTGGCCAGATAGAGTATGATTTTGCAGTGGAGGATCATTTAACAGTGAAGGATAAACTGGGTGATTCAAAAGAAACCTCAGAGAGGGACCTCTGGATGGTCCCCGAGGGTGAGCTTTCCCTTTGTCTATCCAGTCTGCTTGTGACAACCCTGAAAACACCCAATTCCTCCCAGTGAGGAGAGAGATGAATGCATGGTTTCTGTCGTGTCTACATCAGAACACAGTTAGCTCTGTCATATGCTGTGATATTCATACACATATTTGTGCAAGTTCTAGAAGCTGCTGGGCTCTGGTGAGATGATCACCCTGAAACACGCTGATGGCATGCTTTTGTTCCCCCAGCCCCAGACTCCATCCTGTAGAATGGGTATAATTCATCCCTCACCACACACTTCTCAGACTTGAGAAGGTAATTCCTTCAGGGACCCATGAGGAGTACTTCATTAGCCAGCTCATCATAATTTTTAAAGCAAATTTGTTTTTAAAAGAGACTAAAAAATCCAACCACTTATCTTACTTTCTGTTGCTCACAACCATTCAGAGGAGAAAGCTAATCCTTGAGAATGTGTGACTTGTTAAGGTATTAAAAACCCACACTGGCAGCCCGAATTGAGCTTTTTAAATTTCTGCCTGCCTTTGAACTACCTGACAAAACATTGTGGTAGGTTCTCCCTGATTCCTGTTTCCTTTTGGGATAAGGAATTCCTTACAAGATAAAAATCCTGGGGTAAAGGCTCTTTCCTACCCAAGAACCTCTGTATCTGGGTGATGGTGAGAAAGGAATGTGTTTCCACTGGGATGCATGGCCACAGTGGCACTAAAAGCAGGAACAGACTAAGCACACAAAGGCTGCGTGCCTCCTCCCCATCAATCAGCTTTGATTTTTATAAAGCCACAGTTACCTTGAGGTGCATCTGAGTATTCTCAGAGCCTGCTCAACAGGAGAAAGAACCTGTGATTTCATGGCCTGTTTCTGCATTCGTGTTAGTGATGACCTTGGGGATAGGTTGAGATTTTCAGTAGAAGGCCCTGAAAGAGCAAGTGATTTGGAACACAAATGCTCCTTCTATGCTTGGGCTCACCAACATGCATCTGCTGCAGTCCCCTATCACACTCACCTGACAACTACTTAATTCTTCCAGTTGCTTCCCTCAGCTTCCTCAGTCCCTTGGATGCTGCAGTAGCTGTCCACACGTCCATCAATCTGAGTCACTTTCAGAGCGTTGCTTGTGTGCCGGTGAGCAAACCGAGTCCAGAGGCCATTCCTTCTATATGTGTTTCTAGCTCCTCTTGATGAATTTCATCAGTTTGACAAACAATAGCTCAGCATGTGAGAAAGATGAGCAAAATTAATCACAGGTGAAATCAACAAATACGTACTGACCACTGTAAACCAAATTGTATGCTAGTAAGGTTTATTTGTAAGGCCCAGTACCTGTTTCAGAAGAATCTTATAATTAGGTGGAATGAATAAGCTATTGGCACATGAAGGTGAACAGAAGGAAGAGAGTTGAGTCACAGTTCAAGACAATGAAGGAAAATCAGGGATGGGCTGACAGAGGCCTCCCAGTTGCATGCGTGGCCATAGTCATAGAGAAGTACAAGGAGAGGGTCTAAGTCTCAGACAGACATAAGCAGCTAACCCAAAGAAGGGATTCTGTGATAGTGACAATGTCAGTCTTAGGCAGCTTCATTCCAGGAGGAGAAAAAGCAACGTGGCCAGTGGTAGCTCGTGTCACGTAGCTGGTTTGCTTTCTTAATTTACTCTATGAAATGGCTTTCTCTAATGGCATGCCATTGACGAAATGCACCATAATGTCCTCATCCATCACCTCCAAATGCTTTTGCATGCATCAGTTGTTGACTTGTTTTCTCCCGTTCAGCACATAAATGAGAGGAATGATTTATCCAAGGCCACCAGTTACTTTTATATGGAATCTGAAATAGCTCTCTGGAGAAATACTGCCCTGAGCACGTCTGTCTTTGTGCTGCGCTGAGCTCCTACTACAAGGTGTCTTTGGTCAGGGATTGCTCTGGTACCCTCTGATGACTGTTTCTAGGGAACTGGTCCAGATGTCCATCCGTTTTGACTGTGACTCCTGGACATAAGAGCTGACATTCGGTAAGTGGGACCATGAGTATGGAGGGTGGACATCAGGGCCTTGGCACTTCAAGGATTGCCCCCACTGAATTAACGCTGCAGATGGGAGACAAAGTTGTGGGTGAACATAGACCTCCCCACCCCCGCCCCCAAGAGCTCTCCTGAAGTCACACTCACCACATGTACAAATGAGTGCATTTATTTTGTTCACTTCTCAACCTACTTCCTTGACCTCTGTCTCCCCATGGTGGGGATATCTAGCTTCTTGTCCCTCAGGACTTTACATAGATCAATAGATAGGAATTGAAATATTAACAGGACTATCAGTAATTTTTACCAGCTAAGGGGTCTTTGGCAGCAGGGGATGGAGTTGGGTGGGGAGGGCAGAGTATGGTACCTCTCAGCAGGACCTAGGACTGTTTCAGGCACAAGAAGGAAACAGTCTACATGATTTCTGTCTCTTCAGATGGTGGTAGTGGATGTAAAAGGGTCAAACAATCAAGTGACAGAGATCTGCACCATTCAACACAACACTCCTGTCTGTAGCATTAGTTCAGTGGATTAAAGTGCCATATTTACCTCCTCAGTTCTTGTCTCAAAAATGTGTAAAATGTAACTTGGACAGTTTCATCTGAGAATATTTGTTTAAATCAGCTGTGTAGGAACATGAGAAATAAATATACATCACACATGGTTTTGCATTCATGTATTTTTGGTAGGTGTACATGCCTTCATCAATAATGTGATGTTTAATATATAACGCATTCACCCCTTAATATGTAACACATTGACCCCTTAATAAAACTGAAAGAAACTGTTCAGCAGGTAAAAATTTTCCTACACTGTTTCCTAAGGGGCTGAATGACCAATATTAAAAACATCAGGAGACTAGTCCCAGTGGGAGCTAGACACTAGTTTCATATTTTTTACGATGTAGAAACTACGCTAGATTGGCATTACATTCTCATAAATTTTTTGTTGTTTAATACGTTATCTTCACAAAGAAGGGTAGTGTCATTGGAAATAACATATAGGAATCACAACAATAAGAAAATGCATTTTTATTTCTTTTATTGAAATAGTTTTTTTCACACAATATATTCTGATCACAGTTTACCCTTTCTCTTCTCTGCCCAGATCTCCTCTCTTTCCAAACCTTCCAACTCCATGCTTTCTTTCTCTCTCTTTAGAAAACAAACAGATAATGAAAAAAAAAAAAAAACCTAACAACCAGAATAGAGCAAAGCAGACAAACAGAAAAAAAGGAACAGAAAGAGCACAAGAAATTCATGCACACTCAAAGACACACACACAAGAATCCCATAAAAACACAGAGTTAGAAAACATAATATATAAGCAAAAGACCAGTGAGGTTTCAAAGAAAGAAAAAGACAAAAACAAATGCCCAAACAAAGAATTACACGATAAAACATCTCCAAAAGTACTATTGGGTTCGTTTTGTGTTGACAATTTACTGTAGGACATGGGGCCTGCCCTTAAGTGTGGTTTGTATAACCGATGAGACTGTTGGAGAAAACGAATTTTCCCTTTGTGAGGGGTTATCAACTGGATTAAGTTTAAGGATTGTATGGATATAGGACTAGTGAGGTGAGATGGGACTGAAAGGTGTCCCAGGAAGAAGAGAATGAAAGGGATCATGTCTAAAACTCAAAAATATGCCTTCTCAAGCTGTGTGGTATGAGTTATGCATGTTCCTTGATCATTTTCTTTCACTAAACTATGAACTGACAAATTTACCTTCTGTGATATCAGGACATTCTTGAACAAAGGGACAGGTGAGTAGTCTGATTATTTCATCAATATGGGATCTACTGGCTCAATGGGAGACTAGTCTCCCCACAATACCTGTGATGAGCTTTTCTAACACAAGCACCAGCAGCTTTGTGAGGATATTCTTCTAAAGGAAAGCTTTCTCCCAACAAATTGTATCTCCAGCGAAGTGACAATGTGCAGGTGATTCCAGCTATCTGTGGATTCAGCAGTATCCTGTTTATTTATACCCCTGCCCATTGGTTATATAGCTTGGCTGGGATGCTGAGAACATCACCTACCATTTTTTTAAAGCTCAGCATTCTTAGGTCTATTTAAAGAACCCCTCCATCACCACCACTTTGGACAAAAGCTAAAAGCAATTCTAGAACACTCTCACATCCCCCTAAATAATTATTGCTGACCTAAAGGCAATTCTGCAGGGAGATGTGTGTATTAATATTCTATAGTTCCCTTTCAACAAAGTTTTATATAATTATAATCATTCTTCAGTTGAACTTATGTGTCATCCCTATAGCTTACTAGAATGTATTACTATTAACTGATTACATTAAATCAAAGAGATGCTGTTTTGATCCTCAGTCTAGGGATGAGGTTTGGAAGCGAAGGTGGCTCACCAACATGCACATCTCCAGGCTCTGTTGATGTCAAAATGATGCAAATCTACCCCCACAGCCTTGACACAGGTAAATAATATTTGTCATGTGGCCATTTTATGCCACATACTCACTTAGAGAAAGATTCAGTCCAGCGTTAGGCCAAAGAGAAGGTCCAATCAGACCTTTATCCAGAAACCTTAACCATGGTGGTTCAACCTGCACCAGAACAAATGAGTTGGTTTTACACCAAGAGACCAGTATGAAATTCGACAGTGCAATTGCACTATTCTCCACCATCTTCCTGTAGTACACAATCCAGACATTCACCAGTGATCTTTGCAGACCAATACATATATAACAGGAAAATCTCATAAATTCCTTGAAGAAGATTTGATGATAAATTTGTTTTTCTGGGAAAGAATATGTAGAAATTGATTTCAGGAACAAGTTTATGGTAGGTAGATATAGATAAAGTTTGGCTAATGCTAAATATCAGAAATGGAAGTTTTATCTCTTTATGAACTCCCCTGGGTGCTATGTTAGAGCCAGTTAATGAGTGCATGCTCTGTTTTCAAACATTTCTGACTAATAGTGATTTTAGCATTAGTAAAGCCATGTTGGAGCACACCCAGATAATGAACGTCAAACTTCCATACCACCTGAAAACTCTGGAAGTTTTCTCTTCCCAAAAGGCAGTTGGAACGACTAACTCCCCACAAATAGACCTCTAATTCATTTAAAGATACAGGTGGAAGGTCAAGACTTTAAACATTTCTCTAATACAGTTGGAAGTTTCAGGTCAATGTTTGTTGTCAGGATGGTGTGAAAAGGCGAGGGGATGGGTGTGCATGGGAGGTGTGCTTAATTAAATTATACCCACTTAAATATATATATTTCTATTTTGCAGAAATGCCCTGTCTGTTTAAAAGCAAAATCTTAAAGGTTAGCGATTATGGCTTCAGCTGTTATCCTACCCTTCTCCCATTTGCTATTTCCACATGAGTAAATATGTTAAACTGTCCGTAAGATGATAATGTAATTCTGAAGATAAATGCAAAATTACCCTTAAAAAGGTAAACAACACTCATTGCTCATTGCATTCTGTTCTGGGCAATGCCTGCGGACTTTGCAAAGGTGGAGAATTGATCAGATACCAGTTTAAAAAATGGCAAGAAGTGATTCTTTGAATAAAGTCAGTTGCTCTTGACCGGAGTCTAAATCTGGAAGAAAGGAGAAACATCAAAATGTTTTCTTTACCTGTGTATTTAGGCAATTCTTAGCTAATAAATTATAGTACGTGGCTTGTGTGAGACATGGAAAAAAATGAATACACTTTGGGAAAAACTCACAACAAAGTTAATGAGAATGTCATCCTATACATCCTGGACTTGAATTTAATATACAAGGTGATTGGGTCCTCATAAAGTTGTTTATTTAATTTTTTTAAATTTTTTTAATGTTTCCAAATCCTGCCAAAGGCAAAGAGTTCTCTCTACCTTTTTGCATTATATTGTTGTATAAGGGTTGGTGGTTTAATTAAATTGTTATAGAAGAGATGGCCACCAAGTTATGTCAGACTGTGTCTTTAACAAATAATTACTGTCTTAATGCTTTATAAAAACATGACAGCACTCAAATGTATCACATTTGTCCTAGGGCTCCTAGAAAGACAAAAACAAACAACAACAAAATATCCACCATATATAACTGAACAAAATGAATCTAGACCAAACTAAAGAGGTCAACCCCTTAGCCCATTGTGGGGAGTTAACCATTTCTGGATGGCTGTACCATATTCAGGTAAGATACATTTGTACATGTGTACTTCCAAAGACTTCTTCCTGATTTTGGAAGAAACTGTAAAACATCTCCCTGAATTGAATGCTGTTTGATCTCAAGGAACCAAAATTCCAATTAAGCACTAGGAGCTTACAATAATAACAGACATGATAAATAACAAAAATCAAGAAAGATCAGGAGGGGAAAGAGCCATGAAAATCTATGCACCTTAGTAGCTTAAGTAATTATTCACAGATTTCAATGAAAGATATGCTAGCATTTGAATCCATCAGTAATTTATCTGATCAGCTTCTTCCTACTCAATCAATGGGCACCCCCAAGTCTCTCTCTGCTACTGATCTAGTTACAGTAGCCAAGGTCATGGGAGGCCTAGGACCACCCTTCCTGAGTGGGAATGGAGCAGGTTAAATTGAGGTCAAAGCAGTGTACAGCTGGGGACAAATTTGGAGTATGACCCTCACAATGATTATTCATTATTATTCTTGTGTGTGGCCTCAAACAGTTTCAGTCCCACCACTTACTTAGTCTTCATCAGCATGAGCATGGGGATTGAAAGAAGACTGAGTGGACGGAGGGAGGTAAATCATTCTTTTAGAGAAGGAAGGACAAGCCGTAATTCATAACCCCCGAGGTACTGACAGCCACCATTAGTGCCATGCTGGTCTGCCATGGGTCAGACTAAAGGAAAGAATTGATCCGGTTAAGCTGTAGAGTGTCTCTTGCACAGTTTGACTTAGCCCCCTGCAAAGACAACAGTAGATTGGTTTTAATTACATCATTGAGCAGGTCACAGCATACATAGTTAAAAAGACTGAATCTGAGATGATGATTGTGGGAGTATATAGTTCACATTTTAAATATTGTATCTGAAAGAGACTTGGAGCCAAACTGGCAGATTGGGTTCAGGGCAGAACTCCATTGCTCACTACATGTGAGGTTTAGATCAAATTACATAATTTTTTGAGCCTCAGTTCCTTTATTGTTAAAGTGGAGACATCAGGTTGAGAAAGTGGATGGAGAAATTAGCACAGTGTAGAGAGCAAGTCAAGTCCTAAGTGAAAGTGTGCTGCTGACAAGGGCATGACAATATCAAGGACCTCAATGCCTCTGCTCCAAGGGGAGTAACAAAGCTTTTCCTGGTAAAGCTCTGAAGGATGACAAAGCCCTCCCCTGTAGCACAAATCACTAAATAGTCTTATTAATAAAATAAAAAATAAAAAATAAAACCTGGAGCCAGATACTGGAGTGAAAGCTGAAAAATCAGAGAAACAGAACAAGCCAGCCACTGTCTTACCTCTACTACATCCTCAGCCTCAAGAGAATGAGTTACTGTTTCCTCATGCCTTATATACCTTTTTCTGCCATCTTACTTCCTGGGATTAAAGGCTTGTATGCTTTCCCAAGCAAAGGCATGAGATCTTGTGTTGGGATTAAAAGTGTGTGCCATCACTCCTGTTCTGGTCCCAGTGTGGCCTTGAACTCATAGAGATCCAAACAGATAGGATTAAGGATGTGAGCCATCAATGTCTGGCCTCTATGTCTAATCTTGTGGCTGGCTCTATCCTTTGATCCCCAGATCAAATATATCACCACACTCCCTGGTTGAGTGCAAATTTTGACAGTGTGCAGAAAATGTCCATCTAGTATTCTCCCCCAGATGTTTAGTCTAGAGACTGCTCTTCCCAAAGTTTGCTAAACCTACATCCTTGCTCAACTGAATATAACCCCCCTGCCTCCTTGTTCAGCTACATGCAATGGACATGGCAGCATAGTACTTGCACATGTGAACTGCCATTACCAAGACATGTCTCCATACTTTTTATGAATGCCAGTCATTGAACTAATCTCCCTTGAATCAGACAACAGTTTGATGAACATACAGCAATTAGTGTAATAGTTGAGATAGAATATTATGATTTCTACACCCAAGATGAGCTATTTAATAACTAATGTGGTGGCGCATGCCTTTAATCCCAACACTCAGGAGGCAGAGCCAGGTGGATCTCTGTGAGTTTGAGGCCAGCCTGGGCTACCAAGTGAGTTCCAGGAAAGGTGCAAAGCTACACAGAGAAACCCTGTCTCAAAAAACAAAAAAACCTCAACCTACAATTATCATTCAAGTATAAGAAAAATAAATTGGTGTCTTATATTATTTTTTATAGTTTAGTAGTTTCATGCATGCATATCATGTGTTTTGATAAGTCCACCACATTCCTTCTATAATTCCTCCTCTATTGCCTCCACACTTTCCCCTCCCAACCATGTACTCTTTTTCTTAATACTACTGGGTTCATATAGTATTAACTCTCTCTCTCTCTCTCTGTGTGTGTGTGTGTGTGTGTGTGTGTGTGTGTGTGTGTGTGTGTGTGTGGTATGGGACAGTCTACTGGAACATTAACATCGTCTCAGGAGCCACACCACTGAAGAACACTGACTGTCCTTGCACCAGTAGCCATCAGTTTCAGTAGCTCCCCAGCTGGGGCAGGACTTCATGAGGTCCTCCACTACCCATGCTGGGATTCTGGCTGGCTTGATCTTCTGCACTCATTCACATCTAAAGTGATGATGTGCACAGTGATGCTGTCACATCCAGCCAACACTGTTTTGATGCAGACTTTTACTATCTCTGGCTCTTATGATTTTGCTCCTCTCTCTTCTGGGGTGATTCCTAAACCCATTGGGGAGGGCCGTGGTATAGTTTTCCTATTTAGAATTGGGCACACCACAGTCTCTTATTATTTGCACATTAACTAGTTGTGAGTCTCTGTATCAATCACTACATACTATAAAAAGAAACTTCTCTAATGATGCTTGAGAGATGTACTAACCTATAGGTATGAAGATAAGAAATTAGGGAGCAGTTTATCATTACATCCATATAGCAAAATGATACTATTAGGGTTTCCCATAGGTCTAGCCAGTTATAGGGTTTTGGCCCAATTACTAGTAGTAGGCCTGAGATCAATCCTGGGAAGCAGATTTCAAACCCAATCAGAAAGTGGTAGGTTACATTTATGCCACTATTACACCAGTGGGCTTATCTCACCATGTCAGTCATTATTGTAGTTCACATGGTTCACAGCTCAGCACCACCACAGATTACGTTTCTTTCCCAGTAGGATACATAGAACTTTCTACCACCATGAAAAACAACCAGTTAGGAAGTTTCCAGGTCAGTACCAGCATAACTCTTCCATGACCTGTGACTCAAGTGTGTGGTGTCTTCAGCAATAAGGTCTTACCATTCTAAAGGGCAACCAAGAGCAGTGGCATCTTGCTTTGCTTCTCTGTGGCCGTGATAAACACCAAGACTAAAAACAAGTTGGAGAGAAAAGGATTTATTTTACCTCACAGGTTACAATTTACCATCCATGGAAGCCAGGGCAGGAGTTCAAGAAGAACCTGGAGGCAGGAACTGAGGTAGAGTCCATGGAGGAGTGCTGCTTACTGGCTTAGTTCCTTGACTTACTCAGCTACCTTTCTTAACACAGCCTTGGACCATGTGCTCAGGGGCTGTACTGCCCACAGTTCCTGGGCCCTCCCACATCAATCATTAATCAAGAAAATCCCCACATACATGCTCACGTGCCAATCTGATGGAGGCAATTCCTCATTGAAAGTTCCCTCATCCCAGATGACTCTACTTTGTGTCAAGTGACAAGAACTAACCAACACAAATGTCAAGAGACTAGGAAGTTTGTCTGTGGGACACTGAACAATAACTTAAAAATAGTTCATTCATACCAGGCATCAGACTTTTTATTGGATAGCCTATATAATCCTGGAAAGGCATTGCCCTCCCCCAAATTATAAAAGACCCTAAAGACTCTACCAAAAGATTCTTACAGCTCATATATATATATATATTCATCAAAATGGCAGGATACAAAATTAGTAACAAAAATAAATAGCTTTTCTATATACCCAGGACAAACATACTGAAAACAAAATAACAAATCAGAAATACAATCCCATTCACAATTGTCTCAACAAACAAAAGGCCTTAGAAGAAATCTAATTCAGGAAGTAAAATACTTGTACAATTAAATTTTAAGACACTGAAGGAAGAAATTGAACAAGATCCCAAAAGATGGAAAGACCCCCCCCCCCAATGCTCATGGATTGGTGGGATTAATGTTGTGAAAATGTTCATGTTACCAAAAGCAGCCTACAAATTCAATGTGCAATCCCCATCAAAATTCTAATGCAATTCTTCACATAAATTGAGGGAAAAAAAAAGTCAAAATTTATATGGAAACAAAAAAGACCCAGGATAATCAAAACAATCATGAACAGTAAAACCACTGCTGAAGGTATCACCATCCCTGTTTCAGGTTCTATTAAAAAGCAATCGTAATAATAAAAAAAGAAACAGTATGGTACTAGCATAGAAACAAACCCAATCAATGGAATAGCATTGAAAACCCACATAGAAACCCACATTCCAGCTGCCTGACTTTAGAAGGAGGCCACACACACACAATGGAAGGAGGACAGCATCCCCAACTAATAGTGCTAGCCAAGCTAGTTAGTGCATGTAGAAGAATAAAACTTCATCCTTACCTTTCGCTCTAACAAAACCCAACTCCAAATCTACCGACGACTTCAGCTTAGACTCTGATACCCTGAATCTGATAGATGAGTGAGTAGGGATTATGCTTGAGTTCATTGATACAGAAAAGGACTTTCTAAATAGGCTCTTGATAGTGTAGATATTAAGACCAACAATTGATAAATGGGACTTCATGAAACGAAAATGTTTCTATTTAGCAAAAGATATCGTTTGGGTGAAGAAGCAGCCCACAAAATAAGGGGGTGGGGGAGAAAGCTTCATATCTGATGGAGGGCTAGTGTCTAGAATATACAAAGAACAAAACAACCCAATTAACAACTGGAGTCTAAAAATGCTCAGTGTACTTAGCCGTCAGGGAAATACTAATGAAAGCTGCTTTGAGATTTCATTTTGCCAGAATCAGAGTGGCCAAGACAAGGAAAGCAAATGATGACAAATGCGGCTGGGGACATGGGGAAGGGGACACTTGCTGCTGGAGGGACCACAAACTTGTACAGTCCCTATGAAAATCAGTGTGACGCTCCCTCCAAAAGCTAGAAATAGTTCTAACATGTAACCTAGTATACCGCCCCCGGTGCATATTCCCACAGCATCTACTGCAGAGATACTTGCTATTCCATGATCATTGCTGCTCTGTTCATAATAACCAAGAGATAAAAACAGTCTAGATGTCCATCAACTGTGTCAGTGCATAATGAAAATTAATATATATACACTATGTAACAGTGTTCAGCTGTAAAGAAAAATGGAATTCATAGGTAAATGGATGGAGGGGGGAAATAATCATTTTGAGAAAGCTAACCCAGGCACAGAAAGACAACGGCTGCATGTTCTTGTTTATATGTGGATGTTGGCTTTGAGTCTATCTTTGATACGTGTGTTCAAATTGTGGAAATCAGGAGAGCTGTAAGGGGCCATGGGGAAACTTCAAGGAAGTTGGGGTAGAGTGAAGGTGGTGTAAAGAAGCAAAAGGACTAGAGAACATGAAGGGTTAAATAGGGTGAAGACAGGACAAAAGGAGGGAGCATGGGAAGATAGCTAACATTAAGGACGTCTAAAGGGCCATATGGGAGCCTACCTCTGTGGATGCTGCCTAACATGTATGCATAGATAAAGAGATTTTTTTTAAAAGTTAAGAGTTTCAAGTGTATGCCACCTATGTACCCTATATGAAAACATTACTGCAGGGGATACTCCAAATAACTACTGAAAGAATCCAAAATGAAAGACAAGCCAGTGTACAGAAAGCAGGGTTAAAAACGGCACATAGGATGGGAAAGAGGATAGAGGGTCTCATTTGTGACATTTTTAAATTCCCTGAGTCTGGAGAGATGGCTCGGCAGTTAAGAACACTGTCTGCTCTTCCAGAGGACCTACTTCGATCCCTGGCAGCCATATAGCATCTCACAACCATTTGTAACTGTTTCTAGGAACTCTTTCACCCCCTTCTGGCCTCCACAGGCACCAGGCATGTATATGGTAAACAGGTAAACATGTAGACACAATGCCCACACCTAAAATTTTTTAATTAATTCCAGTTTGAAAGCTCAGGATGGTGGTACATACCTCTAGTCCCAGTACTTAGGAGGTAAAGACAGACCAAGAGTTCAAGGACATCTTCAGCTATGTAGTGAGTATGAGTCTAGCCTGGGCTATGTGAGACCAAGAGAAAAGACTCTTAAGAGTTTAATGCCTATGCTTCTTAATATATTAGTTGATACTATGGTGAGTAGCATTTTCTTAATCACCGCATGGAAAATACTGTTTTCAGCATTTCCATTTGCACATAAAACACAGCATCACAGTTGCAGGTATACATCTTAACGAAGTGGGCAGAAAAACACAGTTATAAGAAATTAGGGGTGGAAACGGGAAAAAGAAAAGGTGTACATTAGTTATGTTAATGTCTTCTAATCCACTGTGGAGAGTGAAGGGCCCCGAGCTGCCACAACCATCTTACTTTCTAAATTTTCAACACTGCTGAAACTCACCTCGAGCCCGGGAAGGACCTGGGAGAATTATGCTTTTTTCTTTTACATGTGTATCCTCCTTGAATTCCACTTTGCATGGATATGCAAAGTAAAATGCCTACCTGTTTTCATTTTTGGAATAAACAATCAGAAAAGTGCATGCCAACAGTGGCGGAAATGGGGGTCGCTTTATCATGTGTCTCTGGACTTAGAAAAAACTTGGCACTTCCTTCAGTAAATTCGGTTTCCTCCCGTCTCCTTGTTTTCAGCTAAAATGCCAAATGAGATGGCACTTATTGCAGAAAAGCTCAGCGAAGCCATTTGCAAGACGTACATTGATGGCAGCCATACAATGTGTGGTTAAAGTCTGAGTAGGAGGACTCTGCCGTCTAGAGGATTAGAAATTCAAGGGAAATTGCAGCTACCCATCGCTGCTAAGGGTCAGGACAGGAATGCTTTTGTCAGTTGGTGTTTGCTGCTAAGGAATGCCTGAATTAGTGCATACGGAGCATTCAAAGGGCTTCTGAGGGGTCAAGTCGCTCCAGATAGTTTGCAAGGTTATATTGTCTGCAAATCAATGATTTTTTGCTTTATATCCCTGCACAGGGGAGCCAGAGGACAAAGTTAGCTTCTTAGTCCCCAAGGACTCTGATCTGTTGTGAATAGCCAATGCCTGGGAGAGGAGGCCGGGTCAGAGATCTGAAATACAGAGCCCTGCTGGAGCACGCTGATCCCTAAGAAGTGTCTCAGTATGATAAATAAGAACTCTTCAAGCCGCTCAGGGAATGGAAATTTAAGAACCGGTGAGGTGAAAGATCAGGAAATTTATGACGATTATCTGCGGTTACAGTGTAGAGTGTTTGAGCATGGCTTAAGTCAAAGAGGCCCCGAGCCTGTAAATCTTGAGGGTGATATTAATACCTCTGCAAGAGTGTGTATACAACATTTCTGAAAAGATTGATTGCAAGGGCCAGTTCCCAGGAAAGACAAACAGGTAATTGGCATTTAATTAATGAGAATAAATTCCGTTCAATTAAGGATGTATAATCCTTGATTATTTATCTTCTTGTAGCCGGTGTGACAATCTACTCCTAGGCTATTAAGTTGGCGCTGTTTTTCTAAGAAGCCAAACTGAACCGTCTGTTCAGACTGTATAAATAGGAATATGTTTGCATCTCAACCATGGGAACAAAACATCCCTTGGGAAACCACAAGTGGGTATTTTGTAATAGAAAGTATTATTTTTTTAATTAAGTGCAGTAAAGCATCATGGTACTGTTAGATGTCCTCCATTTGTCAGGAGCCAGAGGAGCTGACCTGAGCTGGAGGGCTGGCCTGGTTTGACCTGGAGTTGAGACTTAGCTCTGGCTCCTATTCACTGGGTCCCAGTGGACACGTTGTTAAGGTTGTTGGAGGTTGAGTTTCCTGTTGTTGTTGTTGTTGTTGTCTGTCTGTTTATCTTCAGAAATGAGGAAACAATACCGACTGGAATACTTGGTTTTAAAAATTGGATAATAATGTTAATGCTCATACTCTGTTGCTAGTCACAGACACTGCTCAGAAATGTTCAGCCTGGGCTGGCAAAATGGCCCAGAGGGTGACCTCACCTTCTGCCCAGCTTGATGACCCTAGATGATCGCAGAGATCCACATGGAAGAAGGATGGAATTGCTTCTCAAGTTCTCTAACCTCTACGTTCATGTCACCCAGAACAAAAGAAAGAAAAGAAACTTTAAAACAGTCTGAAGCCTTTTCTCATCACTTTCTGTTTCGGAACCTAGGATGATAATAGAAAATAACTCCAGACCAAAGTTAGAAGACTCATTGTGTGTTTTTAATATTCACTGTAAAGATTCATTCATGAGTTTATGGAGGTGCTGGCCAAGGGATGGCATGTAAACTGTGAATGAAAGAGAAGAGTCAGGGATGGGGCAACACAAACTGACCTCACTTTGGGAGACCTAGCAAAGGCATCTCACTGAGCAGGAGTTTGTCA
Organism: Onychomys torridus; assembly: GCF_903995425.1. Classification (NCBI taxonomy): domain Eukaryota; kingdom Metazoa; phylum Chordata; class Mammalia; order Rodentia; family Cricetidae; genus Onychomys; species Onychomys torridus. Next base: position 81,733,050 of record NC_050446.1, read on the forward strand.
TTTCAACAGTTGGGTTAGACAATTTCCCTCTCTTCCTCCTCTTCCTCCTCCTCCTCCCTCGCCACCCCTCCTAACTCTTTCCTCCTCTTTCTCCTCGCCTTTCTTCTCCTCCTCTTCCTCCTCCTCCTCCTTCTTCCTTTTAACTTTGTTATTGTTGTCTTTTTGAGACAGGCTCTCATTAATATAGCCAGACAGTCTAGCAACTCAAAGTCATTCTCCTGCTTCAGTCTCCTAAAGACTGGAATTAGAAGTGTGCACTGGTATATAACTGTACTTTTTGAACCAACTATATAGCTTATATAATATTTAGTTCAAAGGAAGCATCAACTTAAATATCAAACATGAATCTAGAAAGCATTCGCAAAGAACAAAGCAAAAAATTCTCATACCCCAGAATGAGGCAGTGTTCTGATCTATGGTGCCACACACATAACTATGAAAAACACGTTAAGTTGAATTTTATTAAAATAAAAACCTGATGTATTAAAGATATTATTAGAGAAATGAGAAGATAAGATATGAACTGGGAAAAGGTATTATCAAATGATATGCCCAAAAGAATATTGTAACTGTAATTTATAAGGGAGTTTTTTTTTTCAATCATATAAAAATATGTAAAATACTAATAAGCACTTTACTGAAGAAGATAAATGGATTGTAAATAAGCAATAACAATGTTCAACATTGTTAGTTTGAGGGAAATACAAATTTAAATGCAAAATGCAGTGATATATCTTCATACGCCTATTCAGATAGCTAAAAAACATTAATTAACCAGTTAATAATTGGCGGGAAATGAAAATCCGACAACATCAAGAGCAGACAACTATGGGATTTCTCATGATTTACTGATTGTAATTGAAAAAGTGAAGCCCCTGAAATATTTGGCAGTTTCTCATCCATTTAAAAATGCATTTACTACATTGTCCAACAATCCCACTCTCAGGTATTTACCCTAAAGAAACAAAGACTTTATGTTCACACAGAAACAAACATACAGACATAGCATAATCATTCATATCACCAGAAAACAACTCAAGTGTATCTCGCCAGGTGAATGGGTAAATAAACTATGGTATATCCATGTGGTGGAGTATTACTAGAAAATTGAAAGGAGAAAAACTGTTATATACAACAGCATAAAGTCATGTCCAAGATATTATCTTGAGTAAAGAAAGAAGTCTCAAAAGTGTCCTTTTGGTGATTCCATCTACAGAAAGACAGTTCTCCTGTGATCACTGGTTAGGTAAGCCAAGGGCTTAGGGTGAGAGCAAAGGATGACTGCAAAGGTGCATCTTGGGGGAGTGTTTGAAGATGGAAAGACTATCACAGTGGTCGCATAAGGCCACACATGTATTAAAATCCAGAGAGGTGTTCAGTTAAGCTGTAGGCTGAATTTAAAAATAGAATAAAGTCAAAGGGATCAAGGAATTTAAAAACCGATTCCATCAAAAAATCATTCTGGAGGGGCACATGTGGTTGGTACATAAAATGAGCAGAAAATTTCTTAATAATAATAAAAAAGAAAATCATTCTAATTGTGATAAATAAGATATAATAGCCTAAAATCTTTGGGCTTTAGTTTTGATTTTTTTTTAAAGATTTATTTATTTATTATGTACCCAGAAGAGGGCGCCAGATCTCATTCTAGATGGTTATGAGCCACCATGTGGGTGCTGGGAATTGAACTCAGGACCTCTGGAAGAGTAGTCAGTGCTCTTAACCTTTGAGCCATCTCTCCAGCCCCTAGTTTTGATTTTTTTTTATTGGACACATATTAATTGAGCACTGCCTATGTGTCCAGGTTATTTCAGATGCAGGAGATTAACTCATCATAATAAGCACTGATGAGAGCTAACATTTTATGAATGTGTCAATGGCTAAGTGCTATGGTGAGCATGATAAACAGTGAAAAGTTGTAGTGCCATGTTATACAGGGCAGTCATGAAGAACAGCTGGACCATAGGCACAAAAACAGAAGTGACAAAAGATGGGAATGTCTTGAGGATAAACATTGTGATGGGGCTGGGAGGCTGGGAGGGATGGCTCAGTTGGTAAAGTGTCTGCCATGTAAACATAACCAATATCTAATGATAGACTCACATGGAGGCTGGAGAGCCCCTTGGTGGCTGTGTGTAGGATGGAAAGTCAGAACAATCAATAGCTTCTCATTCCAAAGAGCTTGAGGCCTCAAAATAAAAGAAAGGGCAATGATACAGCCTAGTCCAAGGTCAAACCCTAAAATGCTGCTGGGGAACCTCTCAAAGGCTGGGACACCTAGGATCTGGTTTCCACAAACAACAGCAATGGAAAAACACCCACCAAAGAAGCCAACATCTGAAAGAGTAAACTTTCTGTTCTTTGACTATTCTTTCCATCAGGGACCTTCTTCTTCTGGCTGGTACTACCCACATTCAGGGTGGGTCCTCCACATCAGTTAGCTGACTCACATGCAGTCTTCTCTGGAAACTCGCACATATACCCAGTTGAATGCTTGCCCAATTTCAGGATATCACTCAGAGCAGTCAGATTGACAGCCTCAATTAATCATCACAGCCAAGCCAAGCTGTAAAGATTTGGTTTAGTTTGAGGTCAAGAAAAAGGTAATTCTCTATATGAAATCTCTTATTCAACACCAACATGAATTATGGTCCCAACGTCTTATGTGTTGGAGGCTCATGTTAGCCTAGAAGGTAAAGCTGAATTCATCTAAGAACCACAGAGGCATGTGGTGTGGGCCAGAAGAGTCAGTTTGCTCCCTTAGCAAGGAGACAAAGGGAAGAGGCAACCAGTGGCTCTTCAGGGAGGGGTTAGGTGTGGTGGGGAAAGGAACATTCTGTCTCTGGTGGTTCAAGGTTAACTGGAGAGAGAGAAACCACTGTAGATGGTGGATTCCCAAACTCTAGGGGTAAATATTCTGAGCATTGGTGGCTGGGAAGAACTTTCAGGGAGACAAGGTCATCAGGGTAGACAAGGTCTCAGCCAAAAAGATGCTGGTACCCAACTACAGATGGCAAGATAGAGGATAGGCAGATTGAAAGAAATTGATGATGGATTGCAGCCTGGTCATGTATCTTCAGCCCTGAGCTGAGCCGGCCATCTGCATCTCTCCTCAGGACACCATTTTTCCTCTCCTCTGTGATCAACCTCTACAGCTCCTCCTGGAGCTGATCTTGAAAGAAGGCACACTTTAAATAAAGAGAGTGAAGTGCTTGCCATCTCCTTAGCCTCTCCTGTACCTTGCTCTTTCCTAGGCTTCAGCTGAAAAAATCCAAGGGAACATGTTCCTTTAAGAACCAGTGGCTGGCAGGGACTGGCTTCCTGCCAGTATGGAAAAGTAGAGAGGGAGACATTTAAAGCCCTGTTTGAAGGCTGTCATTTTTTTTTTTTTTAATGACCTCAGATGGAGTGATTAATCAAGAAGCAATTCCGGAGAGAAGCCATCTTCTTTACCTACTTAAATCTCCCAGGTTAAGTTGCATTTTAAGCCCTGGATTATTTTTAGGCAAGTTTGTCGCTGTTGCCTAACCCTATGTTAAAGCAATTATTGTCTGCAAGGGTCACACAGAGTTCAGGAGAACTGGAAAATTCACAGTCTTTAGTATTGATGGGGTGAGCAGCCTGGTCAGGGTCTTTTCCTTAAAGAGACAGACCAATGAGAACAGTCAATATGAACAAAACTGCACATGACTTCAGAAAGGAAGCCCATTTTCTTTTGACCTCTGGCAAGACCCTGAAATAAACAAACAGAAGGCAGCCAATCCTTGCCTTCCATAGGCTAGTGCTCAGAAAGGTTGTTGGCTTTGTTATTTGGATCCAAGTAGAAAATTAGACATCTGAAAAGTGGAAGGGGACAGACCTACTAAGTGTTGGCCTGCTGCTCATTAGCTGAAAAGGGGAGAGGACAGACCTACTATGTGTTGATTTGCTGCTTGTCTGCTACTCTAAGTAAGTTACCTTAGTCCTCACGCCTGCTCCTTTGCAGCTGTCACGTGTGCACTGTGATTACTTGTGCTTTACAGAAGGGAAACTGAGGCCTGGGTAAGTAATTTGTTCAAAATTACACATACCTAGTAACTGCCAAAGGCAGATTAGAAGCCAAATCACCCCAAATACAAGATGAAGACCTTTTTACGCCATCCCCAGCACCACCTTCATATAACCAAAGGGCTGGGGCTGGGGAGGAGGCTCAGCAGAGGACCAGACAGAGTTCAGTTCCCAGCACCCACATGGTGTATCACAGCTATCTGAAAATCCATCTCCGGGGGATTTAATTCCTTCTTCAGGCCTCTGCAGAAACACACACAGACACACACACATACAGACACACACACACACAGAGAGAAAGATATATATATATATATATATTACAAAAACAAAATGGTTGTACCCTAAAGGAGTACCAAAGGGGGTTGAACTTTTCTTAAGAATCTATGAAGATATACTGTGAAATTCATTTCAGACAATTTTTTTCAGTTTGGCTTCTGAATTGAAATAATAAAATAATAAAAACCCACACTTAGGAAGCAAAATGGCATTATATCACTTAGTCCAGATAGAACACATACTGTTAAAATGGTTCAAATATGCAGTAATTGTCCCATTTTACAGTCATAGAAGCTGAGGTGTGTGATCATTTTCCTCTTTCACGGGCAGTATGTGGTGGCTGGGATTCAATTCCAGGCGTTTTGATGAAGAGCCACAGGGACTATGTATCCACTGACCTAAGTAATAAACCTCAACACCCACCCCATGTTTCCTCGTGGGTGTGAACAGTGTGGAAGGAAGAATGACAGGCTCTCACTGGAGACCTGTTCCCCTGTGTCTCTCAGAAGACTTAGTCCCAGGAAAGCCCTTTATGAAGGTAACCAGAGCCACAGGGCCTGAGTTTCAGACCCTTCTCCCATCCCCACCCCGGCTTCTTCAAAGGCTTAGACAGTTCCTTTTCCTTCGCTTCTGGAGCCTGCAGCTCATCTATGGGGTAACTGCTATGTTTTGCTTTAATTCCTTAATGTCCCACTTGTTCAGACTCTTTTGTATCCAAAGTTTGTCGTTTCTCCCATGCCAGGCTAGAGTCTATCTCCATATTCACTTGATTCAGGTTGCTGGTAGTTAGTCGTTACATTTCTCATCACTGAAACAAAACACCCGACCAGCGTAACCTAGTAAAGGGAAATTGACTTGGACTTACAGTTTCTTTCTGTCACAGTGGGATGGCATGGCAGAGTGGCTCCACTACCTGGCAGGAGGAGTTTGTGGCTGGTGCTTCTCATATTTGCATGGGTGAGGAAACAGAGAAGAGGGCCGGAATAAAACCCCCAAAGGCCCACGATCTTCTGTGACTTGCCTCTTCTAGCAATGCCCAAACAGCATAATAGGTACCAAGAGTTCTAACAGAAGAGCCAGTGAAGGGTGTTTCACATTCAAAGCACCGCATGCATTGTGGGACTGTTGCACTGAATCCACCTTTGTGAAGAAACTGATCACTACTGGATGTGAGAAACCCTAAGGAAGAGAAGTGAGGCACCCAATGAATAGCCAGCCCCCACTACCACATGGGTGACGACATGAGCATCTCTGTCTTTGAACCCAATTGACACTCCAGTCTAAGGCTTCTACATGAGTGAACAAAAGCAAAACCAGCATAGCAACCTCAGTTCAAACCACAGATGCAAGAAAAATAATCAATAGCTCTTTTAAGCTAATATTCTTAGGGGTGATTTGCCATGCAGCAGAGGCTGACTGAAACTGTCCCTTTGAGGTTAAGGCAGGGTATCCTTGATTGACCCCCTTTGGAGGCTATCACAAGGCAATCAGTAGCAGTGATGTTCTCTTAAACCCTGCCTCCATTAACATAAACTTCATCCTGAGGATTAGACGAAAAATGCGCAGGACTTGAGTATTTCTGTCTATGTCTCTGAAGAGAAACAACTGCAGGGCCGGGGAGCTGGCTCAGTGGGGAAGTGCTGGGTGCACAAGTGTGAGAACCTGAGTGTGGATCCTCAGTACTGTGTAAGAGCAAAGCAGGATGGCACATGTCTGCAATCCCAGAACTAGGAAATGAGTGACAGGAGGATCCTTGAGGCTCACCGGACAGGTGGTCTAGCAGAATCAGTGAGCTCCTGGTTCCATGAAGAGGCCCTGCCCCCAAACCTAAGACTGAGAGTCTTTGAAGAAGATGGCTGACGTCATCCTTTAGCCTTCATACACACTTGCATACACGCACACTGTAATGTACATGATATTGGTAAATCGGCGTGTGCTATTTGAGCTCATTGAGAAACAGGCTCTGGAAGCAGGGCTTTGCCTCCATCTCCATTTCAAGCCCAAGCACGATTCTCTCAGTGTTCTCCAAGGCTCTGTGTCTGGGGATGGGCTATACCCCTAACTCTGGAAAGGAGAACAACATTGCCCATGAGTAAAACCACTGTGCCCTTGAGAACACCTGGAAAGTAAACTGTTTCCAAAAGATATTCCTATGTTTGATCCATGATATGAAAGGCCTGGAGTGAGAAAGAGAAGCTCAGACTTGGGAAGAAACTCCATTGGGAACTACAGCTGACTGTTGGTTTGTACTGAAAGGACCAAGCAGACACCATAACAAGCTGTTTAGTCTTCTCTCAGAGATCAGGACTCAATTTCAGTTTTCTCTGACTTGAGCAAGCAGTTTCTGGGAGGGCCATGAACAAAAGACATAGTCCTTGCAGTAGCTCCCTGTCTGCACAGACTCTGACTGCTCAAGGTTCAGCCAGTTGTTTACTGTCTGGGACCCCTCACCAACTTAGAGCTACATGCATGGGTCAATGTGAACGTGTAAGGCCAGCTCCATGGCAGCTCAAGAACAGAGCCTGGGCCATTGAGTCAGCCCCCACAGTCAGTATGTGCAAGGCCAGCCAGCCCCCATGGCAGCTCAAGGACAGAGCCTGGTACTTGTCCAGGCCTGCCCAAAAATGATAACTGTAGCTCCCAACCAGTAAATTCAAGGTTACACAACCTCACCCAATCATATGATGCCAAGGCTTATACCACCCTGCTTGCGACTTTTCCCTTTAAAAACCCCTCACCCTGAGAGCTCAGGGCTGTCCTCCTCCACCCACTGTGTCAGATATTGGACACGGAACAAGTACAGGTTTGCTTGTTATCAATAAATTCCTGTGTGTTTTGTGTTGGATATCAGCTCTGTGGTGGTCTTGTTCAGGGCTCTCGTGATGTGGCCACAACAGTACTGGCTGCTGTGAGTGCCTTATATGACCATGTGATTTCTGTCTACTGCTACCTCTTCTTTTTTACTTGGAAGGCTCACCTGCGGGGTCTCTGAAAATACTCAACCAGGACTCTTTCTATTGTCAACTGCCTTAAAAGATCTTCCCAAGTGGATTTCTGTTAGATGATGAGTGCATGATTTGATAGTGTGTGGCCACCTACCTATCTACTTCTTACTTACTCTTTTATTTTGACTTGCTAGATACTTAATCAAGTCACTCATTCAAAAATATGGCTATTGTAGATTGTTCTCTGAACTGAACAATAAAAGCACACACATGGGGACACATCCACCCACACAGGAAAGAACAGAAAATCTAAAAGCAAAGTGAAAATCTAAATAAGAAATATTTGTCTGAATATTTGTGAAATGTAATGTTCCAACTAGTTGCCTGCATTTCAATATTTGACAAGAACTGTTACATTGAGTCAATGAAACAGGTAGGTGATTGAAGTAAGGTCCATGAAAACTTGAATTTGCTCTGGGCATTGTGGATACTGGAGGACCAAGGAACTCTGTATTTGGCCATTAAGTTTTACTTTGATGCCAGCACTTACCTCAACCTGCTAGAAGGTCCATAGGCCAGAGTAAAGGCAGCTAGTTTCCACAGAGAAGCCATGAACAATAGAGGACGTTCTAGAGAAACAGAAAAATATGGGAGCACTGGTGCATGATGGGATATGTAAAGGAGATCTTTAAGGGTTATTGAAGTCTTTACTGACTAATTGAGAATCACTATTATTTATTTTTTGAGACTTATTTTTAAGTCAGATCTCATCTGAAGAAAGGAATGAGGGAATTCCAGGGTTTCTGCACACTAGATTCACAAACACAGCCAGCCCATTTGATGAAACTGGAGAAGGAAAGCTACCTATGGAAGCTTAGCAGACCTCATGAACTCCCATTCCACGTTAACCTCTAGAGACCAGGCAATTCCCCAGTTCACTGTTTTCAAATGTGAGTGTTGGTCAGCTGTGCCTGTGTGCATCTCTTTGTTTGGATCTCAGGATGTCTGTCAAACATGTTCGTTGGTTTGGGAGTATACCTAATCTTAATTAACTTTCCCCTGAATCCAGTGTAAGTTGTTCAAGGGTTCTGTTGAAGAAAGGGGTCAGCTTTTCTGATGGGAGGTCATGAGGATCATAAACTAAACCTGTGAATCACTTCTTTGAGGCCGCTGCTTGGTAGAAGGGTTCCGTTAAGAGCCAAGATTGCTCTTAATTTAATCTAGTGTAGTCAGCTCTCTGGAGAGGTGCCAAGGGGTTGTTTATGGGGATGGGGAAGTAATCAATACACCATCAGGGAGACAATTGAAGTCATGTTCATCTTAAGTAGGACTGGTCTTCAGGAGGAGCTCTGTATAGCAGTGGAGACCGGGAGAGAAGAGAGGCAGGGAAGAAAAGAGAAAGAAAGAAAGAATGGAGGGAGGGAGGGAGGGAGGGAGGGAGGGAGGGAGGGAGGGAGGGAGGGAGGGAGAATTGGAATATTTTCGTCCCAACTGTAATGAACACTGGTCTTTTTAAATAGATGCTTCCTGTCAGAGCTACTGCACCCTACCACAGAGGTTTATTGAGTGTCGTTTCAGCTCCTTGCACTTCTAGTCACTCCTATGGAACCAGGCACTGAGTGAGTCCCCGGGCATGACACCCTCCAAGTTGCTCACCTATTGCTAGCAACTCTCAAATAGCTGTTGCAGCCTAAGATGTTCATCCACCTCTGGAAACGGCTGTGAAGCTTTTGGTCTCTCTGTTCCAAGTGCCTTGGAGTGGATACACCCAGATGTTTTTTGACAGTGTTTGGGCAAAGATAAAAAGAACAAGTGAGGGAGTCAGCTGTTTATTCGTGCATGCTAAGTGTATTTGTTTCTACACTTCAAAAATACGGTATTCAGGGGTGGAGTGATGGTTCAGTGGTGAAGAGTGCTTACCGCTCTTGCAGAAGATCCCATTCAGTTGCCAGCATCGAGGTTGGGAGGCTCACTCCCCTGTAATTTCAGCTCTAGGGGATTAGATGGCCTCTTCTGGACTGTGCAGGGACCTGCCCCTGCGTGCACAAGGCCATACTTGTGCAAACATACAGACACATAATTTTAAAATAAAAATAAGTCCTTTAAAAATGTAATATTGGCAAATGTTTTTAAAAATTAATTTTAAAATGTAAAATAAGTCTCTCTGCCTCCGAGTGTATGCCACACCTTTCCAGAGACCCTTCCCGGAAGGCAATTAATTACTGTGGGCCAGAACTGTCTTCTAAGGTAGCATTCTGGACAGCGCTACTTTGTATTATTTCCACTTCCCATATTATTTCCGTCTATGCTCCTTAGACCTCATTCTCTGAGTCTCTGTAGTCTCCAGTTTTCAGTACCACCTAAAGCCCCTTCTGTGTGAAATTATGTTGCTTCCAGGCTTTTCGGTTTGTTTGTTTTGCTCGGTTTTGTCTTTTTCTGATAAACCTTTTGAGCTTTCCCAAGGCGCCGAGGACAAGAGGACAAAAGGACAAATCAGATGATTCTCGCCCCCAGATGCTTCATAGTTGTCAGAAGCCTAGAAACCTCGACTGGTTTGCTCATGAGCCTAGGGGCTGCAAGAACTTGCAGAGATACAGGAACGAGAATACAGGACAGAGAGCGCCTCTCCTTGATGGAATGCAGGAGAGGATAGGTAAAGGCGCCCGCGCACGCGCACGCGCACTTTCAGGGAAGAAAGCAGAGAGGAAGGCTGGACGAGGGAACAGCCTGTGCTAGTCAGCCCTTCTCTAAGCCTCATCCTGCTCTACTGACAAAAGTTACCGGTTACCCTTTCTCTCCCCAATCCTCAAAACGGCCTCCAGCAGTAACTGCAGACCTTTCTCAGACCTAAGCCACACCCTCTCCCCACCGGCTGTTTAGACCCTTCCGTGGGAGAATGGCCAGTCTCCCCTGTCTGTCCCCCTCTTTCCAGAGTCCGGGCGGGCTGCGTGCACCTGCCCCTGAATTGTGTGTGGCAGTTGCAGTCTGGGAGCTGAGTGACACAGCAGGTGCCGCCGCCTGCAGACAATTCCATATTGCAATGGAGCATCGCCACCAAAGCTTATTATCTAGGGCAATAAAGTTTGGGATTAGGGGGATTCGGGATGATTGTGTGATTCTCCACAAAGCTTATCTTCTAATAGACCAGCTGCTTTATTAGGCCGCCCCCACCCACAGCAGGCCCTTCCCAAGGCATCCAGAGTCCCAGGCAGCAGAGGGGGGCCTTGAAGGCAGCAGTGGGAGACAGCTGGGGGTATCATATCACCCTCAGTCTCCATCTGCGAGTGTTAAATTACAGGCGGCTTCCAGCTGGGCACAACCCAGATTCTACCCTCTTCCCACAAAGCCAGCCCAGGTCATTGACATCCTGGGGCATCTGTCAGGGGCTGTCTCTCCCCTGCTGGTCCCTACCTCTGAACCCTGACAGAGCCAGGCCTGGGAATTCACTTGTTTTGAAGGTTGTCACTGTCACTGTTTGGGAGTGTAGAAGGCTGGAGGGCTTTAGAGAAGTGGGCACCGTGGAAATTCCCTTTGCAAATGGCACTCTGCTGGAACTGTTCACAGTAAACAAGAGATTGTACAGGATTGTACAGACTGTAGGGCTGTACACACAGAACCTCAAAGAAGCTGTAAGCTTAGCAAGTTCTGGCAGATGTGTCCCTAGACTGGAGGCCCATTAACCCTGGAGTGGTGGAGGTCGGGGTGGAGGTCACTCCCACTGACTCCTGGATCAGTTGCTTTTCTGAGCAGTTTCCCATGGTGGGCAGCACCGAGGCCATCCTCAGTTCCTATCACTCTCTAAGAGGCTATTTGGTCCCCATTCTCTGTCAGATGATCATTGTAGGAATTTATTGGTGAGCATTGATGAGCATACTAAAAGCCCTGGGGATTTACAGATATGCTTTAGGCTTAATGAATGTTTCCAATGGTATGTTCTGCACATTGAACTTTGGTGGATTCCGATGTACAGATCTACACATAGCACTTGTGTGTGGTATGGAGTTTAGGAAAACTTGCCATGGAATTATTCAGCCACCATGATGCTATGCATGAGGGCTATGGAGTTGGTCTTTGTGCCTGTATATTATTCAATAAAAAGTTACTGTAGGGTTGGTGAGAGGTCTCTGTGGATAGAGACCTAATGCCAAGCCTAATGACCCAATTTTGATCCCTGGGACTCACAGGGCAGAAAGAGAACCAACTCCCACACATTGTCTTCTGATTGCCACATGTGTGCTTTATCATGAACATACCTACACACAAAAATATATACAAGTGAATAAATAAATATGTAATTTTTAGAAAGTTAGCGTGTCTTAGATGCTCAAACCATAACATGGGCTGAACATTAATAATCTGAAGATGCTGGACAGCGGTGGTGCACACCTTTAATCCCAGCACTTGGGAGGTAGAGGGAGGTGGGATCTCTGAATTCAAGGCCAGCCTGGTCTACAGAGCAAGTTCCAGGACAGCCAGGGCTACACAGAGAAACCTCATCTCAAAAAACAAAACAAAAACAACAAAAATAATAATAAAAATTCTAAAGTCACAAGAAGATCTGACCTCAAGTGATGGAAGCCTGGCCTCCTGTGATGGGTGGCCATCAAAATGCACACAATTATTGTAAAAATTATCTTCAGGCTAGGACATAAGACATATATGAAACATAAAGGATGTATGTGTTTCCATTTAGGTATCATCCTCAACATATCTCATTATGTGTACTAAACGTGTACATGCAAAATATCCCAAAGTCCAAATCTGAAAATGTTTCTGGCCTCAAGCATTTTGAATAAAAGATACTCAACCTGTATTGAGATAAAGATGAGTTTGAAATTCCAGTGTGTGTGTGTACATGCACATGCGCACAGGCTATGGAATTAAACTTGTTAGGGTTCAAATCTGTTTCCTTCACTCTAAATGGTATGGCCTTTTTTCCCCTAAGTAACATCTAGTGCATGCTTTTCAAGACTGTTCTGAGGGTTAGAAATGAATGAGTGGCTGGGCGGTTGTGGCGCACGCCTTCAATCCCAGCACTTGGGAGGCAGAGGCAGGCGGATCTCTGCGAGTTCCAGGAAAGGCACAAAGCTACACAGAGAAAACCTATCTCAAAAACAAAACAACAATAACAACAAAAACGAAATGAATGAGGGACAAGTGAATGGTGAACATTTGGTGGAGACTCACTCAGCAAGTATTGGTTATTATTTTTATCATTATCACTGGCTTTGCTGTTGTTATCATTTGTGATCTGTAAATGCCTTTATTAGTATGGCCCACATAATAGCCCTAGTGTAACCAGAAGAACTGTAGACTATAAATCCAACAAATCTACCACATTTATCAGAATGCTTCACCTTGTGAATGAATTTGAGGGAAAAATTAGCAACTGGAACAATGGCATAAATTATCAAAGCTCATTTTATTATGTTTCATCCAGTTATTTAATGCCCCAAATTTTAAGCACAGATAGATACTGCTTTAGGTGCTGAGAGAGCAGATGCAGGAGTTTTTAAGTCCTTAATTCTCTGGAACTCAAATTCTTTTGGAGAAAAAAAGAAAATGGAATGGAAACCAGGTTATTAAAAAGATGATTTCAAAGCCAGGCAGTGGTGGTGCAGACCTTTAATCCCAGGACTTGGGAGGCAGAGACAGGCAGATGTTTGTGAGTTCAAGGCCAGCCTGGGCTACAGAGTGAGTTCCAGGAAAGGCACAAAGCTACACGGAGAAACCCTGTCTTGAAAACAAACAAACAAACAAACAAAAAGATGATTTCAATCAGAGGGGAGGGGGGAGGCTGAAGGGGCGGGAGGATGGAAGAGGAGGATCTGTGATTGATGTGTAAAATGAGCAAAATATTTCTTAATAAAAATATGATTTCAAATTTTAAGGCAGCTGATGAAAATTAACAGGGTATAAATTGATTGGGATGGTGAAGGGGCACAGAGAATAAAAGCAAGGAGGGAGATTAAAGATAGATTCTGACGAGGAACTGTGAGAGAAGACCACATGATGAGGGTGAGACCCCTTCCACCCCACTCCCACCCCCACTCAGAAGACCCAGGCAGAGAAGCAGAATGTGCAGTTTATAAACAAAGAAGCAACCAAAGCCTGTGTGATTGGAGCAAAGCAGTGGAGACCTGGCCGACTATCTATCACAGCTCCATGTACCAGGAAGACAGAAGGAAGCTTGAGTCATTTAATCATGGCAGAATCTGCTTATTGGGAAGGCCCACAGGGCTACTGCCTCCACAGCAATGTACTTGCATGAAGGGTCATTACCAAATCAATCAACAGAAAGGCCATTAGTCATCAAAACAGTTTACAAAGCCTGGGCAGTAGGAGACAAAGACACAAAGACCCCAAACATTGATATCCTATAAACAAGAAGCCAAGGAGGATCATTCATTGATGACAAGCTCACATTGAATTGAGGCTGTATCAACATTGCATTCTCTACCAGCTTGTGGCCTTCAGGCTCCTGAACTAATGCCAAGGACAACTGTAAAATCTTTAAAACAGCAAGAGATTATAGCTGATGATCATTTGAATTTGCCGCTATGCCTGCTGCTCATTTCTCTGTCTCTGTCTCCTATATACATATCACACACTTCACCTCAGTACCTTGTCTTAGAGAATTTGATTTTAATACATTTACACAGGAAACCTGCTTAATAGGGAAGAAGATAAATAACTTATCTTCTCTGCTTTGCAAAGCTATCAGGAGCCATATGCAGACATAGACACCAGGATCACATACATGTCTTGTTATTATGTGACAAATTCTTGTCAGTCTATGGTATGGTGTAAAGCACAGAGAAATGGCAGTCATTGGGAAATTGGAAGTTTGATTCTGGCTCCAATTCTAACTAGTAACCCAAACTCCGATAAGAGATTTTATTTTTCTGGATTAAGTTTTATTTGATCATATGTTCGTTCAGTAACACCTCCTATGGTTGAAAATCAAACTGACAGCAGGTTGGATACTTTGTAGTCCACATAAAAAGCTGCTCATGGTGCAGAGCCAAGTCTTCTGGAACAGGTATGGTGATACTGCCTTTTGTATTCACTTTTGCTATGTCCAAATACCCAACAACTTAAGAGAGAAAGGCTTCTTTGGGCTTATTGTTCAGGAGATGCAGTCCTTCGTGGTGGGGAAGGACCAGTAGTACTACTCACATTGCATCTGGAAGCAGAGACCAACAGCTTCTCAGGTCTATTTCTTCTTTTTATTTTGTTCAGAACCGTTAGGCTGATGGTTTTGGGCAAAAAGATCCACCCCACTTCCAGCCAGAAGCCGGCTCTTGCAAAAGGCCACCAACAGGACAAAGAGATTCCTGCTAGAAGCCCACACTTACAAAAGCCTGTGCAAAACACTGGACAGAGTAGATGCTTAGTTCCGATTCCAAAGTAACCACTAGACTCAGGACACTCCTACCGGACCCCCAAACCCAGGCAATACTCCAATACCCTGTCAAGCATAACACTGCCTCCCACCTCTCTCCTACAAAAATCCCCTAACCCAACCCAGACACAGACTTCATGGAACTACTGCTGTGAGACCTAGAATTCACCCAGGAGCAACTAATCCATAAATAAACCAGCCTTTACTGCTTTAAAATTTTTTGTTTTGTTTTGTTTTTGTTTTTCGAGGGTTTCTCTGTGTAGATTTGTACCTTTCCTGGAACTCACTCTGTAGCCCAGGCTGGCCTTGAACTCACAAAGATCTGCCTGCCTCTGTCTCCCGAGTGCTGGGATTAAAGGTGTGAGCCACCACTGCCCGGCATGTTTTAAAATTTTTATTTCTTTATTTTACATACAGACTTCAGCCTCCCCTCCTGGTTCTCCTCCCACTCCCTCTGACCACTTCCCCCCTCCCGACCCCACTCCCACTCAACCCACCCCTCCTCCTTATTCACACAGCAAAGAGCAGGCCTCCCATGGGCATCAACAAAGCATGGCATAACAAGCTACCTTAAGACCAAGTGCTTCCCCTGCATTCAGGCTGGACAAGGCAGTCCAGCATGAGGAATTGGTTCCCAAGAGACAGCCCTGCTCCCATTGCCAGGAGTCCCACAAAAAGTCCAAGCTACACAGCTGTCACATATATGCAGAGGGCCTGGGTCGGTCCCATGCAGGCTCCCTGGTTGTTGGTTCAGACTCTGTGAGTTCCCATAATTGTAGCAGCACTTTCTTGTTGGACTTTCTTTGGATGGCCAGCCTGCAAATAAGAACATGCAGACTTGCTATTAATTATGAAACTTGGCCTTTAGCTTAGGCTTGTTCCCAGCTAGCTCTTAAAACTTAAATTAACCTGCTTCTATTCATCTACATTCTCTCTACCCAATTCTGTATGCCCCACTTACTCCATGTCTTGCTGGTGTCTCCTGCTGTGCCAGATTCTAACCCCTAGTTCCTCTCTGCCCAGAGGTTCCACCTAACCTCTCCTGCCTAGCTATTGGCCATTCAGCTTTTTATTAAACCCATTACAACAAAACATCTTCAAACAGTGTACAAATATCTCACAACATCTCCCCCTTTACATCTAAATCAAAAGGAAAGGTTTTAACTCTAACAAAGCAAAACTACATACAATTATCAGGTAGGAATTACATTCACAATTTCCAGTCCATTTGTATTTGGCATATTTGGAGAAAATACTCTATTATCTATCCTATCTTGGTGAGTCCAAAGTTTTACACCTAGATCATTTTCTATCATAACTTGTATTACCAACCTAAAAATATCTTTTTAGACATTAAAACATTTTCTTAGATAAACAACTTAAGCTTTTATGTCTCTGAACCTTATAAAGTTTGCATCTCTTACTTAAGTTTCTTTTCTGAATTTGGTAACAAAGAAAACTATAACTATCTATTTTTCAACCCTATTAGAGACCAGAGAAAAATACAAGATTACCTGAGTAAACAGGAAGTGCAGAGCAAATAACTTAAAACTATAGAAATGACAAAGATAGCTTGATGCCTGGACAGTCAACCAAGGTCCATCTGCAATGTTGAGGCATTCATCTTTAGCCTAGAATATCTGACAGACTTTTCTGTGAAGCAGGAATTTTGAAGGACTGTTTTACCTTGTCTTTGTAAATTTGGCAATTGCCTTCTTTTGTGTCCTGCTTGTCCAATTTGGACAGTATACTATCAGTGTTCAAGGCAATGGCGGTTTATCGCCCAAAGGCTAACTTTGCCACAAATGAAAGCAAACTCCATATGGAGGTTCTTCAATGCTTATCATCCTCTCTGAAGTAGATTGGTGCTGCCAGGAGCAGATGTGTCTCACTGTCATGAAAAACCTTATGCTATTAAAACATCTTAAGTGTTATATTCTGTAGGTCTCTTAAGTGTTAGAAGACTATCTAAAATATATCTCTGTATGACCCTGAAAACATACATAAAATGACTACAGGTTTGATTGTTATAGATGACTAACTACTAACCTGTATTTATTTCTTAATTATCCTAAATAGTTTATAATAATAGCATTCAAGGACTAGAACTTTACATTTTTAAATGAGCTGCATAGGTACAATACCTTACAATGTGTTGTAACAAAAATAACCATAAATTTATATCAATATACCTTAGAGTAGAAACATATATAGAATATGCTATAATAAAAACAATCTCAGAAAGATATATTGGGTGTGCTATAATAAAAACAATCTTAAAGTTGTATTAATATACAAAAATCTATACTGATGTAAAACATTTGAGATTAATAGTTCCTTTTAGTTTAAAAGTAGATTCAATAATCTACCCTTTTATCCTATTATTCCTGTGTCCCCTCTTTTCCTTTTCAAAAAAGTTCCTTGACTCCAACCTCTTTTGCTTAGTTTTTACCCTGAACATGACCAGTAACAATTTGCAACTAACACCCCCCCCCAAACAATGACAAACATCCATAACCCATCAATGACCAAAAACCTCTTCCCTCACTTATTGGGAATATGGGTATCATGTTCTTAAAATTACTTTCTGTTGTCTGGGGGTGACAGCATTTTTGAGGGACACTGAGAAAATTGAGATAATGGTCAAGTCCTGGAAAAGCTAGCTGTTGTCCAGTCTCTGTGTGATGGGAAAGTGCAGGGCTTATCTGAGTCCTGGCTGGAGTAGCCTGTGAGGCTGGATCATCTCAGCTAGGAGCTTTGAATTTGTTCTGGATGAAGAATTTTGAGGAAACTCCAACAGTGGCATTCTGAGAGGCTGGATCACCTGGGCCACTTGTCTTTATTGGTGTCTGGTAGTGGGTTGTTTTTTTTTTTTTTTTTTTCTGAAAACATACAAACTTTTAAAGGTAACATGCATATTTGCATTAACACAAGCATGGAATATACAGTATACACAAATCAACTAAAGATGATTTTTTGTTCTGTTTGACTAGATAAAAGACATCTGTCAACTTCATAAGTTTGTTTAGACTGCATAACCAAACTTCAATATAAATCTCTACCCATTCCATATGGAAGGATGGCATGTAATAATAAGTTATAAGGACTCTGTAACTAACAAGATTTATCATGTCTCATCCAGTCTCAAAGCTGTTCCCATAGTAGAGAGATCAGCATATGCATCACCTGTCTTGTAGTTTTTCTTATTTCTTTTCTTATGTGTATAGCCAAGATTTTCAGGAAGTCTCCCTGGTCAAATCTAATCCTTAATTTTGAAGGAATCCATAGCCTTTTGTTTCCTGTGGAAACAAAGGCATAACTCTTCCACAACACAACACATTTGCTAATTTCCACTCAGAAGTTAAGACATCCTTAAAATAAATATGTAGCTGGAGGGCTTTTCTCCAGGTCCCAATTAAGCCCCAGCAGTCTGGTAGCCCATTTATAAAATGAACATACAGACACTTATATTATTTAAACTGTTTGGCTATTAGCTCAAGCCTGCCATTGTCTAGCTCTTACTCTTATATTTAGCCCATTTCTATTAATCTATAATACTATGCCACGTGGCTCGTGGCTTACCTGTACCTTACATCTCATTTGTCATGGCAGCAGCTGGCAGCTCTCTCTACCTCTGCCTTTCACTTCCCAGAACTCTCTTCTCTGCTTGTCCCACCTATACTTCCTGCCTGGCTACTGGCCAATCAGTGTTTTATTTTAACCAATCAGAGCAACACATTTGACATACTTGAACATCCCACAGCACTTCCCCTTTTCTTTTTTTCAAAGAGCAAGGTTTTAACTTTTATACAGTAAAATTACAGATAACAAAACAATTATCAAGCAAGAATTACAGTTACAATATTAAAGAAGATATCCTATCTATCTTATATTTGTGAGTCTAAGGTTTTATATCTAACTTACCTTTTATCATAACTGAGGAAATTATAACTATCTAGTCTTCAACCACATCAACGACCTCAAAAGGATGTAATATTACCCGAGAAATGGAAGAAGGATGCAAGCAACTTTTGGGAGTTTTGCAGGGTAGACAGAGACAGCTGGCAGTCTGGACAGTCACCTAATGTTCCTTTGTAAAGTTGGGGCATCTGTCTTCAGCCACAGGTCTAGAGTCTGTTGGTCACTTTTCTTAGTGTCCTGTAGAATGTCTGGGAGTTTCCTCTGCAAAGCAGGAACCTGAAGGACCATTTTGTCAAGCAAAGTTCAGTCACCTTCCTATGGGTCCTGCATGTCCAGTCAATCAAGCAGTCCAGGCAAGAACAGTTTCTTGCCCAAATGGCTATTTTTGCCAAGGTGAAGATAAACTCCATATGAAGTATCTTCGATGCCCATCCTCCTCTCTGAAGTAAATCGGTGCTGCCAGGAGCAGACTTGTCTCACTGTCCAGAAAGTCTAAATTTTTAAAATATTTTAAATGTCATGTTCTGTAGGTCTTTGAAGTATGTGAAGATTACCTATCTATGTGAAATATATCTATGTATACCTAGAAGACTTAACTAACATGGCTACGAGTATGATTATCATAGATGACTAATTATTAATCTATTTTTGATTATCCATTACAATTTTAAATGAGCTGTACAAACATAATACCTTAAACAAGAGTAGAAATATACACACAGTATAACAAAATTAACTTTAAATTTGTATCAATAGACTAAAATCTATACCTATGTAAAACATTTTAAAGAAGTTGCTGCTCTTTAAAAGTAAGTTCATTAATCTACCTTCTAGCAGTTATAGTTACAACTTAGTATATGTATATAATATCTTAGATAAAACATATTAAGTATTAGATTCTGGTTCTTTAGGATAGGACACCTTTTGGAATGATCTTTGTAACATGCCATTTACCCATGCTCTAGACTTCTCTGGATTTTAGTATGTGTTTCTTGCTTGATATTGTTTGCATTGATTGTAGTTCCATCTTATCTAGGTCATTATCCCTCATTACTCCTGGACAATATTTGATAACCATTCCTTTGTATATTGTCTTGTATTAGGTTAGAACCTTCTTATTTAGACAGAAGGGGGAGATGTAGTAGGTAGCTATTCTAGCTTTGACCTGGAAGTTCCAACCCCCATTGAGGCTTTAGTAATGGTCATGCTTACAAGGTGGGGCTGAGAGAGGACGTTGAAGACCTGAGTTCTGGTGCTGGGGCTCTCTTGGTTCCAGGACCCTGGATGCTGGAGGTAGACTGAGCAGAGTTCTCCAGAGAACACTGCCAGACTGCGCCATACCTTTCCCAGACCCTGCAACCTATTCCTTCATTTGTAAGTTACACCACTAAATAAACCTCCCTTTTAACTATGTGGAGTGGCCTTAATAATTTCACCAATATAAATAAGCTGGTTTAACTTAGCAGTTATTTTTTTTTTCTGTAGCCCAGTGTCTCTCAGCAGTGTTTGCCCTTCCTTCATCAGCATTCAAAAAAAGTAAAAGTCAGC
This sequence comes from Onychomys torridus, assembly GCF_903995425.1. Lineage (NCBI taxonomy): Eukaryota > Metazoa > Chordata > Mammalia > Rodentia > Cricetidae > Onychomys > Onychomys torridus. Next base: position 81,753,195 of record NC_050446.1, read on the forward strand.
AAAGCTCCATACAGGATCCAGACACCCTGTGTATTTCCCATCTTTGCATGGCTCATTCTTTTTACACTACTTTGCTCTCTCTTTGAAAAGTTTACTTTATAACTTTTAAGCTATTTATTTTTTCCCATGACTGTCTCTACTTTTTCTTGTCTTTCTTCAACACCTAAGCACATTTTCAAACATATTGTACCTGTTTAGAGGTTTTCTCGGTGCAGGCTTCTCTGACTACATGAGCCAAACTGTAAATGCCTAGGCTCCGTGGCTCTCCTTAGCACATGGTGCTGGCAGCTGGCTCCATCCACTTAGAGTCCATGAGAGCCAAGCCTCATGCTTTCAGGTACCAGCTGAGAGCTGCATTTACCCAGCCCTGTTCTGGGAATTTTTTTATCTAGTGCCAAGTAGGCACTAACTGCTCAAGTGCTCGGCTAAACAGCAGGGTCTCCTAAAGGAGCTGTGCCTCTGTACACCAAAGCACCAAGCCTACTCAAGAGATCATACCCAACTCTGTGTTCAGAACTTTTTTCAGCATTGTTGCGCTCTACGTGGATTTACATGCCATGCATTAGGCAACAAATAACTAGTCTTTTTTGTTGGATTTTCTCTGGACAACCAGCCCCCAAATAATGACATGGAGACTTATTATTAGTTATGAAAGCTTGGCCTTTAGCTTAGGCTTGTTACCAACTAGCTCTAATAACTTAAATTAAGCTGTTTCTATTAATCTACAATCTGCCATGTGGCTTTTTACCTCTCCTCCATTCTGTATGTCTGAATCCCTCTGTGTCTTGCTGGTGTCTCCTGCTGTGGCAGATTCATCTCCCCTGAATTCCTCTCTGTCTGGAAGACCTCTCCTGCCTAGCTGTTGGCCATTCAGCTTTTTTTTTTTTTTTTTTTTTTGTTTTTTGAGATAGGGTTTAGCTGGAGCTCGCTCTGTAGACCAGGCTGGCCTTGCACTCACAGAGATCCACCTGACTCTGCCTGCCGAGTGCTGGGATTAAAGGCATGTGCCACCACCACCCGGCTTTTTGGTGTTTTTGGTTCATTCAGTTTTTTATTAAACCAGTCATGACATATCTTCACACAGTGTACAAATATCCCACAATACATGAACCAGGCTGTAGCATGAATCTTAAAGAGTCTTATTAATAAAGTCAAACCTGAGGCCAATTATTGGGGTGAATACTGGAAGATCAGAGACAAAGAACAAGCCACAGCTTCCTCACCTCGCCAGTTCCTCAGCTGGTCTTGTTTCCTCAGACTGCAAGCTTCTGAGTCCTCATCCAAATGAATCGCAGCTGAACTGTGCTGCTCAAAAGCCTAAAAACTTAACCAGCCAAATGCTTCTAGTTTCTGGTCCTCACGCCTTATATACCTTTCTGTTTTCTACCATCACTCCCTGGGATTAAAGGCATGAGTCACCATGCCTGGCTGTTTCCAATGTGGCCTTGAACTCACAGAGATCCAGAGGGATTTCTGTCTCTGAAATGCTAGGTTTAAAGGCGTGAGTGCCACCATTTTCTAGCCTCTGTATCTAGTGGCTGTCTGTTCTCTGACTCCAGATAAATTTATTAGCATGCACAATATTTTGGGGGAACACAATACCACACCAGACTAGCCTATTCTGTGGGTTTTCCTCTGATGTTCCTGACCCCCTTGGCTCCTACAGCCCTCTTCTCTCTCCTCAGCTGGACTCCCCAAGCTTGGCCCAATGTTTGGCTGTGGGTCTCTGAACCTGCTTCCATCAATCACTGGATGAAGGCTTTCTGCTGACAACCAGGATAGTCACCAATCTGATCACAGGGAGGGGCCAGTTCAAGGTGTGCATCCACTGCTGCCAGGAGTCTTAGCTGGGGCCATCCTTGTAAACTTTTGGAAGTTTTTTTTATATCAGGCTTCTGTCCAACTCTGTAAAATCCCCGTTTCTAGCAGTCATCTTTCTCAGCACTCTCCTTCACCCACCCTCCCAAGTTGATCCCCCAAGTTCTCATGCCTTCCTACCCCCAGTCCACCAAGGAGATCCCCTCTATTTCCCCTCCCCTCAGAGATCCATGAGTACCCCCTTGGGTCCTCCTTGTTACCTAGCCTCTCTGGGTCTGTGGATTGTAACATGGTTATCCTTTATTTTACAGTTAAGATCCACTCATGAGTGAGTACATACAATGTTTGTCTTCCTGGGAAAGCAATACGGCAGTTTCTCAGATAATTGGGGATTGACCAACCTCAAGATCCAGCAATACCACTCCTGGGCATATCCCCAAAGAATACTCAATTGCATCACAAGGACACTTGCTCAGCTATGTTCATAGCAACTTATTTATAATAGCCAGATCCTGGAAACAACCTCAATTGAAGAATGGATAAAGAAAATGTGGTACGGGTTGGGGATTTCGCTCAGTGGTAGAGCGCTTGCATAGCAAGTGCAAGGCCCTGGGTTCAATCCTCAGCTCAAAAAAAAAAAAAAAAAAAAAGGAAAAAAAAGAATAAAGAAAAAAGAAAAAGAAAAGAGAAGAAAATGTGGTACATTCACACAATAGAGTATTACTCAGCTGTTAAAAACAGTGACAACAGGAAATTTGAAGGCAAATGGATGGAACCAGGGGAAAAAATCATCCTGAGTGAGGTAACCCAGGCCTTTTACTTTTTTTTTCTTTTTCTTCAAGACAGGGTTTCTCTGTGTAGCCTTGGCTATCCTGGAACTCCCTCTGTAGACCAGGCTGGCCTCAAACTCACAGAGATCTGCCTGCCTCTGCCTCCCGAGTGCTGGGATTAAAGGTATGTACCACCATGCCCAGCTTGGCCTTTTACTTTTTAATTTAACTTAGTTGGATTAATTGCATCAGCAGCGGACAAGCCATTCAGGGACCCCACTCTTTGGATAGTGTTAGGGGAGTCTTTACACCGCAGCTAGCCCAGTCTCATCTTGCCCCCACAGATGTGCCCAGAGGTCTGTCTCCTTTGTGGTTCTAGATTCCATCCCATCTATGTCAGCATAGGAGACTGAGGCAGGAGGGTCATGAGCTCGAGGCAAGCCAGGGCTATCTAAGGAGGTCAGTTTCAAGCTCATTATGAGACTTTTTAGAAACATTTGAAATTGGAAGGGCTCCCTGCATACTAACAACAAAGAAATAAGATTTCACTGTCTTTGAGGAACGGGATTGTAAGTTGGTGCAATCATTGCGAGAACTACCACATTATAAGCCCTCAAAGTTGAGGTTTGCTGAAATAAAATTGAAGCTATTATCTCTGTTTTCCCTAAAGGCAGAAAACTCGAAGGTTCAAGCAGAATTCAACGACTATCAAAACCAGCTAGGCCAGAAACAAGGAATCTGATCCGCTGGAAATCTGAAACTTGTAGTCATAGACTATACACTAACTGATGGTCGTTGATACACTGATGACATGCACTTTGAAGAGAGAGTAGGTCATGAAGCACATGCTCCGTGTAAGAAGGCAAGGAGGCCTTTTATAGAGCGCAACAATAATTTCTGTCAATTGTCAGAATAGAAACCCATTTAGAATAAAATATTATATGTTTATTCACAAATATTTACTAAGCATGTACTATGTATCATATGGAAACAGGCAGGGTATATAGAGAGTGCATTTCTTTTATATGATTTTTCCTTCAGTTGGGATAGCTTGAACTATGTGCATATCACAGAACTGCACCAGACAGTGAATTCAGGAGTCTTCATAACTGAGAATTTCAGTGAAGCCATACAAGCTCATCGGATGAAGCCATAAACAAATCTAAATGAGTTTTTAAACCAGGCCTGGTCGGTGCACCTACTTGGAATTGCTTCATTTGGGAAGTGGAGACAGGAAGACAAAAAGTTTGAGATTATCCCAGGCTACATAGTGAGTGTGAGGTTAGCCTTGGTTACATGAGACTGTCTCCTAAAAGAGAAGCAAAATTCAATGTAGTCTAAAATGTAGGACTATGGTAAGCAATGAAAGTTATGAGGAAAACTGTCCATTATTAATGTCCATCTTGTTACCATGGAGATGGATTAGAAAAAAGTAAGAATAATCACATTACAGTGGATCACAGTATATATACATATGTATATACATATGTATATATATGTGTGTGTGTGTGTGTGTGTGTGTGTGTGTGTGTGTGTGTGTGTGTGTGTGGAGAGAGAGAGAGAGACATACAGATAAATTCCACTCTTCAATCATATATTGACAATCTATTCAATGGCTTCCATCTCACAAAAGCCCCATATATAATATCTGATTTTATTTTATAAGAGATTAGTAGACTCTTGTAATTTAAGTGTTTCTAAATGCAAAAATACTCAATGGGACAGTATGGGCCTCTATAAAAAAGCATGTGTGCATTGAAAAAAATTGGAATATGTGTAAGATGGTTGCCATTAAACAAGAAATGCTTCTGCTGTATCTATCTTGGGTAATGAGTAGGGAGAAGAATCCATCAAGATGCACTTGGAGACAATTCCTTCAGCACAGAAGGCAGAAGCGCTAATTGATGGATGTGACACCCACACAGGACAACACAGTTAGCTCCTGAGCATGACAGCTTCCCTTGGCCAATGCAAAAATAAAATAAAGTGAAGCAAAACAAAGCCTTTTGGACCGAGTCATTTGAGGAGAAGTAAGGGGTAGCTTCACTGGGTACTGAGTATCCACCTTTAGTGATTCAAGGACCTTTGTCTAGTTAAGGTACCCTGGAGGCAAATATCAGAACAGGATTTCAATTTTCATTAAAAAATTACCATTATGAAATCACTCACAATGAAGTACAGACAGGAGAAAACTGTTCTGCTTTTAAGGACAAGAATTCTCTTGGGAGACACTATGCAAACCTCTGCTTGTGCTCATCAAGTGGACGGTTTGAGAATGAGGTCCTGACTGTGCAGTTCATAATCCAGGTGAAGAGCACTGAGACCATGCTCACCCCAAGCTTCAGATTACTATAGAAAGAAACAATTGTTCCTGATCCTGACATTCAAATGGATGACTGCCTGCTGAGACAAATCCCAGTTTACCAGTCAAGAGCAGGAACCACATTCCCTAGCCTGGCCTCCCTAGTCTCAACTGTTCATGCTTCTGCTCAGTAATTCTTTCCTCTAAACACGACAGTGATTCAGTGATATGGCCCTTTCACAGGATGGACAAGCCAGGCAATCAGAAAAACAGAGGCCAGAAGGATGCCTATGGCATTTCTAAGCAGTTCTTTCCATTTACCTGCAGTGTGGTTATGGTAATGGCCATGGTGGGCGGGGAGGAATGGATACATACAGAGACTCTGACCAAGATTCTGAGCTGGCCACCCATGCACAGTAGTGATGGAGACCTTCATCTGCATAAGCCCAGTGGCCCCCACCCCCTGCTTCTGGACGTAGAGATTACAACACCTACCTGGAGACTGTATAATTTCTGAGTTCTAATATCTCTGTATTTTGATGGATATTAATGATCTCAAAGATCATGTGGCTCCATTTCAGAGCAATGTCATACATAAAAAGCCTGGATTCCAACAGCCCAAATGCAGTTGAAAATACATTCCAATTTCTGCTGGGATTTCTGAAAGACACCCTACGGATTGAAGTATTAGTTCATAGCAATATTTAATCAGTTTTTGCCCTTTTCCCACCCACTAATTTACACTCTACACTGCTCCCAGACTCCCTCTAAATACTCCTGAAAATCAACACTGAGCCTACTACTCCTTCCATCCTGAGTGTCCAGCATCAGGCTCCCTGTTTTCTCCATCAGCAGCCCATTAATCAGATCAGTGTGTGGAGTTCCTCTCCCAGCAAGAAAAGATCCTTCCACTTGAGGGAAAGGAATATGAAGAAAACTGGGTTATTACAGGTGTCACTCCGATGAGCTAAACCATTCTGTGGACATTAAAAATGATTTTTCTTGCATCTGCTCTATATAAGGATTGTGAGAGTTAAATGTGATAAACCTAAAATTTACTAAAACCTTGAACAAAGTAAATTCACAATTGATTTTATATAATACCATTGGCTTGAAGATGCGTACTCAGCAAGTCTTATAAATCAGCAGAAAACTCAAGCATACATCTTATGACTCTTGTATTTCACAGTTTATCCAACTGGGCCCGTTGCACCTACTTTGCCTTACGCTTTTAGCTGGCCTCCATGGAAATGACTCTCACTTTCCTAGGGGACTTCATAGGCTCTTTACTGCCATGGTATTCGCTGCCAGTACTGTCTCACTGTAATCTTCACCCGAGATCCACCATGCCCACATAGAACCCTTGTTAGCGAACAGCTCTAGCCTTGGGGAAATTCCCATCACCTGGCACTTCCATGTACTCTGTCATAGAAATGAAGAACATTCCCCAGCAAATCTTTTGGCTACATTTTGCTTACCCTAGCCCTCTTTTTCTCACGCTTGGATAATAAATAAGTACAGCAGAAAGGTCTGGACTATTGCCATCTTAAACGGCATACCCACAGTGGTGTTGCTTTGTGTCTGCATGCAGACAAGCCTCCAATAAACCTCTGAATGTTTATTTCCCTCTGAGCATTTGCCCACAACACTCTGGGGAAGTAGTCATATGATATCTGACACAGATGATTAGGAGACACTCCCTCCTCCTGGCTGCACACACACACACACACTCTTAAAAATCAAGTGTTAATTTTGGCAGAAGTTTATTGATATTGTCCAGCTCCGACAGCCTCAGTTCCACGTTAGGACATGCACTAGGAGGTGAAGCGGACTTTGTAATGCCTTCAACTTTCATTACTCAGCCAGATTGCAGAGTCTATCAATTATCCCAGCATTGACAGTCTGGTGAATTAATTGGTGCATTTGACAAGGACAGCTATTACCCTATGTTGTTCTGACAGCTGGTTTTGATGTCGGGAATTTGTCAACCTCCCCTTTGGTTCACCGGAGCAGTGGGAGAAACGGCTGAGTGAATCAGTGGAAAACCTTGCAGACTCTCTCTCTCTGACAGCCTCCTCCCAGGTAGAGTCCCTGACATCCTAAACCAGAGCAGCCCAATGCATACCCAACTCTCCCAACCCAATGATATACATTGAGTGGAGCTGACTCAATGAGAAAACAGACTGGGGAATGTTGGAACATTTGTTAACCCTTTTATGGGGCCATGCATGGCCCTCAGAGACTGGTTATCCTTGCTGTGTTAGCTTTCCTGGGTTTGTTCCTGTGCATATATCATCAAGAAAAAGGTATCTTCAGTGGTCATGTGAGTGGCAGGATGTGACCAACTTTATTTGGAGAAGCTGTTCAAGGCATAGATTTGCAAATAAGTGGCTTTTAAGGTCCCTTGCAGCTTTATGATGCTTACTAATCTAAAGCTTTTTATACCTCCTACCACAACTTTTTAAAGACGTATTCCTAGTAAAAAGTAAACAAAAACACGAAACAGAGGGAGTTAACAAATGACCCTGTGTGTGACTTTGAAGAAGCCACAGGTTTACTCTAGGTTTCTGTAACCTGGCTGTACAATGGAGAGTGTAGCCACCTACAGCTTCCAAATGCAATTTCTCAAGATAAGGATGTCTTGGAGGAAGGAAGAGCTTATTTGGCCTAAGCTTCTATATCACTGTTCATCATTGAAGGAAGTGAGGAACTGCAACAGAGCAGGGACCTAGAGGCAGGAGCTGATGCAGACACCATGGAGGAGTGGTATTTACTGGCTTACTCCTGTAGCTGGAGTATTTTCTCTCTAGCTCCCGCCAAACCCAGGCAGTCTGACAGCCCACTGATAAAATAAACAAACAGATGCTTATATTATTTAAACTATTTGGCTTAATGGCTCAGGCTTCTTGCTAGTTGTTCTTATATCTTAAATTAACCCATTTTTATTAGTCTATACGTTGCCACGTGACTTGTGGCTTACCGGTACCTTACATCTTCCTTGTCATGGTGGCAGCTGGCAGTGTCTCTCTAACTCAGTCCTCCACTTCCCAGAATTCTCTTCTCTGCTTGTCCCGCCTATACTTCCTGCCTGGCTACTGGCCAATCAGCATTTTATTTATACAAAGCGATATCCACAGCATACTCCCCATAGCTTGCTCAGCCTGTTTTCTTATAGAACCCAGGACCACCAGCCCAGAAGTGGCCCCACTTCTAGGCCCTCCCACATGAACCACTAATTGAGAAAATGCTCTATAGGCTTGCCTGTAGATGGATCTTATAGAGAGATTTTCTCAACTGAGGCTCCCTCTTCTCTGGTGACTCCAGCTCCTGTCAAGTTGACATAAAACTAGCCAGCACAAGGAAAGTAGTCAAATTAGGATCGAAATGTGAACTCTTCCAAAGACAAGCGCAGTTAACACAAGTCATTATCTTTCCCTTCCTCCTGGGGTTTTGCTGGTTAAAAAACAAGAGCAGAGTGCTGATTTTGCCTGGATGCTCAGGGGCCAGGTGTTAATTACACTACGCTACAGTCATTTGGTGTAAGTAGTCTCAGACATTAATGCTGACCATGTGAGTTAACAACTCAGTAGGTCTGCAATTGTCTGGGGTTGGGCAAGAAGTGCTGAGCAGTAAATGTAATCCACAATCCATAAAATTACGCCTGGTGGAGAAAATGCAGTTCAAGGACATTTAAAACAGTCAGGCATCAAGTAAAACTGATGCTCGGTTACATTTTCCGGGTGGCATGTTGGGCTTACAGTGTGGAAGTGACCCCTGGAAAGGTTAATATCAAAGTGTCAGTGGAGGCTGAGCCTCAGGATGTGATTCTTTGGGAAGTGTGTGGAGGTGTTCCTTGTCAGTGTCTGTTGTGGATTCCTGCTTCACTGCAGAACATGCCATGATAGTAATCTCACTTCTGAGTCCTCAGTTCCTCTTCATAAAAAGGTGGTTGTCCTTGTTTTCTGTCCTTATTCAGGTTCACCTCATGCCCCTCCATTCAATTCCACTGCAGGAGTGGGTTAGACAGCTGAGGAGAGCGAATCTTACACACAGGAAGAGGCAGAGACTCTATATTAATACATCTGTGGCTCATTATACCCCATTGGCCCCACGCCTGTGGCTGGCCCACATGATGATGGAGCTTCAACTGCCATGGGTCCACTCTGCTGGGTCTCAGTGTTCATCTGACTTCACTCTTCTTGTTTGGAATGCTCAGAATATGAAATGTTTTTTCTTCTATTGACCTGAAGTTTGTCAAGTAATTTCTGCTGTTAGTTATAGATGCAGTCTTCTGGTACCATGGGCAACAAATCTAAGCACCTCTTCACAAAAGCACTCTGAAAATAGTCTCCTCCAACGCCTCTCTGGATGTAATGTGTTCATGTTCTACAGAGACCAAATCCATAGGATGGGAGAAGCCCTCTATATGAAAATGATACTGAATTCTAAAACAAGCTTAACCTCAAAAGTAAAATCTGACTAAAAAATAAATTAGAATAAAGCAAACATTCTTAAAAAACCTGACAATCCAAACATCACAAAGTCTAAAACAGTAATAATCATTTTATCAATGAATGGCCCAGAACATGTCTTTATTACTTTTTCATTTCCTACATCCTTTGGATGAAAGCTTTTATTTGATTTGTTATTATGATTTCTAAGAAAAAATAGAAACATAATTTAATCTTTTTAAAGTTAGATTTATTTATTTATTTACTTGTGTGTTGGGGCAGGGGAAGTAGAGTATGTGTATGCCACAGTGTACAATGTGGAGTTCAGAAGACAGTCTTAAAGAGCTGGTTCTCTCCTTTCCACAAGAGGGTCCTCTGGCTCAGTGACAAGTGCATTTTATCCTCTGAGCTATCTAGATATCTCTCCATCTTGTCTTTGTCACCCAAATTCCCTTTTTACTTTTTAAAATTTAGAAAAGTTATTTTTCAGCTATATCAGTTCAAATAGGTTGTGTTTGGCTGGAACTCTCCAGCTCACTCCTGCTTGATCCAGAAAGCCCCATCTCTCTCTCTCTCTCCAAACTCCACCCTCTCAGAAAATCTCCAACAAAGAAAAGGCACCAAAAGCCCAGTTCTGTGTTCTTGGTGGTTTCGGTGGCTCCTACACTGAGGTTGCCAGTGGCCCAATCCCAATCTCTACCACCTAAAACTACCATACTTGGGCACACACCTAGCTTATGGAGAATATGTCATCACCCCTCACCTACAGGGTATTTAAGCTCCCTGATTTAGTTCAGGCATATGACTTCTGCATCTTCTCCTGCCCCATCCCTGGGGGCTGGGGAACTCACCTGGGAGTTGCTTTGCTCAAAATAAATCTGTTCTTTTGCTTTTTCAATTTGGCTTGATCTGGCTTACTGCATTGGCAAAGAAACCTACTGTTGAGGTCCAGAAAACCTATTAGGTAGACTCAATAAATTATTATTAGAATTTTTGTAAAATGTGGGGAAGCTTCTTTAAGGTCTTTTTTTTTTTTGGAAGATTTGGAATAATTTCTGTAGAAATTCTAGCCTTAAAGCATTTCACATATTGCTTGTCTATGCTACTCATAGATCTCTGAAGTCAAGCATTGTGTGGCACTTATCGTACACACAGACTTGGCCTTTAGTCTTCAGGATATGATCCATGATGATGAGATCCATGAGACAGAGAGAGAGAGAGAGAGAGAGAGAGAGAGAGAGAGAGAGAGAGAGAGAGAGATATTCCTGGAAGCTATTTTTTTTTTAAAACTCCAGGACAGCTAGACATACTTTGGTGTGCCAAAGTGAATGCAAACTCCACAAATATATCCCACTTGATTCAAACTAAAAGGGTCTCTATCTCTTGTTCTTATTTAGCTGGAATTGACCATATCTAGGACCACACTAATGTTCCTGACACATGAGGAAAAGGAGTTGATGGGGAAAGAAACAGTGGTTTTGACCAATCTCCATCACAACAATGTTCTTTCGCAAATCTCCAAATCAATGACCATGTGAACTGTCAGCCTTATTCATTGGTGAAGATGGGAGCATCTGTGTTAATGTGACTCCCAGAACCTTGACCTTCACTAGCCTCCACCTTTGAGTCCTTAGAGGAAAACACCTCGGCTGACTCTGCTAGGCTCTGGTCTCTCTGAAGATATGACCTGAGCCCAGAGAGGAGTGCGAGAGCAGCAGCATTGGACGAACTCAGGAGGCCACCCACTTGACCTGTGGGAACTCAGGAGGCCACCCACTTGACCTGTGGGAACTCAGGAGGCCACCCACTTGACCTGTGGTAGCTCTGTGTTTTCTAATATGATACAATCAGAATTTAATGAAGAAATGACTGATAGCCCTTTCTTTTACACTCTTCTCATCTCTTTCCTTTCTTTATCCTTCTTACTTAATTCAACCCTCCGTCTTTTGTTGTCTTATTTCTATCAAGTTCAGTTCTTTGGAAACATAACTTTGAATCTTGACTTTCTCACTAGCTGTAAGAGTTTGGACAGTAGATATACACACAATGGGTTGCAGTTCCTGATTTTATATAATCAGGTTTGTAAGTGTTCCCCTTAAAGTCATCAGGAGGAGCTGATGAAATGATACAGCAGAGCTCAAACCTTTAGAAATAAAGTATTATTATTATTATTATTATTATTATTATTATTATTATTATTTTGAAAATCCTTACAAATAACTTTTTAGTGTCAGAAATAAAGTTTGCAAATAATATAAACTATAAGTACACATAATAAAAAATCATTAAAATGTCTCTGTGTGATTTAAAGAAGATATAAAAGAAAAGTATTATAATAAAATAGTTTGTAAGTGCTCAGGAGCACCTAGACAAGATGCTATAAGGAAGTGGTCTGGTGTTTGCACCCATGTTTTTGTCCATATACAAGATAAGATCAAGCCCTTGGCCCTTTTAAAGCACTGGGATCTCAAGTAAGGGTTTAGGAATCTAAGTTAGGGAAACTTAAGGAATTTAGAGCTCCCATGCCTTCTTGGAAGTAAGCATGCCAACCTCTAGCACACAGATATGATCACCATCAAGAAAACTGTCTATACCTTACAGCTAAGGGGTTTCCATAGAAACTTGAGGCACAAATCAATGAAACAATTTTGATCTTCCTGACCACCTGGTCTGAGTCTATCTAACTCCCTTACCACATGAATCATCTCATTAGCTTACAAAACTTGTTTTTCACACATGAGGTTCCAAGAGTGTCAGGAGTTCTGTCAGGAAATTAGAGACAAGCACTATATTTTTTATTATGCAATACCACCCTATAAATGCCACTAATGTTCCAGTTTACTTTATGCTTCAAGATTTATTTTGTTTTACATGTATGTGTGTGTATTGGTCTGTATGTAGCTGCACATGGGTGCAGGCACCCAGTGGAGGCCAGACAAGGTGTCAGGTCTCCTGGAGCTGGAGTTACAGGTGATTGATTGTGAATGGCCCATCATGAACCAAACTTGGGTCCTCTACAAAAATAACAAGTGTTCTTACTTGCTGAGCCATCTCCTCAGTTCCACAGTGTGGATTTTTTGTTTTTTGTTTTTCAACTTAATATAAACTAGAGATAGAGTCACCTATAAAGAAGTTACCTCAATTGAGTAAATGTTCACATCCAATTGGCCTGTAGGCAAGTTTATGGGGCATTGTATTGATTAATGATTGATGTGGAAGAGGCTAGCCCATTTTGAGGAGTTGTGCTGTCCCTGGGCAGATGATCCTGAATTGTATAAGAAATCAGGCAAGCCATGAAGAGCAAGCGAATAAGCAGAGGCAAACTCCATGGCCTCTGCTTCAGTTTCTGCTTCTAGGTTCTTCTTTCAGTTTCTGAAAGAAACTTTACTAAATAATGGATTGTGACATAGACCTGTAAGCCAAATAAATCCTTCAATCCCCACTTTCTTTTGTTCATGGTGTTTTTATTACTTTTTATTTATGAAAAACAACAAAAACAGCTTCTCACATTTTCAGATAGGATAATCATTAGATTAGGTTACAAAAAGCACTTTTATTTTATAAATATCAATGGTTTTATTGAATTATAACCTATCACAAGACAAAGGACATCTATAACTAAATCACAGAGGGGCAAGTCAATGAGAAAAATGTGTCAGTGAGATTCAGTCAACTCATTGGTAGATAGGAATTTCAAAGTAGCTATAAAGAGATTAAGGGAATAGTCTTGGTTGTGTTTGTTCAAGACAGCACTGAAAATAAAAGGACCATTAGGCTTCCCACAGGCATTTGATTTGTTTTATTGGGAAACCAGAAAGGGGTCTCCCGTGGCAAGAAGATGATGTTTGGACTCAGGAATTCCTTTAAGTACCCCATGCACCCCTGAGAAGAGCCAGTGCCAGTGGAATCAGATTCTAAAGAAATACATCTTTAGAATTCAGATTCTAAAGAAATACATCCTTTGGGAATCACAAGACTTTGAGCTTGGGCTTGGGGTAGAGAAAAAGGTCAGAGAAAGAGAAGGTATTAGACTAGGCCATTCTGGGCTATACGTTGATGCTCTTAGGCCATTCGGGAATGCACGTTGATTCTCCTAGCTGCCAGCTCAGTATATGGATGAGTGTTAACTTCATCTTCATAGCTTGTCTCTGAATTCATTTAGAACAGAGACATGAGAATATCAAAACAAAGTTTCAGAGAGCAAAGGGAACAATTTTGAAGAACACCCAGATGAGTATGTGAAAATCTCTCAGATTGACTGTAATTAGAGAAATGGTGGTATCTTAAGATAATGGTAAGGATAAAGGAACTAACCCATCTCAAGGTTCCCAGTTACTGCTTAGCATTTGGCTCATGATGAATACAACAAATATCTCCTTAGTGCCAAATGTGAAAGACACACGCCAGATCTTCATAGGAATGTGGGGCAGGCTTTATCCTCCAGGGTCATAGATGAGAGGAGCTTGACACTGGATGCTAAATGTTTTGGCAAAAAGGCTCACGGTTTAAAAAGAGTGGCTGACAAAGTTCTTGTCATACAGGTCTTTCACTTGTTTGGTTAGAGTTGCCCCAAGATATTTTATATTTTTCATGGCTTTTGTAAAGGGTGTTATTTCTCTGATTTCTTTCTCAGCCCCTTAATCAGTTGTATATAGGAGGGCTACTGATTTTTTTTTTTGTTTGTTTTTTTTGTTTTTTGTTTTTTTAGTTAATCTTGTGTCCAGTCACATTACTGAAAGTGTTTATCAGCTGTAGGCATTCCTTGGTAGAATTTTTGGGGTCATTTATGTATACTATCATATCATCTGTGAATAGTGATACTTTGATTTATATCCCCTTGATCTCCTTTTGTTGTCTTATTGCTCTAGTTTGAACTTCAAATACTATATTGAATAAATATGGGGAGAGTGGACAGCCTTGTCTTGTTCCTGATTTTAGTGGAATCACTTTTAGTTTCTCTCCATTTAATTTGATGTTGGCTGTTGGCTTGCTGTATATTGCTTTTATTATGTTTAGGTATGTTTCTTGTATCCCTGATCTCTCCAGAACCTTTATCATGAAGGGGTGTTGGATTTTATCAAAGGCTTTTTCAGCATCTAATGAGATGATCATGTATTTTTTTTTCTTTCAGTTTGTTTATATGGTGGATTACTTTGACAGATTTTTGTATGTTGAAGCATCCCAACATCTGGATGAAGCCTATTTGATCATGCTGGATGATTTTTTTTTTTTTTACGTGTTCTTGGATTTGCCAGTATTTTATTGAGTATTTTTACATCAATGTTCCTGAGGTCTGTAATTATCTTTCTTTGCTGCATCTTTGTGTGGTTTTGGTGTCAGAGTAACTGTGACCTGATAAAAAGAATTTGACAATGTTTGTACGGTTTCTATTGTGTGGAACAATTTGAGGAGTATTGGTATTACGTCTTATTTGAAATTCTGATAGAATTCTGTGCTGAAACTATCTAGCCTTGGGCTTTTGTTGTTGTTGTTGTTGGGAGAATTTTAATGATTGCTTCTATTTCCTTAGGGGGTTTAGGTCTATTTAAATTGTTTATCTGGTCTTGATTTAATTTTGGTATGTGGTATCTATCAAGAAAATTTTCCATTTCTTTTAGATTTCCCAATCTTGTGGAGTACCAGTTTTTGAAATATGTCCTGATGATTCTCTGGAATTCCTCAGTGTCTGTTGTTATGTGCCCCTTTTTATCTGATTTTGTTAATTTAGCTGTTCTCTCTCTGCCTTTTGGTTAGTTTGGATAAAGGTTTGTCTATTTTGTTGATTTTTTTCTCAAAGAAACAACTCTTCATTTCATTAATTCTTTGTATTGTTCTCTTTGTTTCCATTTTACTCATTTCAGGATGAAATTTGATTATTTCCTGACATCTACTCCTTCTGGGTGAATTTGCTTCTTTTTGTCCTAGAATTTTCAGGTGTGCTGTTAAGTTGCTAGTGTGAGTTTTCTCCAACTTCTTTATGTAGGTGCTTAGTGCTATACACTTTCCTCTTAGCATTGCTCTAATAGTATCCCATAAGTTTGGGTATGTTGTGCATTTATTTTCATTGAATTCTAGGAAGTTGTTAATTTCTTCCTTGGCCCAATAGTGATTCAGTTGAGAGTTGTTTAGTTCCCATGAGTTTGTAGACTTTCTGTTGTTTGTGTTATTGTTGAACTCTAGCTTTAACCCATGGTGATCCAATAAGATACAAGGGGTTATCCTGATTTTTTTTTTTTACTGAGTATGTGGTCAATTTTAGAGAAGGTTCTATGGGGTGCTGAGAAGAAGCTGTATTGTTTTCTGTTTGGATGAAATGTTCTATAGATGTTTGTTAAGTCCACTTGAATCATGACATCTGTTAGATCCCTTATTTCTCTGTTAAGTTTATGTCTGACAGACCTGTCCATTGGTAAGAGTGAGGTGTTGAAGTCTCCCACTATTAATGTATGAAGTTTGATGTGTGATTTAAGCTTTAGTAATTTTTTTTTTATAAATGTGGGTGGCCTTGTATTTGGGGCATAAATGTTCAGAATTGAGACTCCAGCTTGATGAATTTTTCCTTTGATGAATAAGAAATGTCCTCCATTTTTAAAATTAATTTTAGTTTGAATTTTATTTTGTTAGGTATTAGGGAGGTACACTGGCTTGCCCCTTAAGACAATTTGATTGGAAAATCTTTTCCCAATCCTTTACTCTGAGGTAATGTCTGTCTTTGAAGTTGAGGTATGTTTCTTGTATGAAGCATTAGAAAGGACACTATCTTCATATCCATGCTGTTAGCCTGTGTCTTTTTATAGGTGAATTGAGTCCATTGATATTAGATCTTAATGACCAGTGATTGTTAATTCCTGCTATTTTTTTGCTTTGGTGGTGGTAGTGGTGGTGGTAGTGTGTGTATTCTTTGGGTTTTGCTGGCATGAGTTATCTATTGCCTGTGTTTTCATGGATGTAGCTAACTTACTTGTGTTGGAGTTTTCCTTCAAGTACTTTTTGTAGGGCTGGATTTATGGATAGGTATTATTTAAATCTGTTTTTTTTTTTTTTCATGAATTATCTTGTGTTCTCTATATATGGTGATTAAAAGTTTTGCTTGGGATAGTAGTCTAGACTGGCATCCTTGGTCCCTTAGTGTCCGCAAAATGTCTGCCCAGGACCTTCTGGCTTTCAGAGTCTCCATTGAGAAGTTGGGTGTAATTCTGATAGGTCTGACTTCATATGTTATTTGGCCTTTTTCCTTTGTAGCTCTTAATATTCTTTATTGATTTTTTTTTTTTTTTTTGGTCCAGTCTACTTGGTGTTCTGTAAGCTTTTTGAATCTTCATAGGCATTTCATTCTTTAGGTTAGGAAAGTTTTTTTTCTATGATTTTATTGAATATGTTTTCTGTGCCTTTGAGATGGGATTCTTCTCCTTCTTCTATCCCTATTATTCTTAGGTTTGGTCTTTTTATGGTGTCCTGGATTTTCTGGATGTTTTGTGTTAGGAATTTATTAGATTTAACATTTCCTTTGACTATTAAATCTATTTCCTTTATAGTATCTTCAATGCCCGAGATTCTCTCTTCCATCTCTTGTATTCTGTTGATGATGCTTACATCTGTAGTTCCTGTTTCACTTCCCCAGATTTTCCATTTCTAGAATTCCCTCTGTTGGTGTTTTCTTTAATACTTCTATTTCCATTTTCAAGTCTTGGACTGTTTCCTTCACCTGTTTGATTGTTTTTTTTTTCTTGGCTTTTTAAAGGGATTTATTGATTTGTTCTAGTTTTTTGTTTGTATTTTTCTCTATTTCTTTAAGGGAATTTTTCATTTCCTATTTAAGTGTTTCTATCATCTTCATAAAGTTATTTTAAGGTCGTTTTCTTGTGTTTCAGCTGCATTAGAATGTTCAGGTCTTGCTGTTGTAGGATGACTGGGCTCTGGTGGTGCCATGTAGCTCTTTCAGTTGTTGAATGTATTCTTACATGGGTGTTTACTCATCTGTTCTTCCAACTGGCATGTGTCATGCCCACGTCTAGGTAGTCTGTTCTTCCAGCTGGCATGGGTTGTGTCTGTGCCTGTTCTTCCAACTGGTCTGGTTTGCACTTGTGCCTATGTAGTGTGCTATGGTTGTAGGGGAGGGCTGGCCATCGAGAGGATGTTCAGGTGCATGGGATTAGGTGGTAGAGTGGGTCTTGGATGAATAGAGTCCGGTGAGTGGCAGGAATTGATGGTGCAACCTGGAGGCAGGTCTCTCGCCTGCTTGCTGGCTGGAGGGGGACCACACCAGAGCAGTGGAGTTCCACTAGATTTGGGATCAGGGCCCAGCTGCTTTGCTAGTGCTGGGATGGGAACAGAAGGGGCATGAGATGTACCCTGGGGTTCAGGGCAGTCCAGCTGGGAGGCTAGTCACCTGTTTCTCCATCCAGTGTGGTTTGTGCCTGTACAGAGTAGTCCTCTGGAGTTTCAGGGAGAGCTGGCCAAAGGAAGGATTTTCAGGTGCATGAGGTTGGGTGGCAGAGTGGGTCTTGGAAGGACACCAGTGGGTGATGGAGGTGGAAGGGGTATTGCCTGTAGGCAGGTCTCTCACCTGCTTTCTGGCTGGTGGAGACTGCCTAGAATTTTCAATGAGAGTTTGATACTGGTCCAGTGATGAGAGTTCAGTGATGGTTAGTTGTATAGCAATGACTAGAATTCACTCAGTCTTACTAAACGTATTGCACTTGCCTACCTCTAATTTTTTCCTAAAGTTTAGAAACATTAGACTCCTTTAGATCAAATAATTCCCATAATTAACCAAAATTAATGTCTGCTGTTCTTTCAGTTTAGGGACTAGAAGGCTGTAAGAACAGGATCAGCATGGGGTGGCCAGGTCCTCTTTCTTGACATGGACTGGTATCATCAGAGGTGATCAAGCATGAGCTATAACAGTCTCCCAGATTGGAATCCATGCTTGGTTCCAAGATCATCTCTGGATTTCCATGGGAGAACAAAGGGACTCTTAGTTGACCTGTGGCTATATTAATCTCAGAAGAAACCTAAAAAGTTCAGCTACTGTTTCACCAAAAATTCCTAAAAGTTGGAAACCATGTAATGATGTCGAGTCTTTGGCCATAATTCTACATGAAGCCTGACACCATACTGGTTTTCAAATCAAAGTGACATGTTTTGGCTACAGGAAGAGAACAGGGAGGTAGCATGCTGCAAGCATGTCACCCAACAAAAGCAGGCTTTCTTCTGAGGCTTCTACTATGCTAACTTATGAACCAGCAGTGGATCCTTGGGCAAATCACTCTGCCTCTCTGGGTCTCCTGAAAATCCCAGGTCTTGAATTATTATTACATGTGCTTGTCTAGATTTTGAAAAAGGGTCAGAATTACTGCAGAGAAATCATACATTTATTTTGTAACTTCATCAGTGCTCAGAGCATATCAGCAAGTTTGACAGCTGCATGGATAATTCAAGTTTCTCTTTAAGAGTGTATCAGATGCCAGCTAGCTTACATTCTGACCTCCAACCTGCCAAGTTCCAGCTGGCCTCAGGGCATTTGCACTCAACTCCTGTTTGCCAGAAGATCTTCTTGTCCTTTGTCAAATACTATTTTCCTTGTACATATGCATGAATTGTGATAATTTGGTATAGTTATATAATGTGTAACGATCAAACCAAGGTAGTTAGCATTTTCATCTTAGACACTTAACAAATTTTAAATAACATAATTTCACGTTTGTGTGGCATTTTAATATATGCATATATAGATACTTCACATTTCTTCCATTTCAGCTAAAATCTCTCAAGAGAGGCTAGCTGTCATTCACTCTCAAGCCCAGCATTGTTCCATCATAATTTCTTCACAAAATTTGAAATGATTACATTTATGTATACATGCTTGTTCACTGCTTCTCTCTATTAAACAGAAGCACCGCAAAACACAGGCCTGTGGTTCAGCTTGAACTATGCCTACAACATCACCTTGTACTATAAATATCTCAAGGCAGGAGCTACCAGTGGGTTGGAAAGCAGAACAGGGCCAGGTGGCTTTAACTTTCCAGCTGGGAGAAAAAGAGTAAGAAGTGACAGACGTCAATGAAATGGGTAGCGGCCAGGCCACAGAGAGCCTGGAATGAGGCTATAATTGGAAGCCTTTGAAGCATTTCAGATTTGCATACATCTAAAGGATAAAACATTCACAAAACATCTACAAACAACCTATTATTAGTAATCATTTATTGGACACATCCATTATGGCTGATCACCACATCCCAGTGTGAAACAACTTTATAGTGTTATAAAAAGAACCTTAAAAACAAGGGACCAGCCTGTGGGCTCCATGATGGGGCTTCAGAGACTCTGTGAATCCTTGAAATGAAAGGGAAAATCTGTCTGATAAAGGCTGGTGTGCATGTGTGCTCCTGGGGCAGGGGCCCATCTACTTCAACATGTTCTCCAGGGGGCCCTAGAACTTCCAGACTTAAGAATCATTGATCCTCGCTTTTATCTCCCAGAACAGCCTACCTTTCCCAGGACCTTGTCCTGGGCGATTTAATACCCTGATCATTTAAATCACAACTTAATTTTGTGAATTATATCCTCTTTGTTAAACAGACAAAAATAGAAAACAGTCATTTTTGAGGGGGGAAAAAAGGTTAATTAGCAAATGACAAGCTAGGATAAGTCACGGATCCACATGTTAAGTCACATGACCCTCAGGTGGCAAGAGCCACGCTCCTCTAATTGCAGCAGCTGAAATATCCATATAAGATGATCTTTAAATATTTGACTGTTGCCTTCTAAGAGCTGCCTTGATTTTTTTCTTAAACAGAACATAATTTTAAAACCCTTAGCTTATTTTTAATTTATAGCCATTGAAAAAAATAAGTGGCTGGCCCAATCATTTATATGCCCAGGCAAAAGCAATACATCTATATAAAAGCACAGTGATATATTTCTGTCGCTGTTTTAATGTGCTGTTCCTCGCCCTGTATGTTCTGATTCATTGGAGAGTGGCAATCATGTCGACAGGCGCTGTTCTTCAGCTCCCATCAGCGACAACTAAAGGCCAATTCAAGGTTGTGGTGGGGTCATGAATCTAACACAGTCACTGATAGAACAATTTCCCTTCCGCACAGCATTGTCAGTGGAACACACTGGAGATAGACAGGGAGCTTGGCTGCGAGGAGCTTTAGCTCCTTGCTTTTTCCTTTGTTTCACAGCCAATGTCTGGGTGTACCAATGTAGTGCCGTTAGGGACTAGAGAGCCAGCGCAGGGAAAACTGATAAGAGGCAGAATGTCTAACACCTCCACAATTGGGGGGGGGGGTGTCCCTCTGTGCAAACACGTCATCTAACAATGTATTACAGAGGGCTCAAGAGCAAAGAAACAGAAGGAGAGGCAGAAATAGAGGTCTATTGGCTGAACACGAGAGGTCCCAGAGCTTTACAGAGAAAATGTTTATGTTTCTGAGACTCTGCGGGTTAATTAAATCACCAGTTCACCATTCTTCCGATTTCCCAGATACTATCTACCTGAGTGAAGATGCTGCAGGAGCTGCTTTCCTTGTGCCAGGCTGCATGCAAGGTTGACCAGAAAGCCAAGGCTCCCTGCTCTCCTGATCAGACCAGAGTGAGTGATGAGTTGAATTTCAGACAAAGTCAGAAGACAGGACCTACCAGGCCATGCTTCCAGTGACAGCATCATAACGTTTGTGGCCAAACTTCATTTGTTTGAAATAGAGAAACCTGGGAAGTGGGCTGGAGTATGCTTTGGGGGTAGTCTGGTTTCCTTAGTTAGCCTGTTCTCCTGACAGGACACCATAGTTCCTGGTGTCCTGTAGGCACTGACCACATTTTGTGATGATTTTAAACTTGGGCTTGTGATTCAGAGGAAGCAGCAAGGGGCTGAAGAGTCCCTCAAGGATGCTTATGGGTGTGGAGCTGTGGTGTGAACCAAGCACTGTGTCAGTTCATAGCCCACAGTCTCAGTCACTAGACACAAGGGATCCAGCATAGGATTGCCACAGCAAGGCTAGTCACAGCATGCCCTCCGACCATGGTGGCCAGTCTTGTTCTTAGCAGGGGACTGCTTTGCTCTGGTGCAGTAGCTCTCCACCTGTGGATCAAGACCCCCTCGGGGTCGAGCAGCCCTTCCACAGGGTCACCTAAGACCATCAGAAAACAGATGCATTATGGTTCATAACTGTAGTAAAATCACAGTTATGAAGTAGTAATGAAAATAATTTTATGGTTGGATATCACCACAACATGAGGAACTGTATTGAAGGGTCGCAGCATTAGGAAGGTTGAGAACCACTGCTAATGAAACCAAAGGCTTATAAAGCTTTAGAAAAAATGGTTAAGATGAATATATAAGATGTTGTTCGTAATTATTATAAATTGGCAAAACTGGGGCTAGCTCCAGCTACTTGTATAACTAACAGGTTTGGGTAACCAAGACTCATGATATACACTAATTAAACTACCTTAATAAGCCCACATATGCATCACCATAAATGCTCCACTATTGTCTGAGGCTCACTGTAAGGACTTTCCCTCCCTCCCTCCCTCCCTCTCTCCCTCCCTCCCTCTCTTCCTCTTTTACTTTCTTCCTTGTTTCTTTCTTTCTACAGTGCTGGGGGTGAAAATCAGGGCTTGGCTTATGTTTGCCTTCTTTCTTTTCATAGGAGAAAAACCTGATTAATTAAATAGTTTCTTCATCGTAAAATGAGCGCATCATTGTTACAGAGCAATTTGGAGCTACTGAAAAATCAAAGAAGGGAACGGATCCCTCTAGTTCTCTCCTATTGTCTGTATTTCAGCGTGTCTGCTTCCCATCGTCCGAGTATGGGACTTGTGTCAGTTGCTTAACAGCGATGCGATCTGAGGCACACAATTTTGAAACCTCCTTTTAAAAACTTGACATTTTATGTTAGCCCTTCCCTGTGTCGTTATAAACTCACAATAAATTTAATTTTAATGGCTGTTTAATGTACCAACAAGTAGGCACTCCAGTGTTTACCTAGTAATTCCTCTGTTATTAGACATCAGCTGAATTTTAGGATTTTTATTATTACAAATAATGAATGGCCAGTATTAGGTGGCATTTTTGTTTATGTCCTTAGAAGTAAAATGGCAGGGTCAAAAGGCATGAAAACACTGAACATTCTTAAGAAATATGGCCATGCTGCTCTCCAAGAGGGTGGATGATGTCTGCATTGCTACTGGTGACTAGTGCAGCAGAGCTGTAGTGACTGAGAGCGTCTGTGGAGTACAGACCCAGTTTCCCAGACTCAGTGTGATCTGCCTGGTGGGCTGCTTCGTTCTTTACTAGGATGTTTAGTGATAGCCCTCATTTGCCCTCTGGAATCCCATCCCAGCCACAGATGAGACAATGGCACCCGTTTCCAGATATTGTGATGGCTAACAGAGATTTGCTGTGTCAGAGGACCTTCAACGTATTTCTGAGTCCTACAACATATCAGTACACTGTGGAGTACCATGGTGGGCAGCTTTCTTCATCTTCCTGCCTGTGCTGCCTAGGTTTTGTTTATTGTTTTTTGTTTCCTCTCAACTCAACACAAGCTAGAGTCATCATAGAAAAGGGAACCTCAACTGAGAAGCTGCCTCCATCGGACTAGCCTGTAGCGAAGGCTATGGGACATTTTCTTGATTAATGCTCCATGTGGGAGGGCCCAGCCCACTGTGAGTGGTGCGGTGCCTGGGCAGGTGGACCTGAGTTGTATAAGAGCAAGGCTTCTGCTTGAGGTCCTGCCTCCAGGTTCCTGCCCAGTCTGCTCTCAGTGATGGACTGTGGTGTGGAAGTAACAAACGCAATAGACCCTTTCCTCCCCCAGCCCCTTTTAGTCAAGGCGTTTTATTAGAGCAATAGAAATTCTAACTGATTCACAATTTAATAATTGTAAACTGGTCACATGCCACTCCAGGTTGGTTGTGACAATCAAATAAGATGTAGAGAAAAGAAGGTGGCATGTGGGACGAAGTTGTTATTTTTGCAATGAGGATATTGGTGGCATTGCTTCTAGCAACCTCAGGGGGTCCTGGCCTTTGTATATGAATGAGGAAGGCACAGACCTGGTAAACCATAGTCATCATCCATGTGTATGGCTAGTATTTATGGAATCGTAACTGCATTCTCCTAGGCACTTCAGGAATGTCACTGGGTAGAAGCCCATCCTTGTGAAGTTTACATCTGGATGGGAAGACATGATGAATTGGATGTGCACAGTGAATTATGTGTTAGCAAAGGGGAGTTAGAGGAGTGGTGGAAGCTGAACTTTAGTAGGCTGTCTCAGGACGTCTATGGCAAACGTGATGTCAAGATGCAATATTGCCGTGTGGGTACCACAATAACAGCAACCCAGGTGCAAAGGTCTTGGAAAAAGAGTGAACCTGAATGGTGGAGGAATGAGCAGGAAGCCAGTGTACCTTGAAGAAGCTGGAGAAGAACAAAGCAGTGAATGGGGACTTGGCTGCTTTCTCAGTGAGAAGAGCCTCATAGAGACTATTTTCACTTTGAATAAGGTGGGAAGGCATCATGTAGTGCCATGGGTGAGGGAAGCCCCTCCTCCCTTTGCTACTTCCAGCAGGTGGGGACCTGACCCAGCCCTTCACCATCTGTAGCACTTGGAAGAGCAGGCCCCGCACCTCACCTGGGCAGCACAGTAGAGCCAATCCTGTTAGTGGAGGTGTGGGTGAGTCAGCCCCAAAGTTGTGAGTATGGGCGAGCTGTCCCCACTACTCATTTGTCTTCTGGTGGCATGGGTGGGAGAGAGATCTCCCTGTCTCCCTTCCCCCTTGTATCAATGTCTGAGGCAGGTGGAAGAGCTGGCCCTGAGGTCATCAGAGTAGGAGAACTGTCTCTGCCTCTCATGAGCTGCAGCACTCAGGAGAGTGGCCTACACTCCTCCTGGGCAATGCAGTAGAGCTGGCCCTGAAGGTGTAGGTGTGCGAGAGCTGAACCTGAGGACTTGGAAGCAGGAGAACTGGCCCTGTCCCTTGTACATCATTGCAAGGGGTAAACTAGCCAGGGCAATGGTGGAGAGCACCAAGATGACAAACACAGTGGAGAGCTGGTGGGCTGACCAACCCTGCAATTAGCCAAGCTCAGGACCAGGGATCTG
Source organism: Onychomys torridus (assembly GCF_903995425.1). Lineage (NCBI taxonomy): Eukaryota > Metazoa > Chordata > Mammalia > Rodentia > Cricetidae > Onychomys > Onychomys torridus. The sequence goes on from NC_050446.1 coordinate 81,777,649, forward strand.
TTGGCCCACCCCAACACCCGCCCTATCTGTGATCTGGCGGGGGCGGGGGTGGGAGTGGGGGGGTAGGGGACGAGGTTGGGGTGGTCAGTCCTGTGGACCCAGGACTGCAGGATCTCCACAACAAAGGACAGCAATGGGATGCCCAGGAAGAGTCCCAGTGAGGTGCAGTAGAGACCAGGGGGGCTCGTATCAGACCAATGATTCTTTTCAATAAACACCTGAATGTAAAAATATATGGATAAAATGGTTTGCCAAGTGACGCACTGTGTCTTTCTCTCTTTCTTTCTTTCTTTCTTTCTTTCTTTCTTTCTTTCTTTCTTTCTTTCTTCCTTCCTTCCTTCCTTCCTTCCTTTCTTTCTTTCTTTCTTTCTTTCTTTCTTTCTTTCTTTTTTTCTCTTAAAATTTATTTTGTTTTATTGGGGGGGTGGAGGACAGGTAGGATTGAGAGGCATGATGTTAAAGACACGAAGAATTTAAAAAGAGATGGGAAGGCATCAGGCATAATCGTTCTTCTCACTTTAAGTGGATTTTTAGTGATAGGACACGTGACGGGGTGTGTGGTAGTTTGAATGAGAATGGTCCCAATAGGCTTCTATGTTTGAATACGTGGTCCGCAGTTGATGGAACTGTTTGAGAAGAGTTAGGAGGTGTGGCCTTGTTGGAGGAGGTGTGTCACTGAGGACTGTCTTTGAACTTTCAAAAGCCCATGCCATCCCCAGTTAGCTCTCTCTTTTTCCCTGCCTCTACCTCATGTTTGTGGATCACCAAGTAAGCTCTCAGCTCCTGCTCCCGTGCTGTGCCTGCCTACTTTCCTGCTCCCTGCTTACCTGACTGCTTGCCGCCTGCCTGCCTGCCTTCCTGCCTGCTGCCTGCCTGCCTGCTGCCTGCCTGCCTGCCTGCTGCCTGCCTTCCTGCCTGCCTGCTGCCTGCCTTCCTGCCTGCCATACTCCCTGCTATGATGGTCATTGACTCTAACCCTCTTAAACTATGAGTACCAAACTAAATGCTTTCTTTTATGAGTTGCCTTGGTCATGATGACTACCATAGCAATAAAAAAGTAAAAAGACAGTGTCTGTCTTAGAGTTTCTGGTCACTGACTAGGATTGTACCTTCATATGTCACTATGTCACATCTAGTCTAGCTCTGAATCATTCTCATTTGAAAATTCTGTTATGTTTCCAATGAGAAATTTGATATAGCAGAGGGTAAAGGTGCATGCTTAATAGAGAGAGAGAGAGAGAGAGAGAGAGAGAGAGAGAGAGAGAGAGAGAGAATGATGATGGGGTGTGAATCAGCACAGCCTTAAGAAGAAGGGGCGAATTCACCTTCCTCTTTGCATATGTACCACCCATTGCCTCCCTTTCACCATTTTGTTTTTCTATTTGTGGTGTTTGTTTCTTTGTTTCTTCTTGAGATTGTATTTTAATTACATTTCTCTCTTCCCTTTCCTCCTCCCAAAGCTTCCTGTATATCTCTCCCAACTCTCCTTCAGATTCACAGCCCCCGTTCTTAGCAATTGTTACTGCATGCAAATATGTATTTGCATATACATTTATATTCCTAAATATAACCTGTTGTTTTAGTCAATGTTCTGTTGCTGTGAAGAGACACACACCTAGGCCACAGCAACTCTTATAAAGGAAAGCACTTAATTGGGGCTTGTTTATGGTTTCAGAGGTTTAGTAGATTATCATCATGGCAGGAAGCACAGTGGCACACAGGCAAACACGGTGCTGAAGAAGAAGCTGAGAATTCTACATCTGGATCCATAGACAGCAGAAAGAGAGAGACACTGGGCCTAGCTTGAGCATTTGAAACTCCAAAACCCACCCCAGTGACATACTTCCTCCAGCAAGGCCACACTTATGCTGACAAGGCCACATCTCCTAATCCCTGGCAAGTAGCACTATTCCCTAATGACCAAGCATTCAAATATATGAGTCTATGGGGCCTTTTTATTCAAACCACCACATTCCACTCCCTGGCTCCCATAGTCCTGTAGCTGTACCATAGTGCAAAAATGCATTGAGTCCAATTTCAAAAGTCCCCATAGTCTATCACAGTCCCAACACTGCTTAAAAGTCCAAATTCAAAGTCTCTTCTGAGATTCATGCAATCTCCTAACTGTAATCACCTGTAAAGATCAAAATCAAAAAGCAGATCACACTTCCAACATACAATGGCACAGAATATACATTATTATTCCAAGAGGTAGGGAAGAGAGCATAATGAGGAAATACTGACCAAAAGTAGCAGGGCAATCCAAATTCTGCATCTCCATGTTTGACACCAAAGTGCTCTTCAGATCTCCAAGTCCTTTCAGCTTTGTTGACAGGTGGGACATGGGAAAACTTCCAGCTATACTGCAACTCACTTCTCTCTCTTGGGCTGGTTCCACACCAGTCTGCCACTTTCCTCAGCAGGTATCCCATGATTCTGGAATCTCCAACATCATGGGGTCTCCAAGGCAATGTAGGCTTCACCTTCACAGCTTCACACAATTACCTCTTTTGGTCTTCATTCAGGGACACCCTTGACACATGCCTGGACTTAGAGGCTTTCCTTGGTCAAGGAGGGAGTTTCTATAATCCCTTTGTTGTATCTTTGACTCTAAAGCCAGAACCATGTGCCTGAAGCTACCAAGTCCCGTTGCTTGCTGGAGTTGGAACATGGCCCTCTCATTCAATTACATCTTTATCAGCTTTCTGTTTTCAGTGGTTTCCTGCATAAGCTTTTTTAAAATTCCTTTTCATAAATTAGAGGTTTAGCTGTATGGGTCTTGCTCTGAGGTCATCACTCCCTTTATTCCATTTACCACCAGACTTTTCTTTAATCTGTCTTCTTGTCTTTAATCTACTTGAGCATGAGGCTTAGCTCTATTACACTTCCTTGATGCCCATTTTTTTCCTCAAACTGTACATTTTGTATTTTTCCTTTCTCAGCTTGATCCTTTTCATTACAGATCTGCATAAGACCAATCACTAATAACTATGTGACACAGTCTATATTAGGCTATTTTGAAATATCTTCTGCCAAAGCTGTCAATCCAAAACTCTTCAATTTAGCCTCAGGAAGAGGCTTGTTGGACAAGGGCAAAAAGCAGCCACATTCTTGGCCAAAATATCACAAGAACAATCTCTAAGCCATTTACTAATATGCCTTTCCTTTGAAACTTCTTAAGCAGGGCTGCCATAATCTACATTGCTCTCTGCACCATTGTCTTCCATGCTCCTACTAGTATGATCCATTAAATTGTTCAACTGCTTTCCTAATGCACATTCTGCCAACAAGAAATATAGTCATGTATGCACAGCAAGACCCCACTCCTGGTACTAACTTATGTCTTAGCCAATGTTCTATTGTTGTGCAGAGACACCATGACCACAGAAACTCTTAATTGGGGCTTGCTTACAGTTTCAGAGGTTTAGTATATTATTAGCATGGCAGGAAGTGTGGTGGCACATGGACAAGCATGGTCCTGGTGAAGGAGCTGAAAGTTCTACATCTGAATCCACAGAGAGCAGGAAGGAAGAGACACTGGGCCTGGCTTGAGCATTTGAAACCCCAAAGCTCACACTCAGTGGTGCAATTGCTACAACAAAGCCACACCTACGCCAACAAGGCTGCATCCCCTAATCCCTGTCAAGTAGCACCACTCCCTAATGACCAAGCATCTAAATGTATGATCCTATGGGAGCCATTCCTATTTAAACCACCACACTTGTTGAATCCATGGCATGTTACCACTCTTTATAGACATGGAAATCAAGCTCTTCTCTTTTCTCTTATAAGGAGAAGAGAGAGATTAGAGAAGTCACTAAACCAAGTTTCTCTTTCTTGTGGGAAATCACAATGCTGACTGTCTTTGATGAGGCTCTCTAGCAGTGGCAGCTGTTTCTAAATAGTCTTTTATAACAGTTGACAATGCAGCTTTCAGGTGGATGTGGTAAGCATGTCAACAAGTATAAACGAACACTTGAGTGTTTTCCTCCTTCAGTCCAACTTGATGATTAAATCCAATTTCATATAAAAATCTCAACGTGCACTTGAACTCAAAGATGAGGGTGCAATGCATTCTGTTGTGCCAACTCCTGTTTGGCATCTGGACTCTTCCACAAAGCTTGGTCTCCCTGGAGCTCCTGCCATGGAACACATCCCAGTGCAATCGTGAAAGGTGAGGGGGAGTGACTGCCACGTGGTGTTTAAAGATTTGCGGCTTTTGGAACGATTTTTCCAAATTTCAAGGTTTCAAAACACCTCTTTATGTTTTGAAAATATGATTCATCCATTTCTGCCTCCTGCTATTCATTTCAGAATTACACAGCAGGACTTGTTAGAAGACCACAGGCAACCATCAACCACCTCAAAGTCGGTTTCTCTATGTAAACATCCCACAGGCAGATTGCTTGAGGCTGTGTTTATTTATTTCTTAGGATTCTTCACTGCACTTGGGCTCACTTCTTGAATGTGGGAACCCTTTGCCTTGTGAGCCCTATTTCTAAACAGGGATTTAGTTCTGTCACTGACCAAGTGTAGAGGAGCTTCATATATTGGGGCTAACAGACTCTCCCATGTAAATTGACATGTAAGGATCTAGAAACAGCCATAAGTAGAAATGGGTTTAGCATTGTTTGTGTAGATATGTCTACTTGCTTGGGAGGAAAAATATTAGACTTAAAGTGATTTAAAAAAAAAAAACTAGAAAAAGCTATACCAATTTACTAAATTCAAACAGGAACACAATTCAAGCCCCCTCCCCTGACCCCCCACTCCATAGGTTCTGTGACCCAGACCACCAGGTACACTCTCAGGGAAGGGAGGTAGTCCAGAATATAAACAACAGATAGACCAGAGGAGTACATAAGAACATCAACTAATTCTGAACAGGAAATGTAAAGTAAAATTACATTAATGTTCTTTTCAAATTACATTAATGTCCTTTTTTTTCCTCTGTGAAAGATAGAACACTCTTGTGAATACAATGATTTGAGAAAAGTAACTTACTTCTATAGAAATACCATTTTCTAATTCCAGAGAAGCAAGTGTCCATATGAGACAGTGGATTCTAAATTGCCTTTCACTCCTGAATCAGCCAAGCAGTGTGATGAGGATACTGCCTAAGAGTGCATCCCCTCTTGTGGAAGACAAAAGCTCAGCATAGATGCTGCCTCCATGGCAAGGAGGGGACCATGCTCTTCTCATGCTGGGAGCTAGAACCTTGAAGGCTTCACTGCTCAGGTGTAGTGTGGATTTTCGAGAGTCTGGAATATTCCAGCTGCTTCCCAAACCAGTATCAAGTAGAGTAACCAGCTACACAAGTGTAAAGAGTATTTCAGGAAGGGAGACTCTTGCAGACCTCAGCGACTGGCCCTGTGCACGTGGTGATTCTGGCCCTGACGTTCTGTCTCCAAGGGAGGCCTAATACTGGGCACACCATGGGGAGCAGAAGTACAAGTACTTGATAATTTGCTGAACAAGACAGAGGCAAATCAGGGGTAATTTTAGGTAGAGGAATTTTAGGACTGAGATTGAAGTTAACTTTCCGGATGTGAGGACTGAGAGCTAGCTTGAACACTAATGGAAGATTCCAGGCGAAGAAGTCAGGGCAGGCTGCCAGTTCACAGTCTGAGCTTGGCAGACAGACAGGGCAGTCCTGACAGGGAGCTCTCTGCACATTTTAGCAGAAGGTAGAAAGACTAGATCTAAATGCAGCCAACCTATTGATTTATTCTCTTTGTACTGGACATGGCTTTTTATTAAAGAAAGCAGATATTCAATAGTGTTAACTAGTAATGGGAATTGACTTTTCACTAATTGCACAGACCTTGGCATTAATACACTTTAATGGAACCTGGGCTCTGTGGCCCTCAGATCAATCCTCAAGTTTTTCTCTAAGTCTTCCTGGTCAAAGGACACGAATAGATTGTAAATGACAAGACCTTTAGAAACATTTTTAAAATTATTATTCATGGAATGGGTAGGCAGAGGGATTTTCTTTTACTCTAGAAAACTAGAGAGGATAGTTTTATAATGTGTAAAATATATTAAAACTTCATGGTCTCGAAGAAGCTGGAGTTTGATGCCAACTGTTTAGAATTCATTTATGAATGCTGAGAGTTCAGCTTCTCGTGTACCTGGCTTGGTCCTGCCCTCGAGGGCTGGATTCTCTGGGGCAGAAGACTCATCACTTATTTATTGTTCATTTGTTAGATTTATTAAAAGTAAATAGGATTCCTGACAGCTGCTAGGCTCAGGGGTGGACCTGGAACTGGAGATGTGAGACTCTGTATTACTCTAGCAGAACTCTACAGAAGAACCGGACCTCAGTTGAAGGCCCACAGCGGGGACACCCAGTCCTCCCCTCCACATTCCTGCGCTTCCCACAAAGGCAAATGTCCCATGTCCATCTGTCCAGGGTTCAGTGCCAGATTCTTCCACTGGGCTTGGAGGACGAAGAGGTCTCTTTGGGGCAAAGCAGCTTTGTATCTAAACCGTGGGCGTTGAGGGTCTGTGGGAAGGCATGTGTGTCTCATTCATCTGTGACTGTGACTTTGCATGAAGTTACAGTTAGTCACACATCTTTTCAGTCTCTGAATATTTAACCTTAAATGTCAAAAGAAAGAAAGAAAGAGAGAAAGGCAAAGAAGGAAAAAAAGAAAGAGAAAGAATGTTTCTCAGGGCTGTGGATGAAGAGATATAAATTTAAAAGTTTATTTTAAAAAAGGCTTAGTATATGCAAGCCTTTTAGCTTTTGAGGGCTCCCTCAATGAATGGTAGTTGTGATCAGCTTCATCTCTGAATTCATTGCACTTGGTAAGAGCAAAGTCTGTGAATGGATTTGTTCTTTGCTTTTACTGGTGTTGTGCCTATTGTATGCCAGAAACTCTTCCACCATGCACAGCCCTGACTTTGCAGTTTATAACTGAGTGGGAATAACTAACAGAGAGCATATTTGTGAAGAGATGAGGAAACTTTCTAAAATACGATTTTTGTATAGCAAGAAATGCTGGTGGACAGGGCAGAGAGAGGTGGGGGAAAGAGGAAGAAATAGAGACAAGTAAATGAATAAATATGAGTGGAGATGATGATGTTTAATTTTGATTGTCACCTTGATGGCATTCAGAATCACCGTAGGGACAAATACATGGGCCTGTCTGTGAGGGATTATCTTGATTAGGTTCATTGAAGGGAGAAGACCCACTCTAAATGTGGGCAGCAGCAAACTACAGGCTTGGATCTCAGAGCAAGTAAAATGGAGAAAGGAAGCATTCTCATCTCTCCATGCTAATACAATGTGAACAGCTGCCTCATGCCTCCACCACCATGACTTCCGGGCCGTGATGGACCACCATCCCCTCAAACCATGAGTCTTCTTGATGTTGCCTTTGCCCAGTATTTACACCAGCAGTGTATTAGTGTTAATCCAGGGATTAACCCAATACCTATGCACACATCCATCACACCTGCTTTGTTTTAATTCTTCCAGTCATGTGATGATTCAACACACACCCCCCAAACCACAATTACTGAAAGTTTTTTCTGTATTTACTTATTTTTCTAGAAGACATCTATGGTTTATTCTTTTTTTTTTCAGATGATTTTCCATCCTCCCCAAACTGATATGCATAGTACTGGGTCACAGGAAGGCATTTTCATTCAAAACTACAATGCGAGTGAATCGTACCAAATACTCATGCTAGGGAGTCTCTCACCACACAGCAAAGTAACACACTTTCTGATCTTTCTGATAGGGGAGTCTTTCATCCTGTCCCTGTTTGACTTCGTGTTCTTTTTCTGAAGCATGCCGTCCATCTGAAACCAAGGACTTCATCTCAGAAGTAAACACAACCTCCTGGAAATCACATGACATTTTGACTTAAAGAAATCCAACGCTCTCTCTCTTCTCGAACCTCACTCCTGCACTCCCAGCCTCACTGTCCTGGAGTGGATAGCCATGAGAGGTATCTCAGAGTCCGGCAGAGGCTTTGCTGTTTCTTTGGCCCTGCAAAAATGTTACACCACTGGACTGCCATGTTGAATTATTTTCAACAGTAGAAATTCTTTAATGCCACATCTCAGACCAAGTTCTAATTTGAAAGTAATAACATTTGGGCAAAGCTCGGCTGTACTTAGTTGCTGCCGAGGGCTTGGTGGGCTTTGAGGTAATTGGTTTTACTCAGTTGCTGATGCTTCGCTTGGACAACTGAGAAATCAAAGAACAGCTCAGTTTGCAGAAAAGCGCAAGTCAGCAGGTTCTTCCAACTCCTATTTCAGGCCTTGTTATGTTATTGGCAATAAAATGCAACTAATATACTGTTAATTAATATTGCATCCTACAGCTAATTTATCACATAATTAATCAGAGTGATAAAGCCACGGAGAATGCAGCTCACCTTTCGTGTCTCTGCAGCTCATTTAAGCACTTGTATTTATGCACAATAGTTGTTATGGTCAACACTGCCAAGTGTTTGGTTGTTCCTGGATGAATGTATTCTATTTCCAAACACTAACTTGCCCCTCAGGAATATTTTATTTAGCAAGACAGGACTTAAAGCGAAAGGGTAACCATTTCTGATCGTAACCTTGGCTTTGTGCTTCTAGTAATTATCCTTTAATTGCATTACCCTATTTGAAATAGAGTTGTAATTGGAAAAAAACAATTTGACATTCCCTGATGCTTACTCTGACATGCACTATTTGCTTTTTATTCAAATGTAAATTTTCTCCATAATACTATCAAAGAAAGAAAAAAATTAAGCAAAATTGAAATGTCAGTAGCAATTTCTGACATGCAGGCAGCATCATTCACTAGCGTTGTCTGGAAGCCAAGACCTTCAGTTCAGATAGAAAGAAAAAAAATCAAACTATGAAATTAGCATGCTCTGAGTGCAGGGAGAGATGGATGGCAGCATCACAGATCTATCCCTTTGGGATACGTGTCCACTTTGCACAATGGCTTCAAAGTATCAAGTCAGCTGCCAGCTCTAATTTCTGGATGAACATCTCTTTGTGCTTGCAATAAAAATGTTTTTCCTTCAAAAGGGAAGGATCACAAACTTAGCTCTCTTTCACCTTCGGCATCTGGAAGGTGTGAGTTTAATCTGGAGCATGTATTAGGCAGCCCTGAAAGTGGCGCCTCTGATTCCCGCCTTGTGCTATGCACCTCTGCGATCGCTTCCCTTTGATTGTGAACTGGACCTTTTGACTCGCTTCTAATGAATAGAACATGGCAAAAGTAATGGCGTGTCACTTCGAAGATTAGGTTACACAAAGTACCGTGGCTTCTGCTGCCCACTTCCCTGTCTATCTCTTTCTTACACAGGCTTGCTCTTCGGGAAGCCAGCTGCCATGTTGGAAGATGGTCTATAGTGAGACCACATGGCAACTGAAGGAGTTTCCTCTCCAATAGCCAAGGAAGAAAGAAGGCTGTCATTACCCTAACTCACAATCTTGTCAACATTGTGGAAGCAACCATCTCTTAGCTGGCCCTTCAGATGATTCCACAGGCTCAGTGAATCTCTGACTGGAACTGCATGAGAAGCCTCAATCCAGTGGCACCCAGCCAAGGAGCACCTGGATTTGTGGAACACAGAAGCCAAGGAGATGAATGCTGCTTACAGCTACTAAATCTTGAGGTAACTTGTTAAGAGCCATAGACAAACAATACAGGGACAGAGAGACAAGTTGAGCTGTATTTGTCTTGTCCTGCTGTTTGTAGGGAAAAACAGGAACAGTAGAACACTGTCTTATTTTTATTTATTCTTAAATATACCTAATGCCAGATCTTTATAAATTTGGATTTATCATTTGATCCCAGTGGTTGACATCAAATTTACCAGTCCTTAATAGTATGGTTTAGTCAAACTTTCATTTATCATTTATCTTTTTATCAGTGCTGTATCCCATGTGGCGTGTTCATCAGGAAGCTTTAGGCTTCCACTGTTACCTTTATAGGTGTTCCTTTAAATGTGAGTATTATGGTCTAGAGTAGCAGTTCTCAACCTTCCTCATGCTGTGACCTTTTAATATAGTTCTTTATGTTGTGGTGACCCTTAATCATAACATTATTTTCATTGCTACTTCAGAACTGTAATTTTGCTACTGTTATGAATCATATGTAAATATTTTTTTCCAATGGTCTTAGGCAACCCCTGTGAAAAGGCAGCGGGTCAACCCCAAAGGAGTCACGACCCACAAGTTGAGAACCACTTGTCTAGAGGGCATTCTCATGAGAGTGGCTATAGAAAACAATGCCATCACCCTTAGTGTGTTTCCTCATGTAAGACATAGCTTTTCTAGCCCTTAAGTGTCTTATCTTGACTATAGGTACAATTTACTTAATTTTCTATGCCTCGATTTTTCTATCTTGATGATATATACTATTTACTCATGACATTTTTGAGTGAATATTAAAGTAACAGATGGAAAAGTACTCACAAATGGCCAAAGTTCCATACATCTATGAAATAATTAGTGTTAAGAATTCTTCATAGTGCCAGGTGGTGGTGGTACACACGTTTAATCCCAGCACTCCAGAGGCAAAGGCAGGAGGATCTCTGTGAGTTCAAGGGAATCCTGGTCTACAGAGTGAGTTCCAGGACAGCCAGGACTGTTTCACAGATAAACCTTGTCTCAAAAAACAAAAACAAAAACAAAACAAAACAAAATCTTCACAGCTTGGACAGAAGCATTTTTGTTTTGGTGTAGGTCTCTGTGTGAGGAGGAATGGACAATGATACAATGATCGTCTGTAAAACCTGCATTCTGATCTGGGATCTTTATCTGTGAGTTATATGACCTTGAGAAAGCTCCTTGAGTTTCTATTTTTCTATCAGTTTCTATTTTCTGATCCAATAAGCCTTTGGACACCAAAGGGAACGGAAATGGGGTGAATATATTTTGATTGATGAGAGCAGCCTAGGAGTGAAGGTACAGTAATTGGGACCTTTGGTCAAAAGTGACAGAAACCCAACGTGAAATGGATCATCTTTAGGGTCTGCTTTTAGTTTTAAAACATTGGTTTTCATTTATTTACTTATTATTTGTCTGTCACTTTTGTATGAGACAAGCTTTGATTAGGTTTCCAACAGAAATTTTCTTTCACCTGAGTCTACTTTTTAGGAGATTTTTGTGTCTGAATGAAAGAAAAAATATTTCTTGAAAGCATGGTTAGTCAATGAAATCAATTATACATGAAGACACTGAGCAGAGGTGTGGGAGCAATGAGGACTAGATACCAAGTCTGACAGAATGGACTATGTGGACCTGTTTACCTCCAACTTCTTACCCAACATATCCCAGAAGAGGTGTCTAAACTTCCTGAAGTGTCTCACACTCCTGGAGGGTGAATCTTCCAGCTATGACCAGATTACAGTGCTTGTTCAATCCTTAGCACCTCACCTGCTCACTCTAGCTTTGGCCCATGTTATACTCACTAATCTCAGCAAACATAAGAATGGTGCCCTTCATCATAGGAGGAAGGCAACCGCTTGACCAGAGTTCTGAGAACCCTGTGAAGGACCCTTGACTACATCGTCTCCCTTACTGTCTTTTTCAGTATCCCAAAGATAAACATTGGGTTTCTTCCCAGTGCGAGAAGGCATCTGAAAAAAGAATACAGAATTCAGAAACAAATGGTGTCAGATGAAATCCAGGCTTTGGCAGAAAATAGCTGAAGGTATTTGGTCAAGTAAGTTATCTGGATCAAGTTTTCTATTCTTTAATAGAAAGTTTACATGTGCCTGGCTATCTGCCTTTTGGCATGGATCATTCAAAATGGTGATCAAGAAACATGTTGAAAATGGACTAGCAGACTGTATGTGCCTGCTGCAGCAGTGAGCAAGGATGAGGTTATCTGTTCAAACCTGACACTGAGGAGAAGAGGGTCATTGAAGAAGTTTAACTGGTGAGTCCAAGGCAGCACATGGACAGAACTTTAGCATGAAATGGCTTAGGGAGAAAGCAAAGGGACTATGAGAGCATATCACATAACCTCAACTAGAGCATCTGTGGTGCTAGTTTTCAGAGAAAGAGCAGGGAGTCAGAGGCAACCATGACTTCTGTTATAGTTGAGGCACATGACGTCCTGTAGAGGCTCATGTGTTTGAACACTAGTGGCCATATTTTGGGAGATTGTGTAAACCTCGGAACTATGGCATACCAGCAGTGGTGGAACATGGAAGCAGGGTTTAAAGCTATTATCTTCTGTTTCTGGCTCCAGGGGTCTGCTTCCATGATGCCCCATGATGGCAAGAGCTCTGCCACACTCTTCTGCCATGTCCTTGCCTCACAACCCCTGTCTTTATGTCTTCTTTGGTGGTTCAAAAGGGAGTGGCACTAATGGAAGGTGTGGCCTTGTTGGAGGAAGTCTGTCATTGTAGGGGCAGGCTTTGAGGTCTCCTATGCTCAAGCTACACCCAGTGAGACAGAGCACTTCCTGCTGCCTGTGAGTGAAGATGTAAGAACTCTCAGCATCTTCTCCAGCATCATGTCTGCCTACATGCTGCCTTGCTTCCTGCTGTTGAAATAATGAACTAAACCTCTGAAACTGTAAATGAGCCACCACAATTAAATATTTTCCATTGTAAGAGTTGCTGTGGTCATGGTGTCTCTTCATAGCAATAGAAACCCTGCCATAGGACCCTTCCCTCTGACACTGAGGAAGACTGACTCCATTAAGTTGTCTGTGTCCACTGTTTTATCATCACAATAATGCACCTTCCTCCACCTGGAGACTGCCTTCCTCTTCATGCAGGGAACCTGGCTTCTGTGTGATTCCAGTGAGGGGATTTGTCACTCCTGTCAACCAATAGAGCTTGGTCCTCAGCTCAGTTTCAGATATGAATGCTCCAAAGACAATGCTAAGTGGTCTAGCTTAGCATAGATGCTAGTTCATAGAACAGCTGATCCCTCAAAATTGTTCTCTTGTTATGATAGGCTCCGAATCAACCCAAGCAGACACGAGGTTACCGCATGGCCAGATTTAATGCAGGGCTGCACAAAAGAAGAGGGGAGAGGAGGGATGATCGATCAGGGCCATAGAGCAGACTCAGGAGCTGAACTGTAACCCTGAATGCCAGTTGAAGCAAATACTTAAGTAGAAAAATCATAGACATTTGTTGCCAAGTTACAGTTACAATTTTCACCCATCAGGATTTAGAGATTAAGGGCTTCCTTGTGTATCACATTGTCAATCGATAGACAATGCAAGCCTTTCAGTTCAGCCAATCAGATTCATTTGTTCTTTCTGTTGTTGGGAACAGCCATATTGTTTCTAGAGAACTAAAAATACGTAACAACTATTTCTATGAAAATAGAAAGGAAGGGGGTCAGCTATTGGAAGGTTCCCACCTCCCCTAGGGCCTGCAAACCTGAACTTTGTTTTACCCTACAGGTAAAATGGAGTCTGAAGTCAAAATGGCAGTACTTAGGACAAGGTGCTTTTTGCTTGTTCCCAACATCTGTAGTCACGCCCTAACTAGGTTGTGCAGTTTTCTGGGTACCAAGGTAGTTTTTCCCTGGCTGGGGATAAAACTACAGTGCCAGATAAAGTAGGAAAACACAGTGTGCCTTGAAAAAAAGCACACCTCAGAAAGTGGCCAAAAGGGAAGTCTTATAGCCTATGAGTTCCCATGAGAGGATCCGGGAAAACGGATGTACTGGCAAGGCCCTTCTTTTCCTTTGCTGAGACAGGAGGAGATCAGAGGAGGGACCGGGTAGGGGAGCTAGTGCCGTATGACAGGATGGAGTGGAAATGCCATCAGCTGCTGACATGGAGGGCGGGGATGCTAACGATACTTTGCTATAGTAGACAGGAGCCCAACATAATCATCATCAGAGAGGCTTCATCCAGCAGCTGAGGGGAACAGATGCAGAGACACACAGCCAAGCATTAGAAGAGCTAGGGGTCAAGGACACCACGAGAAGACCCACAGAATCAACTAACCTGGGGGGGCCTCACAGAGACTGAACTGACAACCAGGAAGCCTGCAGGGAACTGACCTAGGTCCTCTGCATACATGTATGGTTGTGTAGCTTGGCCCTCTAGTGGGACTCCTCACAGTGGGAGCAGGGGCTGTCTCTGACTCTTTTGCCTGCTTTTGGGACCCTTTCCTCCTGCTGGGTTGCCTCACCCAGCCTTGATATGAGGGGCTTATCCCTAGTCGTACTGTGACGTATTATGCTGTGTTGGGTTGATATCCCTGGAAGGCCTGCCCTTTTCTGAAGGGAAATGGAGGAGGAATGCATGGGGTGGGGGAGGTGGGGGGGGCGGGGTTGGGCAGAGAGGAGGGAGGAAACTGCAGGCAGGATGTAATAATCAAGAGAAGAATAAATTTTAAAAAAGAAAGGGATGCTGCAAACTAACAACTCCCTTTTCAGACTCGGAAAAGTGAGGCCCATCCCAATGTTGCTGGCAGCATCATCCAAACAGTCTGGGCCAGCGAGGTGCAGGGGACCAGGGGCACCAAGTGGGACCAAACCCACCCACTTCCTTAGTACATCTGGTTATGTTTCCTCCAGCCTCATGTTTTCCTCCTGCCTCGCAACTTCCTAAACCCTTCTGTGTCCTCTGCCCATGGCCTGTCAAGTCCTCATCTGGGCATCCCAGGCCCATCACATCATTGACCCCCACTGCCTTTCGGGGTTCATCTACTCTCCCTTCAGTCTGTAAGTGGAGATTTTTGTTGCATAATTCCAACCAAGTCTCACTTCCAAACTTACTCCTCATAATTTTTTTTCTACCTAGAATGTATTGTCGAACACCATGCTACCTGTCCATTTTGAAGCTTTCCTATGGGTCCAAGTTAACACAACTAACCTCCCCTTTGATCCCCAGAACCAACTCTTCATCTCCTATAACACCCACTACACCCTGTCCTGAGCTCTGTTCCTAAATGTTGTATTCCATCCTTTCCAGACAAAAAGGTCCTTGAGAATCAGAGAAAGTTGGTAATGGCAAACCCGTGTACCCGACTCTGCCTGCACTGCCCAGGATGTGCACAGAAATACTTTTCACAAATGACAAGCCAAAGCATAGATGCAGTCCCTTCCCCAAAGTTACACAGGGAGTTAGGGTCTCTGAAAGTAGTCCATGCTCTCAACTTTGGTTAGACTTCTTGTCACGGAAGCAGAGGGACATTTATCATGAAGCTCCTTTTAAAACAACTACCTGAATGCCCTTCTGCAGACCATCGGAGCCCAGGAAGGAGAGTATGGAGAGTATTTTGTGAGCTGTGACAGCGTCAGCAACCTGCCTACCCTCGGCTTTGTCCTCAGTGGTGTCCAGTTTCCCCTGTCACCCTTTTCCTACATCATACAGGAGGATGGCTACTGCATGGTGGGCCTCGAGTCCTCCCCTCTGACCTCTGAGGATGGCCAGCCCATCTGGGTCCTTGGGGATGTCTTCCTCGGGTCCTACTACGCCATCTTCGACATGGGCAATAACAGGGTGGGCCTCGCCACTGCCGTCTAGACTTGCCATCTGGACAGCCCCGTGCCTTTTCCCCTCTCAGCTTTCCCCTGCTTGTGAGGGGTACCCCCTGTCCTTACTCTCCACATCCAGTCTCCCCTTTCTGTACCCTAGACTTTCTCTAATAATAAATAGTTCTCCCCATTGAAAAAAAATAAAAATAAAAATAAATAAAACAACAATCTATCAACTTGTCTACTTATTCTTCAAGAGGCTTCTATAAAGCATAGTAACTTCCGGTAGACCTTGCTCACCCATGTGTCTTCGTGCTTGTGCTGAACTCATGGTCAAAGGGCCATTACTGCTACTCAGTCGAACCCTTGCGCGGTGGAGGCCATAACCAGACAATGTTCCCTGCCTCCTGGGATCCTTCCAACAAGCTTCTGAAAGTCAGGCATGACTCCTGTCATCTTGCAGATGACAAACTCAGACTGACTGAGTGCTTGCCCTCCGCTGTGGGTCACCTGCCCATTAAGTGACAGGATCAGGACCCCACTCAGAGTCTAACTCCTGTGCTCTGAGAGCCTCCCACTCCTCCTGTCCCCTCACCCGCATGCAGACCCTACCAGAACCTCCAGCACACCCTCCAGCTGCCCACGCGGATGGTGTCCATCATGCCTTCCAAGTCCTCCAGCTGGTGAGCCTTCCCCCAATCCAGTGCTCTCGTTGTCAATCACACAGAGAATCTGTTTTCCTTCAAGACCGAGCCAGCTGAGGCAGACAGATAACTTCTCAAGACGCACGTAATCTTGATAGTTTCTTAGAGGGAACCTCTTCAGGTTCCTCTTTCAGAGACTGTCACTGCCCTTGAAACACTGCTGAAGTGATGCTAGACCTGTATCTAGGAATTTTGGGGAAAGTAAATGCCAGTTTATTTTTCTATAGGACGGAAACCCAGGGAATTATGGAGACATCGTCAGCTTTAACAGCTAAGTAACCCGGTTCCTGGACCAGTGGATCTTTGGAGAGTGGATGCTGTTTAACATTGGCCCTGGGACATCATCCCATGCCAGTATTTCCAAGGACATGCCATCCAAGTGTCACACAGGGCAGCACCTCTACCAGCACGTGGCAAACAGGTGACTGGAGGGAGAGGAAACAAGCTGGCCTGGATGGCACCTGCGGATTCCTGTCTAAATCTGAGCACATGTGTGTGCAAAAGCCTGGGTGTGTCTATGCATACTGACCAACTTCATTCCCTCAACTCAACAGATAGTTACCAAGCCTCACAACTCTCAGCTAGACAAAGGAGGGAACCGAACAGGACTAGTTCATGGAGATTCTGTTTGCAAAGAGGCAGATGACTGCTCCGCAAAGCAGAGACGACTATTTCACACAGTCATTCTCGGAAATGTGTGTTTTTACTCTTAATTTTAGATTTAAGGTAAACCCTAGACTTACTCACTTGTTCGTATTTTGCGCCTTGCCGAAAATGTTTCTCACACAATTCTTGAGGGCACTGGACAAATCTGATAAATAGCATCTGGTTCCTCGGGCCGTGTCTGCTGGGCCTGGCCTTTTGGATGTCAGAATTGAAGGTAAAGGCCAGAGGAAGTGAGAGGTGGAGCAGCGGCTGTCCGCCTTGGGAGAGGACTGGCTCCCCTACACAGCTGGGTCTCTGCCTTTCCGGCAGCAGGGCAGCACAAAGCGGGAAGCAGGCGTACGCTGCACCCCACTTCTAAGATAAGAGCCCCGCCTTGGCTGCACAGGTGCACCGCTCCCCTTTCTGCCGAACACCCCAGGCCGGGCGCAACCCTTCCGAGGCTGTGGCTCGCTGGAGCTGCAGACTTCCCACCCGCTGGGGAAACAAAAGGGAGCGCCCGAGACACTTCCTTTTATTTTCTTTGTTTCCTCAAACCTCATTCACATTTGGTCAAAGCCACTTTTCCTACTCAAAGGAAGGGGCCGACTTCTTTTTACGAGGGTGAGGGAGAAAGGACAGAGAGTGGAAGTATAGGAGCGTGTCTGTCTGGTTTCATCTCTGGCGTCATTTTTTTTTTCCTCTCTCTCTCCTAAATCTGACTTAGTTTAGCACTTTAGAAAATGTTCACTCAACAAAATGTATTAAATACAGAATTACATGGCTAACATTATGTTTACTGTACTGGGCAGTGAAAATGACAAAGCCTCGCTTTAAGGGGCAATTTTATTTAACTTTGCCTAGGGTGGCTGCATATTCAAAACTTTAGAGTATTGCTTATATTAATTTTCCTAGATAACAGAAACACCAAATCCTCAACTAATAGCATTCTAAAATGCTTGGAGTGAAGTCACTAGGTTTAAAAGAAGTTAGATGATTTCCCCACTTTGTGCCTAAGTTCTCTGCATATGGTTGTCAATTTAGAAAACATGACACCCATTTAATTTTGCATTTCAGGTAAACATATCTTTTTGTCATTGTATGTGAATCTAAATATTGCTTGAGACATACTAAGAAATTCTTGGTTATGTAGCTGAAATTCACATTTAACTGAGTGTCCTGTAGTTTACCTGGCAATTCTATTTTTACCTAACAAGAATTAGCAGTTTACAAGTATCTGCTTTTGTTCCCTATGGGACACAATTTCCCCATCCACTGTCTTCAGTGAAGTGGCTAGTTACATTTGCCAGCAAGTAATTTGAGACCTCTGGAAACCAAGCAACTTGCCTGAAGTCAAAGCCAGAGTTGTAGATACAGTATTCAAATTCAGGCTCATCTGATGCCCAGGCTGTTCTCTAGAGCAGTGGTTCTCAACCTCCCTAATGTTGCGACCCTTTAATACAGTCCTCACGTTGTGGTGACCCCTCCTCCAAGCATAAAATTATTTTCATTGCTGCTTCATAACTGTAATTTTGCTACTGTTATGAATTGTAAATACCTTTGGAGATAGAGGTTTGTCAATGGGGTTGAGACCCACAGATTGGGAACTGCTGGTCTAGATGCTCAGTATTTAAACAGTGGTTTGGTTCTGGCATCAATTGAGTATTTGGCTTTTCCAGTTGAAAGAACAATGCTTGTAGAAATGATGTAGGTGAGAAAGAGGCCTCGTCTCCTTTTCCACATAATATTTAGAAGGAACACCTTTTCCTCTGAAGCATTTCAAGGAAATGACACTCCAATTCACAGTAAGAAACAAATAATCAAAATCTCTACTTTGCCAGAGCAGTGTAGGTTTGTAGCGAAACGTCGCCCTCTACCGGCCAGATTGGCATTCTGCAACCGTGATAGCTTCAAAGCAGAACAAAAGTAAATTCTATTAGCTGTCCGGTCCCATCGTGAATAACTGCTATCGTGTATCCTCCAGCGTGACTCATGGAATAGTGGCAGAGAAGCCGATGACTTTCCATGTACTTTCATGGTGGTGGCTGAATGAAGAGGATGGAATAAGCACCGTGTTAACCACAGGGCACTCTGGAAGTAATCCTATCCTGGGAATACCTAGTCATCAGGATGAAATAGCTCCAACAAATACAAAGAAGCTTCACACGTAGAGAAGAAAAGCTTGTGCTTCTGAACAATGTGCTCTGGAGTAAAGTAAACCTATTTGATTGCTTTCTCTTTCTGTTGTAAATCAGGTGGCCTTCGGAGAGTGATCTAATCCACACCTGTGTGTGTGTGTGTGTGTGTGTGTGTGTGTGTGTGTGTGAGAGAGAGAGAGAGAGAGAGAGAGAGAGAGAGAGAGAGAGAGAGAAAGAGAGAGAGAGAGAGAGAACATGGGGCCAGAGACCAACCTCAGCTCTCGTTCCTCAGATGCCATCCATTTTGGTTTTTCATACATGGTCTCTCATTTGGCTTGGAACTCACCAAACAGGCTGGATGGCAATACTACACTGGGGTTTTTTGTTTGTTTGTTTGTTTGTTTGTTTTGTTTTGTTTCTTTGGTTTTTCGAGACAGGGTTTCTCTGTGTAGCTTTGCATCTTCCCTGGATCTCGCTCTGCAGACCAGGCTGGCCTTGAACTCACAGAGATCCACCTGCCTCTGCCTCCCAAGTGCTGGGATTACAGGCATGCGCCACCACCGCCCGGCTTTGTTTTGTTCTTTTAAATGTGGGTTCTGGGTATAAAATTCAGGTCCTCATGTTCACATAGCAAACACTCTTTTCAACTCTGCGGCTCTCTCTAAATTCTATAAGCCTTGGTTTGCTCATGTGGAAATTGGCCACTATGAAAGTAGGCACGGAGTAGGTGGATGGGGGAATGAGGGGAGAGTCTGCTGTTGTGGTTTGTGTCTCTGTGCCTTCCTCAGGCGTACCTGAGGAAACCCTCACCCCCACAGTTAGGAGATGACAAGACCCTGAAGCCAGACACTCATGAATGGAATCGTCTCTTTATACACGAGGCCACAGAGGGACCCCTCACCTCCACTCCTATATGCAGTGAGAGGAAAATTACTGACATCGGAAAGTGGTCCTCCTTCAGACCCAGCATCTGCTGCCATTTTGATCTTGGACATCCCAGTCTCCAGAGCAGTGAGAAATAATTTCAGTTCTTTACAAGCAGCTCAGCCTATGGTATTTTGCTATAGCAATCAAAGTAAATTAAGACAAGGTTCATGAAAGGTAGTATATGGCTAAAATAGACTCTTTATATGGAATGGTACTTCACTATTGGGTCTGCCAAAACTAATTAAATCTTGAAGCACCATGGGTAGATTGCTTATGCACCCCCCCCCCCACCAAACTCATGCGGTGAAGCCTCATCTCCTATGATGACATCCGAAGGTGGGGCCCTCTCCAATGGGATTAGTGACCTTTTAAAAATGTCTTTCTAGTGGTTTCCCACCCCTTCTATTCTGCAACACTGTAGCAAAAATCGAGCTAGCTGCGCATGCCCCAGGGGAGTGTTTTCACAGACCCTACCAGCGTCTTGGCTTCACCAGACTCCAGAATTTTGGGAAATGAACTTATCCTGTTTACATGCTTTTTGGTCCAGGACACTTTGTTATAGCAGCCTGGATAGGCTAAGATACTGTTTTTCTCAACTCCCCTTTATTTTTCCCTAAGTTTTCCATGATTGCAAAGTTATCACAAATGGAAGATTCTTTAAGTTCATCCAAATTTTAAAGCAACATGTTTTGTTTTTGTTTTTGTAAGGAAATCAGTGTGACTCTGCAAAGGTGTTTTGGAACAGAAACTGCAGAAATACATCAAGTTGTGAAATTCGTGCTGAAGGTAATCTACTCTGTTAACTGAAGTTCCTGAAGAGCCTTGCTCACCTTAAATATTCTACAAGGCAGACTGACTGACCAGCGCTTCAGGGACTGCCTAGGGGTGGGGAAGGCTGGAATGCTGCTCAACCAAAGCCCAACTGTCTTAGGCTTTCTCAGCCCCTTAGTGATTGATTGCCTACCTATGTGTGTGTGACCTAACACCCTTGTAAATATGAGGTAAGTCCTGCTGGAATGTACAAACAGGTCCCTCACTACCATCAACCCAACCTAGAGGCTAGGAATGTCATCTGCTAGCATCCGAAGCCTGGAGAGGCTCCCCTACCTTGCTGTAACTGACTGATGTTTCTACCAATGTACTTGAGAAGCAGCTTGATTTATGATTGTCTTTGTACCTGTAAAAACATCAGGAAAACTGTTACATTTGAACCTGGTATTTGAGGTAATCTGAGTTCCTGGGCCATGATCACTCATTCTTGCCTCAAGAATAAACCATCTCTACCTCCCTTTGAGAGGAGAATTGTGGTTTTTACGGTGATGATTTAATTTCAAAACAGAAAAAGGGGTTTGAAATATGCAAACATCTCCACCATGTTAAGCATGGCCTGCTTTCTAAGACTTCGTCAACTATACATTTGACACTTGGGCACCATTGTTACCAGAAATGACATATAAAACATTGTACTTTGCAGGGTTCCTTTCGTTTGGTGGGACCCACATCTTCACATCCCCTTTGTCAATGTCACAGACCTAAGCACCTGTAGAGAGAGAGGCAAGAAGAGTGTGAGCTGATGGTGCTCAGATTAATTTTGCTGCCCTTGGATTACAAATCACGAACTTGAGTCAATGATATACATCTAATTCCCTGAGAAGTTAATGAATTCGGACTGAGTCATTAAGCATTCCTGCTCATTTGGCTTCAGACTGAGCTTTAGCTGGGAAGCACAGGATAACGTACAGAATGCATTCAAACAATGTCAAGTATGCCCAGTGCTTTAGAAGCAAAGCCAACAAAAACACTGAAAATGGATAGCTTTACTGCAGGTGTCTTGATATTGCTGCAGCATTCAGGGCAAATGACTCCAGGTCATGCTACATCCAACTAAGAGTCACATCAACTAGAGATTTGGCCAAGATTCAGGGAAGGACTGAAGACTTGGGTGTGGGTCATAGCCGTTTGCTAATATATGAACACTCCCAAGGGCATGGGTTCTAAACAGGCCACTCCACACTGGAGCTCAGTTGGAATTCTCAGAATTGACGTTCCATTTGTCAGTACCTTGTATTCAAACGCCGCCGAGTGGACAAGAGGGGACAATGAATGAGCCACACAACAATACTAGGTTTTACGTCAAACAACTGGATCCAGACACTCAACCTCTGTCTATCGTGGTCTGTGTCCATTGCTTTCATCTGTATTTCAAGGAGACACGGCAAGGACAGAGGAAAGAACAGGAGCTGTTGATGCTTAGATGTACTTTTCTAGCACTGTGTTCTAACTCATGAACTGGAGTACTTGATACAGTTTGAATTGCCTGAGGGGTTAATTATGCAGCCTGAGCTGTTAAAACATTTCTGCTCATCAGACATAGAACTGAGTTTTAGCCAGTGCGAGACCCACGGGGAAAAGAGCACCTGTCTTACTCTGGCCTCAGCCAAAAGATTGCTAAGTCACTGGCCGAGTGAGCTGGCTAGTCATGTGTTCACATTTAGAAAGTCCGTAAAGAAATGGTGGCGGTGGCGGTGTTGATGGCGGCAGTGGCGGCGGTGTTGAACTCTCTGAGGCCAGGCCTTGCAATGCATCCTGGGAGTGGAACCGGCTTCTTAAGGACAGGAGTGCTGCTAACATGAGAAGGGGCATCCACCCTGGGCCTGGAAGCGACCACTGACCTTCAGCTGATATGCTCAAAATAAACAAAAAAAAAAAGGGGCCAGGGAGACACACATTCGATCCCTAGAACCCATGTTAAAAAGAAAAAAAGGGTGGGGGTGGGGGTGGGGGTAGGCTGGAGAGATGGACCAGTGGTTAAGATCATTTGCTGCTCTTCCAGGGGTCTGGGGTTCGGTTTCTAGTGTGGAACCAAAATAAGGACAAAATGCTTTCACCCTAAAACTAAGGCCTAAGATTTCTCCTTTTAGGTACAGGCCATGAGTTACTGGAACAGGCCATGAGTTATTGGAACCGGTCAGCCCAGATTCCAGAAACCAGGAAGTGTAAAAGTACAGAGTCACGGTAGTCACGAGGTAATGACTGCCAGACTGTGGAGTGTCCTCTCCCTGGTTCCCTAGGTAACGGCTTGACCAAAGAATGTTCCAACCCTGGTTTCCAGGGTAACTGACCATAGAAATGTCCCCACCTGAGGGCAGCCAATAAGAAATGGTGGTGGGCAACCACCCCTTAGAAATAGGATTAAGCCATGATTTCTAGTAAGTCCCTAGAAGTGAGCCAATCAGAATTGTACCCATACTAGCACCCCTAAATGATGTAACCTTGTGCTTTTTGCCTTTAAAAACTGAGCTTGCAGAGAGGCAGGCACTTCCTCCAGCCTCCACTGTGTTGGATCTGCTGGACAAAGTCCCTGCCTAGGCTTATATTGCTCTTGGATGTCCAGAATTAAACCTTGCTTTTGCATTCCGGCATGCTCGTCTTCAGTGGTCTCTTCTGTGGGTCGTGGTCTGGGCACAACACTAGCACCCACCTGGCAGCTCACTATCATTATTCCAGTTCCTGGGGGGTCTGATGCTCTTTCAGACCCCTGAAACCTGTGTTACAGACAGTTGTAAGCTGCCATTTGGGTGCTGGAAACACAACCCAGGTGGGAAGTAACCAGTGTTGTTGAGCATTGAACCATGGTTCTAGTCCCACCTAGTAGGAATTGTAGGAAACTGCACATCCTGATGGGTTTTTGTAGCTGGAAATGATTTTTAAGCAAGGCACATGGGTCAAGCCTCCTACTTTTCTGGTCGAGTAGGAGTTAAAGACATTTTCTCTATAGTATGCAAAATAAAGAGGGTGTGATATAAGGAACCAGATTGAAATACCTGGTTCCTGACTTCCTGCCCAGCAACCCTTTTTCAATGTAAGAGAATGGAGTCAAAACGTCTCTACTTCATAAAGCAAGATATAGTTGTGTGTGGGGTGGGGTGGGGTGGAGTGAGGTGGTCCCTGCAGGTATAACAGCCCTCTGGTAGAAACAAATCTCAAAGAGGTGAGAATGAAAACAGCCACACTTGGTCAGTCAGACTGGATCAAAACTTCTAAGGCAGTGATTCTCAACCTGTGGGTTGTGACCCATTTGGGGGTCACATCAGATATCCTAGATAGCAGATATTTACAATTCACAACAGTAGCAGAATTATAGTTGTGAAGTAGTAACAAAATAATTTTCTGGCTAGGGGTCACCACAACATGAGGAACTGTATAAAAAGGTTGCCGAGTCACGAAGGCTGAGAACCACTGCTCTGGAGTCTGATCCCGTGGCTTAATTTTCTTACTCAGTAAAATTTTGCAGGTATGTGTGTGTGTGTGTGTGTGGAGGTGTGTGTGTGTGGGAAGAGAGTCGCCATGTGACAATTCTCATAACAAAGCTTCAAGGGTGGCTTCATGGAAATTCCCTTGCAAAATACCCTCTATAGCACAGTACCTGAGGCCTTTATCATAAGAATGAGCTCTATTGATTGGGAAACTGCTCAGGTCTAGGGGAAGGATTGGTAAGAAGGATGGATTCTGTTGATGGAGGATGCAGAGTGCACGGGGCTTCTTTCATGAAGAAGTTCTATTTATTGAGAAACACAGCCAGGATTTGTGGGAAATTCAGATGGAGGTCAGACCAGATGGCTGTCTGACCCACTCTCACTGCAGCATTCCAGGTGATCAGGCGTCATTCTTCTTCAGTAGAAGCAAGCAGGCCCAGGTGCCTAACAATTCTGGTTCCTCCAATGCGTACTCTAGGCTGCTCTCCCTACGTAGTTGTGTAAGAGAAAATCTAGCGATGGATTTTTCTTAGATTTAAAGGCAGGGTCTTTCTGGGAACTATTTTGGGACAGAAGTTAACTGGGTTACTCTATCAGTTACTGTTCTCCAGAGAAACAGATTCAGTCCAGTGTGTTATATAATCCACTCAACTAGATAGCTCAATGTAAATGTTAGGAACACCTACTGAAGTAGAATATGGCAGCAGAGAGCAATTATTAGACGCTGATTTACTGATCTACTTAGTAATGTAGAGCATTGTTTCTACCGCGTATTTGCCAAGCATGACTTCACTTGCTACCTAAAACAGAACAACCTGGAGAAATAGCTGAAACAAAGGCTGTTGCCCTTAACCACCTGCTGACTGCTCCTACACTCCATCCTGCTTGCTTGCCTGCTCTAGCTGTGGTTTTGGAGGAATTGGAACTGGACCAATCCCAAGGCCTTTGAGGAGCAATCCTGGCTTCCAGCCACCGGTGACATCACCCCTCCTCCCCTCCCACTGGTGTCAGGGTACTTATTCCAGGCAGATTTCTGCAGCATTACCAACCAGAAAACCAAGGAGCAGAGGATCCATGGAAAGGTGGAAGGAGAGAAATGAATCCAGGTGTCCTGACTCCCCCCATACCATGGCACTCACACACTAAATATGTTCTTTAATTTCTAAAAACTAGTTTGCTTCTCACCATTTGACAACACTTAATACGATCAACTTACAAAACTAAAGGGTCATTTGGCTCCTGGGTTCATAGGCTCTTGGGTCTGTGATGCTTATTTCCAAGGAGATACCAGCAGATGTCAGCAAAAACTAACGTGTCACAAGAGTTTTCAATAAGCACTGTAAGCTTTTTCACAGGGTGACTGTGATTTAGTGGGAAGTTTAACCTGGAAGGTCAGTCCAGCTGGGACACACTCCCTTGTTCTGCACTGTCAACCAACTTTTAATTACCTTTTTGGAGGTAAGGAGTGTGAGTAGAAAGACAGGAATATGGATTTCTGGGCAGTAACACTTTCCCAAAGACTCAAATGCTCTTATTAAACAACCAACCAACAACAGAAAGGGATTCTTTTCAGTGGCAAGATGGCTCAGTGGATAAAGTGCTTGTGCTCAAGTGAGGATGGGTTTGGATCCCCAGCACCCACTACAAGTTTGTGGGTGCAGTAGCCCACCTATAATCACAGAGCTCAGGGTGACCCCCCTTTGTAAGCTGACTAGCTAGAAGAGTCCAATCAGTAAGCTCCAGGGCCAGTGAGTCACATAGCATCAGTAAATAATATGACAAGTGACTGAGGAGACATTCAAGTCATTGTTGGGCCTGAACATCCACAAGCACACATACACATGCACACTGCTCACACACATACTTAAAAATAATGAACAGCAAGCCCGTGTTATTTCTAAAATACAGTCTTTATTAGTTTACTCAAGAGCAGATATACATTTGCCTATAAACACTGCAATATGCTCATTGTTTGGTCCCCAAATGGACAAAGAACAAACAGCAAAAGTGTTCAAGAAGTTTCCCCTTGGAAAAAGTTATTACTGTTTACAAAAACATCTGTTCAGGAATGCTGAAATACAGCCATTTTATATAAAGTCTTTTCTCCATCAGAAATAGACTGTGAGCAAAATAAACGCCTATAACAACTTCGCATGCTATGTGGGTGACACATGCATGTCACCCCAGGAGGGCTGAGGTAATAAGACTGCAGAGCTCCAAGGCCAGCCTGTGCTATGTAGTAAGGTTGTGATACAAGGAAAACAAAACACACACCAGATTCTCTCTGAAGAGTGTAAGCAATGTACAGTCCTAACTCACATTTAGGAGCCAAAACAGGATTAAGGAAAAAAAAATCACTAAAACCAAATGATCTTAAGGATTCAGATAAAACTGGAGTCTTCCTATATCCCTACAAAATATTTCCTTAAGCCAGAAAAAATAAACAATTCTGCCTTTTAACTTTTAAAATGTAGTTAAAAACCTTATTGATACTGCTCAACTGAAATTCAGATCCAAGAACTGATTGGATTCTGGTACCTGGGCCAAATAAAAATTTTAAGTTAAAAGTACCAAGGTAAAAATTTTATCAAAGGAAAACTAGTGAGTGTAGAGAGATAACAAAATGAACAAAAACAATATTCTAATGGTCAACTCAAACTGACTATATAAATTTAGCTTCAAAGCTGTACAATATTCCAAACTATTAAGTTTGAGATACTGTATTCAGAAACAACAGACCCTTGGTTTAGTGGCTCTGTCCCAAATGACAGAAATTCCAAAAGGCTTCAGTTATTAAAAAGTCTAGAGTCACTCCCCTTGCCCCACAAACACCATACAGATTTCCCCCTGAGATTTAGTCAATATCCAGAAATTTCTATCCCACAAGTTCTAGTTTCTCCATTTTTTTCATTACCCCCTGAAGGGACATTTTTAGAACTCTCAATCCTCACTGTATGGGTATCAGTTCTAACAGCACAGAAATAATGCTGTGATGTTCTGAATAAAAAATGGCCCCCATAGCCCCTCTGAATGCTTAATCACCAGGGAGTGGCACTATTTGCTAAGGATTAGGAGGTGTGGTCTTGTTGGAGGTAAGTGTGTCACTGGGGATAAGCTTTGAGGTTTCAAAAGCCCAGACCAGGCCCAGTCTGTCTCTTTCTCTGCCTGTGGATAACAATGCAAAGGTCTGAGATGCTGTTCCAACATCTGTCTGTATATCACCACTCTCTGCCATGATAATACATTAAGCCTCTGAAACTGCTTTCTGTTATAGGAGTTGTCTTGGTCATGGTGTCTCTTCACAGTAATGGAACAGCGACCATGACAAATGTTCACTCATTTATGGACTGTACTCATGCTTTACATGTAAAAAGAGGAAAGAATTTTTCCCCAGGAACAAATTTTCATCAAGAATGCATAAATTAAAAAGTGAAAAACAGATAGTGTAATGAGCATTTGTGTTCATCTCTAGTTGGAAGAACTGTATTTTAGCACTTAGGCATCTAGGTTATTTTCAAAACAGCCTAACATTCAACTACTCTGTTGCATGGAGCAATTTTGTGTTACAGGCCCTGTTCTCAGCTAAGGGCTGGGCCTATCTGCACAACAGTGTAGGGCCACACCACCAAAGAAATGCTAATAACCAAGGGGAATGAGGATTCCTATACGACCCTTTAAATACCCATCAAAAAAAATGTTGTAGCTACAAATGGACAAGAAAAGTAAAGTTTATGTATTAAGAACTGGAGTTTTATTTTATTGCCCCAAATTAGTCTGAACAGTGATTGCTTGTTTGGTTAACATTAAATAGGAACCTTTCTGAACATTCAAAGTTGTGAGATATCTATTTACAATAAACAGCCTTGAATGTGAAGTTTTCACCATCACTTTGCTGGCACAATCTTCCTGCTCACCATAGCCACTTTCCTCAGAGATATGGGTAACTTTCCATCACCAGGTTCCTCTGATGCACATCTGTCCCCCGACCAGCAATGATATCAATACTCCCGTTACCAGCGATGCCTTCTACAATTCCATTTACGACTGATCCAAATTTAATTCCAGAACGGTCACTGCTCACTTCTTTGTTGCACTTTCGTCTTTGCTGGCCAGTTATTTGGGTGATCACTTTTGTAAAATATCATATGGGTGACAGGGAGATAATAGACCACATGCTTTGCTGTAAGTGAATTAAATAACAGTTGTACAGAGAGCAACCACTGGCAGAACAGAAAAGAAGCTCACGATTGGCACAGAGCATGAAGCACAGCTGCTAAGCACATCCTGACTCCTGCACTGCTCAGTTAGAACTCCATGCAGCTAACGGCATACTACGGAAAACTCAAATCTGCACAGGCTGCTATGAGATGGGTAGGGTTCAACTAAATCAATCCTACTGAAATAGATGCATTGGGAACCCCAAAAGGTGCAAACTACCTACATTTGTTAGACTGGCCAAGACAGGCTTAAAGCTGGCTCTGGAGAAACAACCCATCTAAATTTACATCAAATAAACAACTGTAAAGCACCCCAAATGCAACCAAGTTCATACTGAAGTGTTTCAGATTTATTTTCCAACAACTAGGCTATAACTGCATTTCAAAGCGACAGAATTTGAGAGAGAGGGAGGGAGAGGAAAGGGGAGGAAAGAGAGAGGGAAAGGGAGAGGGAGGGGGAGAGGGAGGGGGAGAGGGAGGGGAGAGGGAGAGGGAGAGGGAGAGGGAGAGGAGGGGGAGAGGGAGGGGGAGAGGGAGGGGGAGAGGGAGGGGGAGAGGGAGGGGGAGAGGGAGAGGGAGGGGGAGAGGGAGGGGAGGGGGAGAGGGAGGGGGAGGGGGAGGGGGAGAGGCAGAGGTTTAAAGACCCCATAGTTTGATACTATAAATTACCCAGCATGTTTATTATGGATTATCTCTCCTCCTTCAATCTCTATTTGCTCATACAGCCACTTGCGGTCACAGCGGCACTCAGCTCCACATTTGGTGGACCCGCAGGTGGGACAGGCGTAGAAGCATCCCAAGCAGTCCTCATCAAGGCAGTCGCAGAGGTCCATGCCACTGAAAATGAGCAGACCCTGGCTGTCGTAGACTTTACTCTTTGCTGGAATAATCTGTCTGTAAAACAAAGCAGTGAGCTGCACTTCACACACAATACCACTTTAAATATTTAGTTGAAAATAAGATACTGGAAAAATTAAGGAGGAAAGTATTTTTCTGTAGTAATGAAGCCCTCTAAACCAGCACATCATTTATCAGGCTCAGGGCCTAATCTATACTCTGCAGAAGAATTTTCAGATGAGAAGAGGTGACCAGACTTTACGTGCCGAAAGTCAAAAGGCCTCGAAGGCTCAGATGGTAAACATGCTTGGCGGGCGGGCAAGTTTGATAACTAGGGTGACCCCTGAACCCAAGACAGGGGGCAGAAACAAATGCCAGATTTCCTCTGACTTCTGTAGCCTGAAAGTTTCTCTTTTGGTCCTGCCAGGCCCCAGCGGTCAGGACAAATCTCTCAACCACAGTCCTGTAGCCTTTTATAAAATAATCACACAGAGGCTCAATATTATTTATAACTGCTCAGTTAGCTGAGGCTTATTACTGATTAACTCTTATACTTAAATTAACTCATAATTCTTATCTCTGTTTAGCTACATAGCTTGGTACCTTTTCTCAGTTCTGCCTTATCATCTTGTCTCCTGACTCAGCCTTCCTCTTCTCAGAATTCTCCTTGTCTGCTTACCCCACCTACACTTCCTGCTTGGCTACTGGCCAGTGTTTTATTTATCAACCTATCGGAGCAACACATATTCACAGCAAACAGAACGACATCCCATATCAGACTTTCACACACAACCATGGTATATACATGCATTTGCACACATACACACTTGGATGTGTACACAATATAATTAGAAGAAAAAGAATTCTGTAAGGAAATGTCCCCTCAAGTGGCTTTACACAAGCTTACACAGGAATGAGCAGTTGGTAGCGACTTGTTTCACTAGTTACCAAGTAATACAGGACACAGCCTCCCCTAGAGGTCTTACATGCTAATCAATCTGTTTCATGTTTCTTAATGACTTCTGGCAAATATGGTCTGAAAACATTTTAAATCACTCAACAGGAAAACTTAAGAGATGGAATAAAGGTAAAAATGCTGATTCCAGATAGCCTGATCTGTTATAATAAATGTCAGTATTTTTTGACACTCAATTTAAGGACTTTTTTTTTGGTTTTTCAAGACAGGGTTTCTCTCTCTGTGTAGCTTTGCGCCGTTCCTGGAACTCGCTTTGGAGACCAGGCTGGCCTCGAACTCACAAAGATCCACCTGGCTCTGCCACCCAGTGCTGGGATTAAAGGCGTGTGCCACAACTGCCCGGCTTTAAGGACGTATTTTAAATGACTTAGTTCTTGTTCATTCTGTTGACTGCACTAAAACCGTGTGTCTACTTCGGACCTGTGCAAAATCCAAAGTACTCTTGGGTACTCATAAATGCGATGACTTCTGGGTCAGCTGTCTCCCAGGAAGCAAACAGATTAAGAAGAGATCATCAGTATCAAATTTCCACACACGGTCACTTGGCCAAATACCATTTTAATTCATTTAATTCTCACTCTAAAACATTACGTGTCCTTCACCTCACGCTACTGTCTCAGAAACAAGCTTCCAGAATTCCAAAGCACACCTTACTTTCCCATGAGTAATAGCCAAGGCTTTCAGAAGGTTCACAAATTCAGAATACAATTTAAAATGACTGGTCAGAAAATAGAAAGTTAAGGGAAACTGTGGAGGCAAAGCCGATGGGAATCAGCATGTTGACAATCTACAGATTGGGAGCCAGCAGCCCACCTGTCAGAGGCAGCGCTCGAGTTCTTGGTAAGCTTCCTTTTCTCCCTTTTTCCACTTTCTGGAGCAAATTCAGTTTGCTTTCCCGGGTTTGTGAACTGCAGTGACCTCAGAGCCTTAGCAGTTCTTCCCTGAAAGAAAGAAAGGAAAACTGTACATTCCAATCTGCCACCACACAGTAGTGCTGGACTTAGCATCAGCCCAGTGCGTCCCCACTCGGGAAGGCAGTTTGGGACACGTATGAAAAGAAACGTGGGAAAATCCATTCTTCTAGTCTCGATTCCACCTTTACTATAGTAGTGAATTATCTGTACTGTTTCTGTGGTCTCTTGGACAGCAGGTGCCAGAGACTGGTACACTCAAGACAGCAATGGCTGCTGCCACCAGAGGAGGGAAGACAGCCAAAACCATTACACAACCCAACAGTGCAGAACCAGGGTTCCAAATAACAATTCCCTTGGTCCTTCACAACCTCTGACGTTAAGAGAGAAGCAATGAGGCTTCATGTTTTAAACTGTACTGAAACATTTTTGTAAGGCTTTGGCAAAACAAAATTCTGATGTTTAAGTTTGCTATTTGAGGAGGTAAAAGTGGTTTTCGAAATGTTTTCATACACCCCAAGTCAAGACTAGATGATGGGACACTGGTCATGTGAGAACAATGGACACGAGGTGAAGATGCTGAAGTGACAGAATCAGCAGGTATCTATGACGACCTGCTGATAGCGCTGGGTCCTGTAGACAGGCCTGAGGGGAACATACTACATACAACTGAAAATTTTAATTTGGTTTATTAATACAGCAAAAAGGAGGAAAGTGAGGAAGTACGCTAGCAGCAAGAATCATACAGTGCTTAGAGAAACTGAGAGGTGCCCCTGACAGCACAGACGGCTTCAGGAGCCTCAACTCCTCTGAGTGAAATGACCTGCATATGGGCACGTGACTAGGGAAGAGGCATAGTATTTCATACTTTACGATGTAAAACTATGTCTCTTTGAGCACAGGGAACCCCCTAAGTTTAACCTTAGCTATATCCAGAATTTGGAGGCAGAAGCAGTAAGAAAAGCCACAAAGGGGGCAGGAGAGATGGCTCAGCGGTTAAGAGCACTGCTTTGTTCTTCCAGAGGTCCTGAGTTCAATTCCCAGCAACCACATGGTGGCTCACAACCATCTGTAATGTGATCTGTTGCCCTCTTCTGGTCTGCAGGCATACATGCAAACAGAATACTGTATACATAATAAATAAATAAATCTTTTAAGAAAAAGCCACAAATATTTCAAACTCTTAAAGAGGAACGGGATAATTTCAAAGGAGAAAAACCGACATTAAACTTAATGACTCCTGGGCACTGGGACTCGTGCCTGGGAATCCTAGTTCGGGGAGGCTGACACAAGATCCCTGCCATGAGACTGAACACTGGTCTTGACTACATGAAGAGTTCCAGTCAGCTTTAGTCAGTCTCCATATCAAACCAAACAAAAATCAATCCTAAGCCAGGTCTTTAACTCTTTTTTTTTTTTTCTTTTTTAAAGCAGTCCTGCACAAAAAGGAACATTCTTCCTGGTGTGTAGTGTCCAGTAGGTGACACATCCATTAGCTACTTAGTACCAGAAAAGGATCTAAGTTCCCCAAGTCGGTCTGTGCCAATGTTCTAAAGGCCATTCCTAATGGCTTCTTCCTAAGGTCTAAGAATAGAAGCTGCAGCCTTGGAGTCTTGGGCACATTATGCTCTTTCTAAGCCCTTGTTTACTGCTCATTCTGGACCTTGAGTGTATGGAAACATTTGAAACATAATTTTCTTTCACCTCAACTTTAAATCTGTTGTATGCTAATGAATGTGATAAAAATGTAATTATGATTCCTCATAGTTACTCTGTCTAGCTTGAAAGTACCAAACTGTAGAAAGCATTTACAATTGCATGTATACATACATCTGATTCAGGTTTCCTTCTCTGGCGGTCATCTGAATCAACATCCACACTTCCATTGATGATCTGGGTACATTTGGGGCAAAGCTTCCAACCAGGTACCAGCTGTCTTCCAAACTTTGCACTAAGAAACGTGGCATCATCTAAGTCAATTACATGCAGATTCTTTTTGGCTAGCTTTTTGTGTATGTTAAATGGGTCACAACATGACTTCTGTAACTCCTCAAATCTGTCGATATAAATTTTCACATGATGCAAACAAATTGTATTATTCCCAGAAAGTGTCATTCCAGTCCTAAGCTGAAGTAAAAGCATGTCATTTGATGACAGTTCTTGCAAAGTCTTGAAACCTGTGTGCCGAGTATAGAAGGTTTTATGGCAGTCATGTGTGGTCCGAAGCTGGACTCCAACTGAACATGGATCCATCATCCTTGAGTCTAGCACGCTTCCCCTGTTTTTATCTAGAAATCTCTTTGGTAGGTCAACCTAGAGAAAACATTAAAGACAGATTTACACTGAACACTCTGATTTGGAAAACTGCAAAAAGTAGTCAAATGCAGCACTTCTTTAGAAAACAAAAGCAAAACACAGCAAACAAGGAGTAGGAATGATTTGATACAGTTCGGTAAGTAATTAATACAGTACAGAATGTACTTAATCATGGAATGTGAGAAACAGTCCTTGTCAGGTCAGAACTACACCAGAATACTTCCTATCACAGCTACATGATTTAAGGAGAGAAAGAAGAAACAGGAAATATTGTAGATGTAACCATCTTGTTAAATAAGAAACACAGAGCCAATTGCAGAGTTAAAAGCCAAGAGGTCAGAGCAATAGCTGAGAGCTGAAAACCTTACCCTTCACTGCTGCTCTGTCTTTCCTCTCTGCAAGAGAGCTACTTCCTGTGTCCTGTCTTTTATATAGACTTTCTGTTCTGCCTTCTCATTGGTTGTAAACCCAGCCACATGACCTCCTCATCACTGCCTGTCTGTACAGACCTCCAGGTTTTCTATGGTTGGCATTGAGATTAAAGGCGTGTGTCGCCATGCTGGCTGTATCCTTGAACACACAGAGATCCTGCCTAGCTCTGCTTCCCAAGTGATGGGATTAAAGGCGTGCACCACCACCGCCCAGCTTCTGCTATGGCTTGCTCTGACCCCAAGGCAATTTTATTAATATACAAATAAAATCACATTTCAGTATAAATAAAATATCCATGTGAGAAAAGAGGTTCAAAAGACAAATTGCTTAGACTAATAGATTTAACGAGGATGCTGGGAACCAGAATACTGTATGGTTCACACAATACATGAGAGCCCTTACAGAATTCTACAAATTCAATACTGTTTCAATCAAAAGACAATCGGAAATTCTATCCCACCTTGTTGGGAGTTTGAAAGCTGGTTTACATGAAAGAGTAAAGGTCCAAGAAAAACGTGAAAGAAAGGAACAGCTGATTTACTAGAAAGATGATTAAAGACAGTATGGTATGGCTGTAGTATAGACAAATACATGTGAACAGATTGGGGTTGGTGTATGACGTGGTACTAAAAATAGATGGGCATTAAAAAATCCAAGTGAAGAGGATTATTGACTAATGTGGAAACAAAACGAAATTAGATCTCTTCTGGATGAACAAACACCAGCTATAGATGAAGAACCACGGATGCAAAGCTTAAACATTAAAATCTTTACAAGAAACTATAGAGGGCTGTGATGTGAGCCCATGGCAGTATGGCTTTTCTCTCTGGGCACAGCATAACACCCCCCCCCCCCCCCCCCCCCCCGGCCATCTTGGAGCAGTGACTTCTTTGGTCTGGTACCCATAGCAACGAACTGACACAGTGACACTACAATGACGAGGGAAACCTTCACAGGAAGGGATAGGTTAACGAAGAAAGGCCTCAAGGATCTAGCCTCCAAGTGGTTGTCGTGCATGATGGGGTGAGCCTCTGTAGCTGTCTCAGGGGTTCTCTCATCACTACTCTATAACATAAGCCAAATAAATAAACTCACTGGCTCACCAGCCGGTACTTGGGTGGATCATCAGAGGTTGGCGTCCCACCTGTGGTAGGCAGATGTTTGATCAGGTCTTCCCAGGGAAAGAAAGTTAATGAAACAAACTGTGGGGTCTGCTGTGCAAGTATTACGGTGGCCTGAAGTCAGCTGAAGAAGCAGAGAACACACTGTAGTCCTTGAGAAAGCATGCTTAGGATGAGACTGCCAGCGATTCATGATGGCAGTTGCATGGCTGTTGCTATGTACAATAAGACACCCATCTTGGTGGGTGATCTGGATGAAAGAGAGAATGAGATGGAAGTGCTGGCTGCCACTTCTTACAGGGACCCTTGAAACCCAAGGAGAGAGTCGGATAGAGTAGTGAAGGAGAAAACAAGGTAGAAATGATCTTAGATACAGGAGAAAAAAAATTCACAATTCAGCATGTAGATGGAATCCTTAATAATGGCCCGGAACAGGAAACTCAAGAGTATTCTGCCCTAAATTCCCTGAATTAGACATAAGGCCCTGGGTTCAATTCCCAGCACTGTATAAACAGGAGTGATGGCATATACTCTTACACTGGAGATAGAGGCAGAATGATTAGAAATTCAAGGTCATCCTCAGTTACTACGAAGCCCCTGGAGGCCAGTCTGGGCTAGAGGCTGTCTCAAAAGAGGGAAAATGTTGTCTCAGAACTCAGGAAGTTTAGTTTTAAAAACCCCAGCTTCTAGAGTACTATAATTTTTGATGGGTCAACTGTTAAATTGCCTGTCTAATTACTGCATTTTTAATGTGTACAGGTGTTTGCCTGCACGGATGTTTGTGTACTACATGGATGCAATGCTAGAAAGTGAGGCACCGGATACTGGAACTGGAGTTACAGTTGTGAGCTGCCACTGAGGCACCGGATACTGGAACTGGAGTTACAGTTGTGAGCTGCCACTGGGTGATGGGGATTCAACCTCAGTCTTCCAGAAGAGCAGTCGGTGCTCTAAGTGCTAAGCCATCTCTGTAGCCCCTGCCACTGTATTGTTTTAAAGTAAGGGTCTCTCTGGTGTCAATGTTTAAAGAAGTGTCTACAGCTGTTATCAGACTCAGAGTTATCAGCCAAGTTTGTCAATCTGAGCTTCTGATAATGGATTAAAAGATTTATTTTAATTATGTCCCACATATTGCTAATAAGTTAATCCCATCTGTCTGAACTAATATCTAATGGGGCAATCCTGTACCTTTATCGCTAAATTTGGCAACTCCAGTTTCAGAGCCTTCTAGTAAGCACAGAGCCTTTGCTAAAGTTGATTTCTTGAAGAATCATTTACAGGAATGGCACAGTTTAAATGCCGTATCTGAGGGTTGGTGCTTCTTTCTCAGACAAGGCTGTTGGTAACAGACAGATGGCCCAGTGTTAGCCATGTAAGCCTAAGGACCCAGGTATTAGCCCTAGGAACCACAAAAGCAGAGAAGTCCAGTGCATTGGTGCACATCTGTAATCCTGGAGACAGGAGGATCCCTGGGGCTTGTTGCTAGGGAATTTCACTGAACTAGGACACTCCAGGCAGAGCAGAGACTCAGTCTCAAAACACACAGTAGAGAACGATTGAGAACACTCACCATCAACCTCTGGTCTTCATGTACACCAGCGCCCTCCTCCCCTATCACACATATAACCTGATCACACACAAACTGTTGCAATAAAAACAAAAGTTATAGTGGCCTAACAACACCATTTACTTGGGTGAACCATCAGTGAAAAAGTGCACACGCCTGAGTCAAGGCAGTCGGCCTGGGGAAGTGTCATCAGCTTCCTGATAAGTCGTCGGTTATGTATGGTCAAGAGTCAGGTTACTATGACCTTTAGGCAGTCATCCATCTTGAGCGGTCACATTTGGCCTTCTAAAGCTCACATGCGGGCTGTTTCTTCTCTGCTCCATCCCTCCATCCCTCTCTCCAGCTCTTTCTGGCTCTTACAGGTTAAAGTTGCGCCACTAGCTCTTTGCATCTCTTTTCCCAGCGACTGCCTCTTGATTACAGGTGAGAGTCACTGTACCAGCTCAGAAATACTATTGTTTACGGCTTGTGAATTACTCAGACCCAGCAGAAACCAGAATCACACCCTCTGATGAAATCCGCAGTAAACAGGTGGTGAGCGTCCATGGACTTCCTAACTCACTGTGGACTATGTCAGTCTATACCTTTAATTCACCACAAACATCTTACCAACAAAACATCTTTTCATTTAAACTGATTTCTAACCAGTTACTTGGTTGATAAATGCAAACCTTTATCATGTATACGTGTGTGATGGTAATGATTGACCAGTCTTTCCCTTCTGCGGATAATTAGAAGAAGGCTGCCAGTCCTCTGGAGGCAGAGACAGGCACATCTCCGAATTCCAGGCCAGCTTGGTCTACACAGTGAGTTCCAGGACTGCATAGCGAGAAACACTATCTCAAAAAAGAAATTAAATAAACTAATAGGAAAGATCAGTAGGTCCCAGACATTCTTTCTGATAAGTGTAGTCTATAAAATTCCCAATGTGGGGCTGGAGAGATGGCTCAGAGGTTAAGAGCACTGCTTGCTCTTCCAAAGTTCCTGGAGTTCAATTCCCAGCAACCACATGGTGGCTCACAATCATCTGTAATGAGATCTGGTGCCCTCTTCTGGCCTGCAGGGATACATGCAGACAGAACACTGATACATAATAAATAAATCTTAAAAAAAAATTCCCAAAGCAAGAGAAAATACAGTTTCTAGTAACAAGTGCATAACAAACACCACCCCACTAAAACATTTTGCTAATTGGGATCTCATGAATTTGAACTATAAGGAAATTTCCCAATAGTTCTAATAAAACCCAAGTGTTCAAATACTTTCAAGATTATACCTAGACATTCTTACTGACCAATGCTAACCCTGACTACATTATACTTTAACTCCTGAATGGATCAGTGGGTCTGCAGGCCCTTCTTGGATACATGTGGTCCTGTATATGTATCTATTTTGTTTTCCCAAAAGACTTCTGACAAGTATTTAACTAAACCACTGGCTCCCGGCTCCGCCCCCCCCCCCCCCCCCCACTGGAAACAGGGTTTCTCCGTGTAGCTTTGAAATCTGTCCTGGATCTCACTCTGTAGACCAGGCTGGCCTCAAACTCACAGAGATCCGCCTGCCTCTGCTTGCAAGTGCTGGGATTAAGGGTGTGCATCACCATAGCCCAACCTTATTTTTGTTTTTTTAAATAGCATTAACTGAATTCCTGGGGATTTTATATAACAGGAAACTCAGGATTTCCGGCATCTGCTTTGTTTTTTTCATTTATGAATTTCATGAACTGCTCATCCCCGCTGGAAATAAAAAACAAACTTTTTTTTTTGTTTTGTTTTCGAGGCAGAGTTTCTCTGTGTAGCTTTGCACCTTTCCTGGAACTCGCTTTGGAGACCAGGCTGGCCTCGATCTTACGGAAGAGATCCGCCTGCCTCTGCCTCCCGAGTACTGACTGGGATTAATGGCGTTTGCTGCTGCCGCCGCCGCCGCCACCACCACCACCACCACCACCACCACCACCACCACCACCACCACCACCACCACCACCACCACCACCACCCGGCAAAAATACTTCTTAGCCCAACTTCAGGTTGCACTGTCTCTAGGTCCATCAACTTTGGCCAATCACTCACTGGCCAAAACCTCCTCCTATGCTGGCTCTGGGGTTTCATGTTCTCCAACTACTACCACATCAAGCCGCTTGTACATCCTACTTGCTCAGAGCAGTTCTTCCCAGTATCACCTCAGAGCGTGAAGGCAGGCACCATACAGTGTGCTTTCCACCAACCCATGAAAAAGAATTTCAAGTCTTCCTGCTTTATAGAATCATCACACCTCGTTCTTTTTAATTTCCACCCCAACCCTGTATGGGATGCACGCATTAATGCCCCTATGTCACAGCCACATCAGAATGGTTCAAACCATCGGACAGGTCCAACAAACACCTATCATGTACACGATACTAGGGTAGGAATTTAAAAACAACAAAAACCCAACCCACTAGAATGCTTAACCAAATCACATGGCTAGGGCTGAGAAGATTGTGAATTAAAAACTTAAAGAGGGGGCTGGAGAGATGTGTCAGAGTTAAGAGCACCGGCTGCTCTTCTAGAAAACCTGGGTTCAGTTCCCAGCACCCGCACGGTGGCTCACAACCTCTGTAACTACAGTTCCAAGGGAATCAGGCGCCCTGTTTGACCTCCCTGGGTACCGGGCATGCGCTGGAGCACAGACTCACAAGCAGGCAAAACACCCACACTTATCAAGTAGTTTTTAAAATTGTTTTTAAAGTCGGGCGAGGTGACGCACGCCTTTAATCACAGCACTCCCGAGGCAGAGGCAGACGGATTTCTGTGAGTTCGAGGCCAGCCTGGTCTCCAAAGCGAGTTCCAGGAAAGGCGCAAGCTACACAGAGAAACTGTCTGGAAAAACAAATAAATCAAACTAAACCAACAAAACTTTAAAGAGCCAGGCATGGTTACTCTCATCTGTAATCTGAGCTACTCAGGTGGCTGGTAGGGTTGGAAGCAGTTCAGCAAGAGCGAGTCCCCAGACCGATGAGGCAGGGGGTGCAGCTCTGCCCCGGAGCCCTGCAGCTTGAGCGAGGCCCCGGATTCAACTCCTAGTGCAAACTACAAAACTGCAGGCGGTGGCGGACCGACTGTAGTCAGGGCACGGCGTGGTGTCCGGCTGCTGCAAGCCGCAAGCCCCCTCCGCCGTGCAGGCCTCCCCTCCCAACCCTCCTCCGTGTACCCCGCGGCCCCCTACGTTCCACTCACGTGCGGCCCTGTCCACCTGAGCTGCCACAGGTCTCCGCCGGTCTCCGGAAGCACCGTATCTGCACAGGCCAGACTCGGCACTCCACACTCCCGCCTTCCCCGCGCTGACACCGAGAGGACGGCGAGTGCGGCTAGAGAGGCCGCGTGCACCAGTGAAAACGAGCCGGGAGCTGCCTAGAGCGGAAGCCAGTTCGGCCTCCTCCGGAGGCGGAAGGGTTGGGTTCAGGGAGGAGGGGGATGATTCAATCCAAAGCAAGAGTTGCTTCAGATGCTCGCCCTGGGGTGCTTGCACCTCCCCGGAGGTTCGGGTGTTGGGAGGCCCTTAGCGACTGCGAGTTTCCTTAACTTCGTTTGTAAATCTGTTCTGGGCAGGGTGAGTTAAAAGCAAGTCAGGAACGGACACTTCAAAGTCTTACATTTTAATTTGCTTCATTCCAACTGAAATACATTCTGAACCCCTCTCTTTTATTATACACTATGAAAATAGTGCTTTGAGTGAAAGGTACCAGGAATTTAACCTTTACATTTTTTTTGGGCGGAGGGGAGAGACTGAAACTATCGTTGTTGTTTTGAGCTGTGGTTTTTGTTTTGTTTTTTGAGACAGGGTTTCAGACACGTAATTGAAGCTGGAGCCTAGAACTCTGTTTACATACGGCTGTGAATGCAGTGATTTCTTCTGAGAATTTCATACATGCATATGATTTGTTTGGGTCAACTCCACCCCCACTGATGCCATCTAGAGGTGCAGGAATGGGTTCATTCTCTGCCAGTTAAAGAATTAAAAGGGAGGAAAGCATTACCAGAAGTCTTGGGGCATCCCTGCAGACTCAACATATGATACCTGAGAACTTGGGTACCTTCCTGGGGATCTTTGTTTTATTAATAAAAGAATCAAGAATAGGCTCAAACAGAAACTCAATTTATTAGAGTTTAAATAGAAAAACCCAGGGCAGGCAAGTTGTTGATCTCAAAGTTGCCCCAAGGATGAATACAGAGAAGATAATCTTGCAGGGCAGATACCATGAGCAGGCCGCCTCAGAAAAAGAGGAAGTCCAAAGCTAAGTTTACAAAGCATACTTAAGCTCTGGCCAGCATCTGAAGCAAAAACTTGGAAGCAAAGAAAAGTACAGTTATACAATTTTGAGTCAGGCCTCAGAAAGTAAGGCAGACCCAGCCAGATCAGCCAAACCTAACCAAGGCCCTGCTCTTCGGGGCTGCACAAAGGGCTCGGAATTCTGGGAAGGGAAAGTGCATTATCTTAAACTGTAGAGGTCACCTAACCAGGTCCCTGCCCCATTGGATTAACCCGAAAGGGAAGAGACAAGGGCATGCCTACATCTAGTCAGGATTCCCTTGTACTTTTCTTTGCTTCCAAGTTTTTGCTTCAGATGCTGGCCAGAGCTTAAGTATGCTTTGTAAACTTAGCTTTGGACTTCCTCTTTTTCTGAGGCGGCCTGCTCATGGTATCTGCCCTGCAAGATTATCTTCTCCGTATTCATCCTTGGGGCAACTTTGAGGTCAACAAATCCTCCCAAATCCTCCCACCATTTCTCATTCCCAGAGTCAGAGAGTCCATTCAGTGTTCAGTGTTTTCTGTGTAGGGCCACTCATGGAAGAATATCAGGAGTTACAGCCCCAAAGAAAACTGACTCTTCCCCAATATCCATCAACTGCCAAGAGGCCTCAGCTGACAGGGCTTTATGGGGTCCTCCCTGTTCAGTTGGGGGGGTGGGGCAGTGCTGGTGACATGCCCTAAACAGAAGGGATCTGGCCAGGTAAACAGAAGCCTAATGGCAGGTTTCTGTTTAACAATGAACCTCCCTAATCCTTCAGGAGCCTCCCTTAGCCCAGTGCCAAAGGTCAACTACCTTGGGCAAGGGTGTCTTGTTCCCAGCCAATTAGCATATATCAGCTCAAAGAAAAGCTCTGATGGCTTTTCTGCTATTTCTGTTTTCCTTATCCCCCTCCCCTGCTCACACATAGCCTTGACAATTTGATCATCAATTAACATCTTCTATCCATGGAGTGGTCCAATTTGGTGGTCTCAGTGAACCCTCCATTCCAAATGGCCATGTTGTTTTGGAAGTCTGTGAGACTCTCTGCCAACAGCTTGAAAGGGGTAACCTACACCTGGCAGTGGGTAGACAACATATGAGACTATTTTGGGTGTCTCCACCTAAATGTGACTGAATTGGGTCTGACAAAATTGTCAGTTTAGACATACCATGATTTTTCCTAACAGTTTTTCTATCCCGTTTTTGACTGCAAGTGACCCTCTGTTCTATCATATTTTCTATTTATTTTAACTTTGGCATGCTGTGTAGTTTACTAACTTACTACATATATTTAACACAATTCTGCCTATGTTTCACAAAGTGCACACATACTCATATCCTAAATTTAAAACATCCTACGAGCTTTGCATTTATCTCCTCAGCTACTCGCATACTTACTGGCTACAGTTACCACTTCTTATGAATTTTATCCATCCTTAATTAAGCTGCAAAGGCACTCAGCATCGTTGGAGTGGAAAGCTGGAGGAGGCAAGCAGAAGACAAAGGGTGTCCTTTTTATGCTAAATTAGAGGCTGTGTTTTATCATGATGAAAACTGTAAAACTTAAAAAAAAAAAAAAAAAAAAGAGTGTGGAATAAAGGGAGGAGCCTGACCCGGAAGTCTCTTGTGTTGGTGAAATGCCTCATAAGGCTGTGTCTCCATGGGGATAATGCAAGAGAGCATTCCCTCCCTCCTAGTTCCTCAGCCGCAACATCATGAGGCATTTTGGGTTCTATCCACTAGGGGGTGCCAACTGTTCCTTACGAGAGTAGGCAGGGGAAACTGCTGAGCATCCCAAAATGAACAGGACAGTCCCTGCAAGTGCTAAGCTGGCTCAATATTTCAAGTCTTCCAAGGCTGAGAAACCTTGAACTGAAGGATTGAGGAAGCCATGGTGAGTGTCAGGGTTCATGAGGAAAAAGCATTGGGCTGTTGGGGCTGATTCGACATAGACAATAGGAAAGAAAGGAGGGTGTGGGCTTGCAGAGCTGGAACACAGAGGGAAGAATGAGTCTGGGAGAAGGAGACAAGGCCTTGGGTGTTGCAGGAGCTGTGTTTCACAGAGCGAGTGAGGATGTGCAGGTGAAAGAAAGAGTCGGGATGAGAGGAATCTAAGCAGGGAGAGAAGGATTGGGAAATGTCAGTCTATAATAACAGCTTGGAGATAACGTAGGTAAAGAGAACAATGAGCTAGCCAATGAATGCACAGGGTGAAATAAAAAACGGGGCTGAAAATGAGTTCAGAATTCCGGTTCTTCATTCTGTTTCCTCCATCAGAATCACTGTCCCAAGCCTATTTACCCGACCGGAACGTCTACACAGGAGGACCAGGAATGTGATGTGCTGCACACAATCTTGGGCATTTTTGAAGCATAATGAAGTTTGAGAACAATAGCTACAGGTATCAGAAGAGCTGTCTGAGAAGGAGCAAGCAGTAAGGCATCAGGAAAACTATGAAAGCAGAATCCCACAACCCAGGAAAAGAGCACTGAAAACAATGGCCTCTGTGGGCAGAACTGGCCAGTTCATTATACTCACAAGTATAATGAAAATCAATACAGAGTTGTAAGTTTTCTACTAGGGATGTGAAAAGGGTGAAAAGAAGCTGGCAAAAATTAATTTTAGAGCTTTATTGTTTACAGCCATGTTGGGGTCTCATCTGTGATCCCAGGAATTGGGAGGCAGAGGCAGAAAGATTGTTGTATATTTTAGGATAACCTATGCTACAATATAAGAGACTATATGTGAAAAACAAAACACCCCCAAAACAAACCAAGCCAAACCAAACAAAAAGCTCAAAGAAAGAGAAATATATTATTTAATCCAATCTTTCTGAAACATTTTGAGATACAACTAACATAAAAGTATGTGAGATGTGCTACACTTTCTTTTTTAAAATATTGAGACCTGGAAATTGAATGTTTTATATCTTGAACACTTCTCATTTTGCACTAGACACAGTTCAGATATTCAGTAGCCACACATATTAGCACAGCTGCAGAAGTATATCTGAAAAAGAGTGAAAGAAAATGACCAAGAAAGTGAGAACTCTGAGGACAAAGTAAACACCTTAACTGTAGTGATAAGGTGCTCACAGGGGGTGTGACAAGACCCTTTCCAGGGAAGTGACGGGAATGGAAGACAGAAGAAACAAACCAACACAGAGATGACAACCACACAGAACACTTTCAGGTCCAAGCCATGTTAAGAATTAAGCATTTGTCATTAAGTATGGATTTTTAAATCAGACCATCCAGTTCAGCTTTTCAACTTAGATTATTAGAGTAATGTTTGGACTTTGCTTATGTAGGCCTTAGAGCTTAGCTAGAAAACTGAGCAAGATAGATGAAATAATTGTTGGGAAACACACAGGGCATGATTGTGACCTCTAAGAGACAGAAACAAATGCTGAATTCTGCAGGCTCTCTCAGCCTGGTATCCAGAGACAGTGCTTAGGGCAT
Organism: Onychomys torridus; assembly: GCF_903995425.1. Classification (NCBI taxonomy): domain Eukaryota; kingdom Metazoa; phylum Chordata; class Mammalia; order Rodentia; family Cricetidae; genus Onychomys; species Onychomys torridus. The sequence continues at coordinate 81,821,847 of NC_050446.1, forward strand.
AGAGCAAGATGAGAACCCAAGCCCCAGAGAGTCCCCTATCTTCACTGAGTGAAGGAGGTGGGAATGCAGGGTGGGGATGAAAGGACCAGGCAGACATCATGACAGGCTGCTCAGTCTTCTCTCAGAGATCAGATCTCAATTTCAGTTCCCTGAGACTTGAGCAAGCGGTTTCTGGGAGGGCCATGAACAAAAGACATAGTCCTTGCAGTAGCTCCCTGTCTGCATGTACTCTGATCGCTCAAGGTTCAGTTGTTTACTATCTGGGACCCTTCACCAACTTAGAGCTATGTGCATGGGTCAGTGTGAATGTGCTAGGTCAGCCAGCCTCCATGGCAGCTCAAGGAGAGAGCCCTGGCCACTGAGTCAGCTCTCACAGTCAGTACATGCTAGGCCAGCCAGCCTCCATGGCAGCTCAAGGACAAAGCCTGGGACTTGTCCAGACCTGCCCCAAAATGGATAACTGTAACCCCCAACTAACCCTAGCCAATTAAAAGTTACTAACAAGATTAGTAACTTTTACACATAAACCAATCCTGAGTCTGTTCCTATGAAGTATGTAGACCCTAAGCCCCCTTTCCTTTAAACACCCTGCTCCATTGCTACTCAGGGTCTCTCCTGCTCTGCTGTTGCATCAGACAGACAGAGTTCTGAGTTAACGCGCAACAATACAAAGACTCTGCTTTTGCATCGGATTTGGTCTTATGGTGGTCTTTGGGGAACTCTGGGTACAACAGAAGTAATGGGGGCAGACGGAAATCATATCATGAAGGAGGGAGCTGCCCTGAGAACATCTGGGCACGTGCAGAAGTATTCCTTTGTACCTTGGGCTGGTTGGGTACTACTGTTCTGTGCAACAGAAAGCTGAAACAAAACGAGGCTGTGGCTACACACCATGTTAAATGACAATGAACAAACACAGTTTGACCAGGTGGGTCCCTGCCTGTACACATGGCTGGAAACAGTGTTCTCATCAGCTAGAGAAAGGAGATCTTCAAATAAGCATTTAATGAATTCCTACCCATCAAAATGACTGCTACAGCCTGGCGTGATGGCTACCCGTGTTTCTCGGTGGTCTGTCTGTCTAGATTAGCTAGTCTTACAGCAGGGAAGTTTCTGGGAAGCCTTATGTAGTGGCCACAGGCTCTCAGGGATGATGTTCTATCAAGCCATGTAAAAGCTGCTTTGCCTATTATGACCCAACCCTTGCCATGTCGTGTTGCTTTTCATTCTGTTGGCGTATGTGAGGGCCATTCTGCTTGTCCTGTATCAGAAGGGTATAATGAGGGACTATCAGGAAAATTCATAGATTGTTTCAAAAATTGCTTTGTTCTTATATTGATGCATAAAATAGCACGGTTTATATCAAATCTAATAAATGCAATATTTTCAAAATAGCAGTGTCTATAAATATATATCTAGAGATACAAGTAGCAAATGCAATATGTTACAAAAATTTGTAACTTTTATTGGTGATGTTAAAGGAAAATGTTTTCCATAGCAGTATTAACAGACATTGCTTGATACCTTATTTACTTACTTATTATTTAACTTATATATTTAGAGGTATTGGGCATTGAACCTGCTACCTTGCACAGGCAAGTGCTATATCACTGGGCTACATTCCCAGTCCTAAATATTTTGATTGCATTATGAGCCAATGAAATGCAAAACTTCAGCTGAAGACTAGGAGAAATAAAGAACTAGCCAACTATCATAGTGTGAGATTAACATTTAGGGGTTCTTTGAATTTAGAGACTACGCATGTGTGAAGACATAAACTCAGATGTGGAAATTTCAATTTCTCTTCTAGTAAATAGGCATCCCTGTGTGGTGGTGTATAAGTTTCCTCTGGGATTGCAACATCTATTCTGCAGGACAGTTCTTTCATCAGGATGATAAACAACTCAAAACAACCTCAGGAAGTCCCTGAAACTTACCAGATTAAGAAGCAGAAACCAGCAGAGCTGCCTGCAAGAAGTTTAGACCACAGTCATTTGGAAAGAGCACTCTCCAACCTGCTGAGCTGCCTGCAGGCTGTGCATCATGCTCCAGGTTTTCCAGCATTGTGAGCTGTCACCCATGCTGGGGTGGCTTTGGTGATGCAGCTGTCTTTGAATCATTTCTGCTCCTGTAAGTAACCTCTCACCTATATTCTTTAAGTAACGCCAATAAACGCATTGGTTCACCAAACTGGACTTTGGTGATACCCACACTTTCGTCTGCTCTGGGATCCCTATCTGGGTTGAGTAGATATGTGTGTTGCTTCTCCCAGGAAGAGTTTTGTCACAGGATGTGGGGCCAGTGAAGATAGACAACTAGGTTAAATCAACACAGAGGGATTGGTAGATACATAAGAAGGACATGGGTCAGTTTTGTCTTACAAGTGTCTAGATAGTAAGAATCATGAGTGGAGGTGCTAGACTTTATTATGCCATTCCCAGAGCCCAAGCTCTATTAGCTGATTGGGTAGAATGCCTGAAGAGATACACTTTACAGACAAAAACTAATAGCTAGATGGGAAAAGCCTACGATTGTGAGAATGGGAAGATCAGGGTTCTCAAAATCAAAATGGAAAGTAAGAAGGTAAACTTCAGGATCACACTGTAGGGGCACATACCTGTGTTCAGAGCACAGCCAAGGTTTAAGGTGTCAGCTGGTAGAGCAGTTCACAGACACTTAAGGATGTGGAAAGGAATTGAGGCTCAGGGAGGGTGTGGGCTATGCAGTGGCTTACAGAGAGATGGCATGACATTTGGCAGGCACCATGGACAAATGAAGATGGTAAATTCTCAGGTAATTGGTTTTCATTTTTTTAATGAAATGAAATTAATTAATTAATTAATTTTTTTGAGACAGGGTTTCTCTGTGTAGCTTTGAAGCCTATCCTGGATCTTGTTCTGTAGGCCAGGCTGGCCTCAAACCCACAGAGATCCACCTGCCTCTGCCTCCCGAGTGCTGCACCCCAATTATTATCCCTTGTTGCCCAGGCAACCACCATTCTAAAGTCATTTACCATAGACTAATTGGGCAGTTGTTTTAAACTTTGCAACTATATCACATTTGGCTTCTTGTGATTACCCTTACCTCTGAAATTCATTCATGTTATATGTGCTGACAGGTTCTTATCACTGCCAATTATATTTCTTGCTAAAATTATATTCTAAAAATTTCGCTAATGACACAAAATTTGGTTCATTCTATTGCAGCTCTTATAAGCACTGCTGCTGTGAAATTCTACCGCACCTGCACCCCCCCACCCCGCCCCGTCCTCAGCCATTTTCTTTGCAGACAGGATTTTGCTGTGTAGCCCAGATGAACCTTAAAGTCACTATGTAGCCCAGCCAGGTTGGCCTCGAGCTCACAATCCTCCTGCTTCAGCCTCCTGACTGTCAGGGTGTGTCCATAGCCCATTCATACGGGGTCTTTCTAGTTTACATCCATTCATCCTTTGCTCAGAGATGTGTAGTGGGGAGTGGGGTTGTTGTGTTATAGACAGTGTGTGCGTTCAGCTGGGACAAATACTGGCAGAGTTTTCCAAAGTGGTTAAATCTATTCACACTCTTTCCAAAATGAATTTGTTCTTTGAAACATGTTCACCAACACTCAAGGGTTGATGATGAACCTAACATTATCAGTTATTGTTTGTTTATACCATAGTTATTTTAATTTTTCAAATTGTATTATTTTATTATTAATCTTTTTGTCTCAGTCCTCAAGTCTCTCAGTACCCTGCCTCTGTGTGTGTGTGTGTGTGTGTGTGTGTGTGTGTGTGTGTGCATGTGAGCCTGTGCGTGATGTATGTGAACATGTGTACCATGGCATGTATATGGGGAACAGAGGGCAACTTTGTAGAATTTTTTTTTTTTTTTTAAAGCTTTACAAGCATTCAAGGGATTGATCTCAGGTCACCAGGATTGCACGCAAGCTCCTTAAACCACTGAGCCTTCTTGTTAGCCCTATCATAGGTATTCTTTGGAAAATTAAATTTCATCTATTATTATATTTATTCAGTGTGTGTATTTATGTGTGGAGGCCAGAGCACAACTTGTGGGAGTCAGTTATCTCCTTCTATCATATATGCACCAGGAATCGAAACTCAGTCACAGTAGCAAGTGGTGTAACCCACTGAGCCATTTTGTTGAACCAAATGTAGTTATTCTTTTTTTTTTTCTTTATTATAGTTGTGTTTTAATTTTACATATCAGCCTTGGGTTCCCCTGTCCTCCGCCCTCTCGCCCCCGCCCGCACCTTCCCCCCAGCCCCTCCCTTCCATTCCCATGTCCTCCAGGGCCAAGACTCCGCTGGAGATTCAATTCAACCTGGTGGATTCAGTCCAGGTAGGTCCAGTCCCCTCCTTCCAGGCTGAGCAAAGTGTCCCTGTGTAAGCCCAAGGTTCCAAACAGCCAGCTCATGCACTAAGGACAGGTCCAGGTCCCACAGCCTGGATGCCTCCCAAACAGTTCAAGCTATTCAGTTGTCTCACTTATTCAGAGGGCTGATCCAGTTGGGGGCTCCACAGCTTTTGGTTCATAATTCATGTGTTTCCATTCGTTTGGCTATTTGTCCCTGTGCTTTTCCAATCTTGGATTCAACAATTCACTCTTACAGTCCCTCCTCTTTCTCGACAATTGGACACCTGGAGCTCCACCTGAGGCCTGGCTGAGGATCTCTGCATCCACTTCCATCAGTTATTGAATGAGAGTTTCAACATGACCATTAGGGTATTTGGCCATCTGATCACCAGACTAGGTCAGATCAGGCTTTCTCTCGACCATTGCCAGTAGTCTACAGTGGATGTATCATTGTGGATTTCTGGGGACCTCTCTAGCACTTTGCTTCTTCCTGTTCTCATGTGGTCTTCATTTATTGGGCTGGAGAGATGGCTCATCTGTTAAAGGCTAGGCTCACAACCAAAAGATGTAGTTATTCTTAAAGCAAGTGTTTTCTAAAGGGAAGCTGCTACAATGTCCAAATTATGACGCAAAACAAAACTAGAATGAGATAGCCGGATTCCATTCCTGACTTGGCTGTGAGGTAGGTGGGTAACCAAAGGAAATTAATGTCATTCTTTAAGCTCCAAATACTTACCTGTAAAACTGAGAGTACTTAAAAGATTGTTGTGGGGAATAAATGAGTGTGTGTGTGTTTCATCTATGCACATGTGACCCCTTTTCAAAGGGTTTTATGAATGATTTGGCTTAGTATCTGGCCCTCAGTAAGTTCTCAGTGACTGGTAGCGGTAATTACCTCTACTGTGAACCTACGGTTGGTTCTAGAAACACTGGACAGCCAGCTCACACATGTTCTTTGACTTGTGGCCTGCTACCTTTCAATCATAGCTGTTTCGTTAAGCTGAAAGGAAGAGATGTTTGAACAGGTTGACTCTACCTGGCACCTCGTTCCTTCCTTTCTAATCACAGCCTTTCAGCGTTAGTTCGTTGGAGTACTTTGCTTAGCATGCCCAAGGCTATGGGCTCCCCCCCCCCAATATTACAGAAGTATAATAAAAGTGGGCAAGAGTCACTTGATTTTAAAGCACTGTGACATAAGGGGGCTTTTAACTGTGGCTAGACAGTAGGACAAACTGGAACTGCATGTTAGCATTTGATTTTTCTCATTTGAAGACTTCAGAGTGTTGTGGGGGTGGCATGGGGAAGGAAATACATATCTCCTCACATCTGCTGATCAGAATATTAGCCATATAACCAAATGGATTTGGCTCAAATTAAAATCTCCAGGCTCTTCAGGCCTCCACAATCATTATTGTATCAATTATGATTCATTTGGGTACCCACAATGTGTCTGGCATTACATCAAATGAGGAAGTGGCCGATTATAGTGATGGCTTCAGCCATTTTGCTTCTGTCTGAGAATGGCCCAAATGCTGTAAGGGAACAACAGCAATAAATCATTAAAATTTTATTGTTCAACAGCACTCAGAATTATAAAATATTAGACACGGAAATGGATCCAGAAATTCTGTTGTGAAGTCTTCATCTTGAGGTTGATAAAACTCCATTCTAGGAAACACCAGTGTAGTACAAACCGATACTTACATGACAACCAAGGTATGCCAAGGCTGCACACCTGGTAATTAATAGGGAACAACGTTAAGGCTTATACTCAAGTCATCTAATTCCAAAAGCAATGCTGTCCCCTTTGCCACATTGCATTTCAACCATAAGATCACACTCTTAGAAAAGCATAGCATGTTTTATATATATATATATATATATATATATATATATATAGTGTGTGTGTATAGCATATCGTGTATGTATTTATATTCCTGTGGATGGTTTTCTTGGACAATCAGTTGAACCACAAGCGGCTGGCTGCTTGTTCTCTCTCCTCTGTTAGTTGTTACCAGGAATAGTGAGTGAGGATAGAGCGGCGTGGGCGGGGCACTCTGGCTTGTTTGGTTGAAAGACTGAAGAATTCGAAGCATTTCTGGACATCCAAGGAGAAATTTCCTTTGGGCCTCTCTGCAGGATGTTGGAGAGCTATAGCATGAGGAAGCCAGCAGAGGGAGAACAGTGTTCTGCTTTTCATTTTCTGCAAGTTTCTCCTGGTTGTCCTATACTTTTCTCCTCAGGTTTTGAAAGAGCCCTTGACAACGGCGAAGAAAACATCCTTTCCTGCACTTTTGGAGAGCCATGGAATGCTTCTACCATAAAAGTTTTATTTAACTTGCTAGTCAATAGCTGGCTAAATCAGCTGGCTTGAATGATCTTTTGCATGGTGGGAGTTTGTATGCTTTCACATGCTTTTCTCAATAGTGTCATGCTAATTAAATGAAATGAGGCCTGGGGATGTAGTTGAGTGGTACAGCATGCACCTTTCATAGATAAGGCCCAAGTTGGATCCCTAGCATTTCTTAAAAAGTAGTTAAAAGAGTCTGAATATTATGCATTTCATATACAATTAGGTGAAATTTTTCAGTAGATCATCTCACCTCTAATAACTGCTTCTAAGAAAGTGTAACACTAGCAATAAGATTTGGAATCACGTGATTTCTTGATTTTTTTTTTCTGCTACTTATTTATTGTCATTTGTTTAACTGACTCTAAAGAAAATTTAAAGTATAAAAGAGTAGATTTTTCTTGTCACAATTTTCAAGGGCAGGAGCTGTGGGGACGACTCTGTAGGTAAAGTGCCTCCCACAGAAGCATGAGGAGCTGAGTCTGCATCCCCAGCACCCATGTGCTATGTACAGTGGCAAAGTGGCAAAGAGAAGCATGTTTCCAGAGCTTACTGGCCAGCTAGCCTGGCTGAATCCAAGAGCCTCAGGCTCAGTACCAGACCCTGCTTCAAAAACTGAGGTGGAGAGTGATCAAGACAGATACTGGGTATTGACATTTGACCTCCATATGCAAATGTACCCATATATATACTCACCTTCACTCTAGCAATACCTAACACACTCTCTCACACATAGAGAAATTAATCAGTCAACCGTCAGTTACTTGACAAATCATCTACTCATTTCTTCCCAGCCCTTCAATGCATTCTCATGTTATTTTTTTGCTTGTTTTGTATCTTCAGAAGTTGAGGAAAAACACTGAGTCTGATTGACACTGGTCCTCAGTGAGTTCATAAGGGACAGGCACAGAAACAGAGTATTACACATTTTTACCTGGGCTAGCCAAATTAATGGGCAGTGAAAGCTCTTTCCTCAGAGGCACCCAACAGAATGAAGAGGAGGCAGACAGCACATGCAGGAATACCTTGTACCAGTGTGCTCCTTTGCCCTCCCTGCCCTTTCTACTTTGTTTGTGTCTTTCCTGCCAGGGGCCTATAAACATGGTGAGAGCAGCCCTCCAGCGCTTCTGGGCTACAGCCGTTTGTTCCATACCTAGGCACCTGAAATATGCCGGGCAGATCTGTCTCCCTCTGAAGATTTCCAGCACGGGTCTGCCCTGCTGCTTTGGTTTTGAGCCATTTGGAAGAGGAAAACCAACAATAAAAACAATGTGAGTATGTACACAGGGAGGAGGGGAACTGTAAAAAAAATGTATCCCCTGCCAGTTCCCAGAGGAGTTCCATTGTTACCTTGGATACAAGCACAGCCATTTTTTCTGTCCTATTTTGTGAGACATACTGATATTCTTTTAATAAGCATTTCTGTTCTGTTTTCTCAGGCTAGCTTGAAATGGCCTTTTGTCCTTCTCAGGCATAAGGATTGTAGCTGATGGGAAGAGCTTCAAACACAGGGAGCGCAGAGGACATTTCATGGGCTGCACGAGAAAAGGCACCGAGACAAGAAAAACATGGCATGCATAGACAAATCCAGCCTGTGCAATTGAAACGTGAATGGAGAGAGAAGAAGGAGTGTGGAGGGATGAGTGGGGGATGCCATTTACATGAGTCAATGCAGATCCCTAGGGCGTTTACGCAGCCAGTGACACACTCAGATATTTCCTTAACGGCTCTTCCATATCTCTGGGTTTATCATTTGGACCCTGAGAAAGCAGAGGGGACATGGAAAATTTATTCTCCCACTAACCAGATCAAAGTTTACGGTGGTGACTTTCAGCTGCTTTCATTGTAATTGCAGCTTAGCGGATTTTCCTCCTCCGCCTAAACAGAACACTGGAGTAGGACCATATTTACTTCTACCGGTGAACTCCCACCACCCATCTTAGAACATGGTTACTCAGTGGGAATCTGGGAAGTGAATAAATGAGCAATGCATGGTGGTGATTAAACAGTAGATAAATTCAAGCCAAGGATGGGTTTTGTAAAGTAGGTGTGTTTACTGAGGATTCTTTTGTGTGATACAGGAGCATGCAGACTTTACATGTATCACCTTCACAAGTATCTTCTGAATACTGTGTTGTGTAAGAATATGTCTCATACCTTTCCCCATTTTTCAGAGGTCAAAGAGAAGCTTTGAAAGGTTAAGTGCTGGCCTGGATCATGAAGCTGTCATTTAATAACTCTCTAGCATTGTTAATGAGCCAAAATGCTATGGACGGAATAAACCTTTCCCAGATTCACATACTGAAACACAGGATTCACGTTTTTTTTTTTTTTTTCTCCAGGAGTTGGGGCCTTGTGAAGGTGAATTGGTCATTAAGATGGATTATAGACCTTGACAAAATGGTATCAAAACAGTTAAATGTCCATTTGTAAAAGTCAACTGTGACCTAAGATTTAAACTATAAAAATTATGTAAGGAAGTATGTGAGATGGTCTTTGGTTTTTTTTTTTGTGTGTGTGTGTGCTGGGGATGGAACCCAGGGCCTTTCGATTGCTAGGCAAGTGCTCTACCACTGAGCTAAATCCCCAAACCTGTGAGATGGTCTTTGTGTTGAACTAGACAAACATTTATTTTTTAGATAGAACCACAAAGCATTGTGATAATTAGTTTGGTTTTGTCAGCCTTACATAATCTAGAATCTCCTGACAAAGGAATCTTTTTTCTCTTTCTTTCTTTCTTTCTTTCTTTCTTTTTTTTTGTGATAAGGTCTCACTATGTAGCCCTCGATAGTGAGAAACTTACTTATGTAGACCAGTTTGGTCGCAGACTCACAGAGATGTACCCATCCCTGTCTCCAGAGTGTTAGAGTTAAAGATGTGTACTACCACATCTGGCCCATGGCAAAAGAGTGCTAATCAGTGTTGTCTAGATCAGTTGGTAGTTCTATGCTGTATTGTCTTGATTCTTTAATTGATGTGGAAGACTGGCCCAATATGGGTGATACAATTCCCTAGGAAGGGGACCTTAAATTGTATGAATGGACAAAGTGAGCTGAGCACTAGCATGCACGCATTACTTGTTCTCTGCTCTTGACTGCAGATGTAATGGGACTGGCTGCTTAAGTTCCCTTTGTCTTGATGGAATTGTGAGCCCAGTGAACCCACTGAAGGGTGGTTGTCTAGGAGTACTGCCAAGTTCATTCCATGCCACAAACAAAAACTTGTAGATCCTAAAAAGAAGACCCACTCAGACAGAAACGGGAGGGACATTTGGGGAAAGGAGCCATTGAGAGAAGGACGGCCAGAGATCTGAGGCAGGGCACCTTGGAACAGGAAGCTACCTGAGGGTGAAAAGAGGAGACCGTGAGGGTTCCCAAAAGAAACAGTTGCAGGTCTGAGGGGGGCTTCCGGGTAAAAGGGCTAGGTGACCCCGACTTGACCCCAAGACCAGGGCCAAAAGAAAAACATTCTGATCTTGACTTGACCCCAAAGGCCAGGGCCAAGAAACAGAATCCCACTCATCACCGAGCTTGCCTCAAGATCAGGCTTCCGAGTCCCACCCATCCCTGAACTTGCCCCAGAGTCTGACCATAAACTTCCACTTGCTTACCTCAAGATCAGGCCACAAAAATCCCACCAATCCCAGGCCACCCTGGTAATCCATCCCCACCCCAAGAAACTCTATATAAACTCTGCCTTCAGCTCAGTTCCCGCTGCTTCTTGTCCAAGCAGAGGCAGCCGCCCTCCTGGGGTTTCTCCTCCCATAAGCCTCTTGTGTGAGGCTTGTAGTGCCAAGTGACTTTGTGGTATTTCTTGGCTCCCTGTTACCAAGATACCTTTCCCTTCAGAGTAACACTTGCGTTAGGGACACCTTTCCCCCACTGGAGCAGAGTTGTAACACTTCCGTTAGGGTAGCCTTTCCCTCAGAGCTGCAGCACTTACAGGGATGCCAAATGACAGCCACCGGAGAGTTAAAATAGAAATCTCGAGGGCTCTAGGCAGTATCAGGAACAGATGTGAGGAGGAACACCAAGGTGGTAGCTACCACCTGTCAAGAGTGAAAGTGGAGATCCCTAGGGTACCAGACAATCCCAGTTACAGATCTGAGGGCAGGTGACAGAGTAAAAATAAGTGATAGATCATGGAGGGAACAGAAGCTCACCAGTAGGAGAGTGATGGGGGCAGGGAGAGAAGCAAAAGCTACAAACTTTCTTAGAGCAGATAAATGGCTCCCATCAATACAGGATCCTAGGGGCTCTCTCCCCTCTGAACTCCCTTTCCTGACTCATTGGGCCTGCCTAGTAACCTGTCTAGGATCAGCTCTTTTTCTGGATGGGTCTGTGGCAGTTGCATTCTCTTCATGGAAGGGAAGCAGGAGCCATCAGGAGCAAGGAGTAGACCCTCTCCAGACCCTTCTCTTCTTAAATAGGTTTTGCAAGGCATTTTCTTATAGCAACAGGAAACAAAAGTAAAACAAGCGTGAACCTTAAAGAAAAAGGCACATTGGACTTCATCAAAAGCAAAAGCCTGGTCAGGGAGACTTCCTATTGTAAGGGTAGTGGCTACTGCCGAGACTCATGACTGTTGAAAGTGATGGGAATGCTTTGCTGTGAGTACTGGGCTGCTGTGGATGGAGCGTTTGTATCAACACCTCACCCCCAAGGCTCAGGGAATGCCACAGAAAAGGGGCATAAAGAATGTAAGACCTGGAAGATGGGGAGGCGTGCTGTGAGGTGCTGGCTTCTGAACATGCTGTGTCTGTTGCACAGGTAAGCTGCCAGCAGCTGTGGTTGCCTGCACAAGAGCTACAGAAGGCTAACACAGGAGAAAATTACAGCAAGTGGGGGAAGGGATCCCATTGCCCCATGCCTAGCTGAGGTGCTACTGGCAGCTGATGACTATAGAGGAAGGGTCTCTTGTCTTTGGGAGGGGCGGGCATTGGTAGGTTGCCATGCCCAGTGAATGATTCCACTGAAATCATTGTATAGTGGAAGCATAAACTGGTCTTGGGGTTATAAAAATAAAAATAAAAATAAAAATAAAAATAAAAATAAAAATAAAAAAAGCATGAATTTGGGAAGCAGGTGTGTTGGAGGAGATCTAGGAGTTGTTGGAGCGAGGGATGGGTGGTGGATATGACCAAGATAGATTGAATACATCCATGAGCTTTTTAAAGAATGAAAGAAAAACCAAATTGAGTTTCCAATACTGTCACTGTCTTCAGTACTCTAAGCAGTAGAGCATGTTACATGACACTAGGTGTCCAAGCTCTTATTTCTTGTGTTTTCCATTGTGCTCTGTGTCATAAATAAATAGTTATCTCACTGAAAAGGCAAAAGAGAAACAAAAACAAAACTTACATTCTTCAAAAGACACTAAAGGAAAAGAAAGACATGCTATAATAAAATACAGAGATATATCTGGTAAATACTCATGTCTACACTTTATCAAGAACTCATGTAACTGAATAATAATAAGATACAATGCAATTCATACAAACTGAGCAAATGAATTGGAGAAACACTTTGTTAAAGGACATGTACAAGTGGCAATAGTCTTAGAAGATTCCTTCCGAGAAAGCTTGACTCAGAATCCACCTCTCGAGTACACAAATTTAAGCTGATATCCATATAATAGTTTGTAAAGCTTCCTTCTTAATCAATAAGATAAGGAAAGAATCATTATCCATTGAGTGGTGAATGAATCCATAATAGTATGCCCACATAGTGGGGTACCACTCAGGAAGAAAGGATGAAATTACTGACATACAATAACATATGTGAACCCCCAAAGCATTAGTCTACATAAAAGGAACTATGGGTACAAGATTTCATACTGTATGATTTTGCTTCTGTAAAGTATTAGGAAAGGTTCAAGTATAGGACTAGCCAGCAGATCAGTGATTTCCAGGGGCTCTTGGGTATTGCCTGCAAAGAGAAGGAATCTATGCAATGTTCAATACTACTGTGATGAGTTTATACATACAGTGGCCAAAAGTCAATTATACACTTAAAAGTGAGTAGTGGATGTTACTTGATGTAAATTTTACCTTTAAAATACAACAGTTATTAAAGGAAGAAAGAAAACAGAAGAACACACCACCCTCTCCAAGGGCAAGTGTCCTCTGCATGAGCAGAGGTGGAAGAGAGCCATTGAATAAAGGTTGAAGAGATACATGGTACTGAAAAATTTGACTTTCTGAACGGAGACTGTATTTTATGGCTTAAGTGACTGTGTAACCTAATATTAGCTGAGCTGAGAGAGTAAGAAGGCCTCTGAAGTGTTCTTTCTTGGTGACATGGAGACTGTTCTCTGAACAAATTTAAATAGCTGGCAGAGAGAAAGCCAAAGTTCGACCCCGTGAAACATGATTATTTGGTGTCCTGGATCCACAGACAGAAGATCTTTTAGAGAGGATGAAGGTATGGCTCAGTGGGTAAAGTGACTGCTGAACAAACAGAAGGACTTGAGTTCAGAACCCTGACATCCATGTAAAAATCTGCATCATAAGAATCACAGTACTGAGAAGGAGAAAGAGCAGGATCTCTGAGATTATCTGGCCAGGCAGCCAGTGTAGACAATCAACGGGTTTTAGCCTCAGTGAGAGACTGTTGCAAAAAAAAACAAAACAAAACAAAACAAAAACCAGAAATATAAAAACACACCCAATGTTGACTTCTGGCTTCTCTGCACATATGCACAAATCCATGTGCACAAACACGCGCACCCCCCTTCACACACACACATGACTTTTAGAAAGGTAGTCATGCGGTCCAGGATCAGTGGGCAAAAAAACAAAACAAAAAAAACCAGAAGCGAGTTGTGGGAGAGAGTGGAGGAGACAGGTGCCTAGGGGCTGTAAAGGTTTGCTCACGGGAAAAGTCCAAATGAGTGAACTGAGACCATAGTGAGCTATGTCTTATTTTTATAGCTGTTACATTAAGGAACAATTTCATACAATATTCTTCACCACCACCCACACATGCTTTGGTGTGTGCATGCGTGTGTGTGTGTGTGTGTGTGTGTGTGTGTGTGTGTGTGTGTGTGCATGTGCTAAGATTTCAACTTAAGGCCTTGCACATGTTAAGCATGTTCTCTACCATTGAGATACATCTAGTTCCCTTTAGGCTTTTATCTTTGTATTATAATTTGTTGCAGATATTATAATTTGGCTTTATTTGTTTATCAAATATTAAGTGCCAGTATAGTGCATAGTCCAATGATGAATAAACAAAATACAGCTTCTGTCCTCCTTAGATTTATAATTTAGCAGGAAAACGAGGCAACTAAATAGTTTTGTTCTTAATTGTATCTCTGGAAGCTAGTACATTGCTTATTAAGTGTTTAATAAATATTTTCAGAAAGACATTTTATACTGCCTATGTTTGTGTTTGTGGATATGTGTGTATGAATGTCATAATCTTTAGTGGATGATGCTTTCTTTGCTGCTTATGGATTAACTGTGGTCTTCTTAATTAAAAAAAATACCCTAGCTGTCTTTCATCTTGCCTGTGTCTTCTGCTGCATGATATATGAGGATCTAAAGATTTATTGAAAAATCTTATTCACCTAAAATGTTTTGGTGTGGTTGGTGAACACAGCTCTGCTTTGCAAAAATCTGCCTTCTCCGGCATATTCAGGAAGACATGAACCAGCAGGGGGACTACTGGAAAATCATAGCCCAGGTGGTCTCTTAGAAAAGGAAGATTATGAAACAGACAAGATGCAGGGGGCGGTGAATGCAGTGACTAGCTTCTCTTACCTTGTAGCTCCATGGAACTTCAGAATATCTAGAGAACATGTAGCTGTGTTCAGTGTGATCAGCAGAAGCTATTGAAGTTTCTAGATCTGAGATGGCACAAGAATCAGCTGACTGGAGCAGCCTTAGAACGAGAAGCAGAAACAGGAGGAAATACAATGTAGATCAAAGTTCTCTGACTGTGATGGACAACTCACAGGAGACGTGCTTATCTCTGAGAGTAACAGAAATTACAAACAAACAAACAAACAAACAAAAAATAACAAGTCTAAGTTATAAGACAGTAGTCACTGTGCATTGATTACTTTTCATGTTGCTGGAGCAAAATGCTGTACAAAAGTCACTCAAGGGAGGAAGGGCTTATTTAGGCTCACGGTTGTAGACATCATTATGGCATGGATATCATACATGCACACAAGTCACAGCTTGCATTGGCTAGTCACATTGCGTCTGCAGTTGGGCACAGAGGGAAGGCTGGTGCTCAGCCTGTTGCTCCTTTCTGTTACATTCAGGGTCCCAGCCTATGGAACAGTGCCACCTACAGGTAATGTGGCAATTCCTACATTCAGTTAACCTTGTCTAGAAAATCCTGCACAGACAGGCTCAGAGGCTAATCCCAGCTGGGTAAACCATTAAGGTATGCCCAGAGTCTTGTTTCCTAGGTAGGTGATTCTAGATCCTTCCAAGACGATACCCAACCCTAGCCATCTCAAATTGTGTGCCAAAAATAAAGTGAAATAAAGTGGAAGCTAAAAGCCAGAGTGTTACTCCTGCCTGCTGCTGATTCAGTGTCTGGGGTGGCGGAGTGTTAGACTGGAGAGTGAGGTCCCAGGAACGGCTGTCTATAGTTTTCAAGCTCTCCCAGGAGCAGAGGACAAGTCAAACACTGACTTGTAACAGGCAGGATCTTGGATGAAGGCTGGATCTTGGACTTGCTGTCTCTAGCTGACAGGAGAATCGGAAAACTAAAACCCAAATCTAAAAATGAAAAACTTAATTATGAGAGAAATTAAAGATCTAAGACTTTTCAGTATTCAAATGCAAAGTTTCAGGTTAACATCCTTCTTTAATCTGGATACCAACCTTTCCTGCAGTGACATTCCAGGGTCTTTAGCAGAAGCAAATGTGATATAGCTACACTAAGTTAGGACACTAAGGCACTCCCAAACACAGCTTGCGATTAAATATATAAATCATAGATGAAAGTAATTTAGCAAGCAGAGCATAAAGAGACACAGTGAAGAGGAATATTGGAACCTTAAGAGCTCGGGAAACTAGAACAGCCTGCAAGATATTGCAGGGCAGCCATGTGTAGCCTCCGCACAGGCATGGGAGAAGAGGTAAACACTGCTGGAGGAGCGGTGGCTGTTATGCAGCTGAATATCCAAGTCTGAAAAAAAAATGGAAAAGAACTTGAAGTCATTGAAATTAAAATTCAATGGAATGGTCAAAGAATAGGTAGGTCAGAGCTAAAATAAGAACTGCTGTATTGGAAGGCAGAGTTAGAAAAAACTAAAGTTAGCAAATATAATGTGGAAATGGAAAAAAATAGGAGGAAGAAGGTACCAACAAGGAGGTAGCCTGTCTCTAATATAATTGGGGCTTAGAGGATGGGAAAGGAGAGCATAGAGGCCAGGCAATAATTAAGGAACATTCTGTAACTGAATGTGTGATGTGTAAGTAGCATAGAAACTCTGTTTCACCCTCCAGGCTGATAGCTTTTGTTTTCCTATTATGTTTTGGAAATAAACACTATTAATGATAGATTTGGGCATCATAGTGTCTATTTTTTCTTATCTATCTTTGAGAGAGTTAGAAATATTTTAGCTGGATACTCATATTTAATGTTTGCATTTTTCTATTTTAAATATTACCAGCATAATAATAATACATTCTCATGGTGGTATTGTGTTCCCTAAAATATTGTGCATCCTAATAAACTTACCTGGGGTCAGAGACAGAACAGCCACAATATTAAACATGGAGGACAAGCAGTGGTAGCACACAACTTTAATCCTAGCATTCCAGAGGTAGAAATCCTCTGGATCTCTGTGAGTCCAAGGCCACATTAGAAACAGCCAGGCATAGTGACACATGTCTTTAATTCCAAGAAGTGAGCCTTTAGTCCCAGGGAGTGATGGCAAAACCAGAAAGATATATAAGGCGTGAAGACCAGAAACTAGAAGTATTTGGCTGGTTAAGCTTTTAGGCTTTGAGCAGCAGTTCAGCTGAGATTCATTTGGATGAGGACACAGAAGCTCCCAGACTGAGGAAACAGGATCAGCTGAGGAAATGGCAATGTGAGGAAGCTGTGGCTTGTTCTGCTTCTCTGATCTTCCAGTGGTCATCCCAATACCTGGCCTCAGGTTTGTTTTTATTAATAAGACCTTTAAGATTCCTGTTACAGCTGGGCGGTGGTGGCGCACGCCTTTAATCCCAGCACTCAGGAGGCAGAGCCAGGTGGATTTCTGTGAGCCAGCCTGGTCTCTAAAATGAGTTCCAGGAAAGGCGCAATGCTACACAGAGAAACCCTGTCTCAAAAAAAAAAAAAAAAAAAAAAAAAAAAAAAAAAAAAGAAAGAAAGTTTCCTGCTACATGTTCTAGTAGTGGTTGAACTGTGCTGCCCAGTTCATTTGCCACTGGGTATGTATGTGTATTAGCCTGCTTCCTACTGCTGTGATAAAACACTAATCAAAAGCAACTTGGGGAGGAAAGAGTTTATTTGACCTGCATATCCTGGATCACAGTCTACTGGTGGAAGCTAAGGCAGGAACATGGAGGCAGGAACTAAAGCAAAAGCCATAGAGAAATGCTGCTCATTGGCTTGCTCATCATGGCTTGCTCAGCTTGCTTTTTTAATACAACCCAGACCCACCTGCCCAGGTGAGGCACCACCCATAGTGGGGTCAGCCCTTCTGCATCAATCAGTAATCACAACCACATACTTGCCTACAGGCCAGTCTGATGGGATCATTTTTTCAGTTGAGGGTTCTTCTCAGATGGCTCTAGCTTGTGTCAAGTTGACAAAAACTATTCAACACAGTGTGTCTCTTAAATTTAAAATTGAATGTATGCTGAATAAAACAAAAGAGAAAATTCAGTTTGTCAAGTATTCAACAGGCAGAAATGTGTAGTCAAATATGCAGACATGTTACTACTTTATTAGATTATAAATATACAGACCTGTGCCAACACTACTATATTGGGTTATATATTTAGTGACATGTACAGTCATTACGGTATTAGAACATAAATGTATATAGAATATTCCCATGATTGCAAAAAGTTCTGTTAGATACACCAATTTACATAATCTGAGGATCTCTTTATATTATCTGAGGGTTTTGTTTTAATTTTTTTTTTTTATCTTATTTCTTGTTTCTCTTTGTAGGACCCAAAAGGCTTCTCTTCCATCATGAGTTTCATACTTGAGCATCCCTGAGTGGAATAATTTCAAGAGAAACACATACACAAATATACTGAATACAAGCTTTCCAGAAAGAATTGTGTGTGGCTGTGCTTAAGTTGGATGAAAAGACAATCATGCAGAAGAGGGATGGGACATAAGAGAGTATGTTCTCATGCTAATGACTGAGGATGGGGCACTGTGGTGCGTGGTGATATTTCTTTTGTTCTCTAACCAATAAAGTTTGCCTGGAGATCAGAGTATGGAGCTAGCCACTGGTAACTATAGAAGCCAGGCAGTGGTGGCACACACCTTTGATCCCAGCACTTGGGAGGAGAAAACAGGAAGTGATATGGCTGGGCCGAGAGAGGATGTCATAAGGCAGGTGGAGACCAGAGTTTGGGCTTCCCTTTCAGACTGAGGAGTTGGCTAGGTAAGAGGTGGCTGTGGCTGGCTCCTTTGTCTCTCTGGTCTTTCAACATTTACCCCAATATCTGGCTCTGGGATTTTATTATTAAGACCAGTTAGGATTCATGTTACAGGAGACTTAACAAGGCCTATTTATTGCATGGATTGTTTTTCTTCTCAAACTTCTGAGGGTGATATTAATACTACAGTTTACCAACCACTTATCAAATGCATTGTGTTTTAAATACACGTTGCTTCTAGTTACTAACAATAATTCTGCAAAATACATATCATTGCTCCAATTTTGCTGTTAGGGAAGCCAAGGCTTAAGAGTCACTAATAACTTTGTTTTGGAGAGTCTAGGTCTTATGGACTTTACAGTGTTGGTTGTCATTTCCCTCCAGGACATGAGAATGTACCAGAAGTTTCCAGAGACACCATCCTTCACATTGTCGAAAGAGCAAGTGCAGAGTCCCTTGCTATAGTCCATTCCAGCTTTTGGTGGCGATACTCCAAAGAAATAAAAATAGAAATAATGACAGCGGCATGTGCTTATTGCACTGATGAAGTTGGAAGTCATTTTAATGAGTGAAGCCCCTAGTCTTAGTAATAGTCTAGTGACCCCCGTGTGCTCTCTGCTTCAGGCCAAGTTTCGCTGGCTGAGCAAGGATGAAAACACTATGGCTGAAACTCTTCTCATTTAAATAAATTAGCAATGTCGCAACATTAATTATCTATAGCAGCTATTTTTAACTTGGAGTACTATGCAGAGCCAAGTTGAAGACGCTGGATGCAATCTTTCCTTTTGCTTTCTGCCTCGGATGAAAATTCTAACATCCCAGTTTTGAGAAGCAGACAGGACTTGAAAATTGCTCTTTTCTAAGCTCCTTGATTAACTATAGACTCTGCCCTCCCTGTCACTGTTTTCTTGTTACCCCATAGCTTCCCACAGTCCTCCAGATATTTATCATGCTCTCCGGGACCTTTTATTGTGAGGTTTTGTTCTGCTATGAAATAGAATGATGAAAAAGTGTATTATAGCTGCAGACACTTTTTCAGGGCCCAAGTCTGCTGTGAGCACAGTTGAGGGTTGACTGATGGACTGGGAATTAGAGCTCTGGCGTTGTGTTGGGTGGTAATTCTGTCTAGAAGCATTGTGAAATGTGAATTCATATATTCCAAGAAAGAATTTCTAAATAATTTGCCACAAATATATAAATAGTTCATAGAACTAAGAATGCAGAACATTCTTTTGTTATTGGTTTATCATTAGCCTAAACACAGCATGCAATCACACACATGCTTCCTTTTAGGTCTCCTCCGTCCTGTGATTGCCTCCATCTCCTCCCTTTTCTCTACCCCTTTTTAGTTTGGATCAGTTTTCCCACCATAGAAAACTCATTCTGAGTGTCCATCACTGGACAACAGTAGTAATTCTCATGTGCATAAGTGGACCTCTTTTAAGGAAGATTTATTTTTCTTTTACACAGAAAGTCGTTCTTAGCACATCGACATGGTTGCATTTTTATGGGGAAAGTCCTGTGTGCTTGAGAGATGAGAATGGACCATGACTATGACATAGTAAAGGAGGCAGGAGCCCCTGAGCACTCCAGGATTCTGATGAAGGCAGATGACACTCTCAGCTTAAGAAGGCATGGAACTCTGTTCTCAAGAGCACAGTAGCTAACGCCATCTTAAAGAGAGCAGCCGTACGTGCCTGCCAGACACCCTCAACAAGATAAAATCATGTCTGATGACATTCCTCTGAAGAAAGGCTGAGTTGGGGAAAGCCATAAGATCCCCACCCAAGATTCTAGCTACTGACTGTGCCTGAACACCCTCTCTAAATTTGTGCTGGCTACATGTGGTCTGGTGAGACAGCACAGTGTATGGAGGGTGGGAGGTTAATTAAAGGGGCTCTGTTTATGAAGAAATAGGGAAGCCCTCATTTATGCTAGAGTGGGTGATACAATGGTTTGAGGTCACTTGTGCTCTGTAAGTAAATCTCTTGCCCAGGCTTTTAGAAGTAAACAGTAAATTCACTAGCTCCCCAAGCCAGATCTGGGTGGAAATGTTACTTTTGTCTATTCTCAGTGCTCAGTCTTGAGAGTGGTGCTGATGTTCGTATCTCCCAAAGGAAAGTTCCAACAACAGAAATGTTTTCTCCTTTTGATGTAATGAATACAAATTTTCACAAATATTGATTTCTCTGGTCAAATCTAAAAAATCGGCTACTTCATTTGTTTATCCATTCAATCATTTTTAAAAAATCATCTATTTTAACATTAGGAATGACTTTGTAAGAAATAGGTATAATTTGATAAATTAGCCAAGGCGGGAACCTTTTTTCTTAATTGGCTTGTGTGGGTTATTCATTGCTCTCCTTTCTTGACTATGGATATAATGTGATTAGTTGTTTCAAGTCCATGATGCCTCAGCTTCCTCATCATGATAAACTGTAATTTGGAATGATGAGCTGAAATAAACCCTTTCTCCCTTACGTTGCTTTTGTCAGAATACTTTATTCCAGCTACAGAAACGATACTAAACACATCTCTATCCTTTTTCCCTTGCTGATGTCATAGATTTCTGTGGCTTTAAATATACACACCCAGATAACTTGTATTTTAGCCTGCAACTAGTACATACGCACAAACACTGTACCTATTTCCTGTAACCACACATTTCATTTCCATTCAATGGACTCATCACTATGTACTGAATGAAGATTTCCAGAAATGATCCCACATCTTACAACTGAACTTTTTATAAGGTTGACTAACTGATTGGAACATCCATAATTGGAGAGAGGTTGGAATGCTGCAGGTCCAGAGCCTAATTACAATTTACCTTGGCCTATCTTTATCCTTCTCAACAGCTATTCTTCACCCATTTGTGCTTGATCTAACATCTTATGGCAACCAGGTGAAAGCTTTTGGAATGCGCTAATTTACCACTTGCTTCCACCAGTCAAAGACTAAGAATGTTGTCAGAGAGTATCCAAGGTCTATAGTAAAGATTTTCCCTCTTGGCTGTAACCCACCCATTGATATTTCCAATGATGTATTTGAAAAGGCCTTTGTTGGCAGTTGTCCTGTTACTACAATCAGAACAAGGTGTTTGGGGACATCTGAATCTGTGTCCTCTGTCTGCTGTCATTTCATATCTGGCTCCAGAATAAACTCCAATATTCCTTTAGAGGTGAGGGTTGTGTCTTTGCATCAACAGTATTTGCTTGCTTTCAACATGATTATTGTGCTCAGCTTGCTGTCTCTACTTCTATACTGTTCAGGATACCCTGCCCAGGGGGAAGAGTGGATCCACAGTGGGTAGGTCTTCCCACCTCAATGAATGTAATAAAGATAATCCCTTATAAACATGCACATACATCATCCCGATCTAGGCAATCCATCCTTGAAACCCTTTTGCCAGGTGATTACATTAAGTC
Organism: Onychomys torridus; assembly: GCF_903995425.1. Classification (NCBI taxonomy): domain Eukaryota; kingdom Metazoa; phylum Chordata; class Mammalia; order Rodentia; family Cricetidae; genus Onychomys; species Onychomys torridus. The sequence continues at coordinate 81,843,570 of NC_050446.1, forward strand.
AAGTCGACAATTAAAACTAACCACCATAAAACTGTAAGAAGCATTTGGACCATACTTTGTGAATCTCTCTTTTAAAAATTGAAATTGATTTGCATTTCCCTCATGACTAAGGATGTTGAGCAATTCCTTAATTGTCTTTCAGCCATTTGAGATTCTTCTGTTGAGAATTCTCCGTTTAGCTCTGTAGCTCATTTTTTAATTGGATTGTTCAGTATTTTGATGTCTAGTTTTTTGAATTCTTTATCTATTTTAGAGATCAGCTCTCTGTCAGATGTGGGGTTGGTGAAGATCTTTTCCCATTCTATAGGCTATTGATTTGTATTATTGACTATGACCTTTGCCCTAAAAAGTTTCTCAGTTTCAGGAGGTTCCATTTATTAATTGTTGCTCTCCGTCTCTGTGCTACTGGTGTTATATCTAGGAAGTGGTCTCCTGTGCCAATAAGAGGGACACATAGATAGCCAAGTGAAGGAGAAATAGATGAGATCTACATGAGCTAAATGGGAGTAGGGGGAAAATGGAGGGCAAAGAATGGGGGATGAGAACATAAGGAAATGGGAGGGTCGAGCTGGAGCAAGGACAGAGTGTCAGAGCAAGGAAAGAGATACCATGTAAATGAAGACGTTATGGGAATAGGAAGAGGCAGGGTGCTAGGGAAGTTATCAGGAATCCTCAAGGATGACCTCACCGTAGACTACTAGCAATAGTTGAGAGGGTGCAATGGTCTACTCAGTAACCAGATTAGTGAATACCCTAACTGTTATCATAGAGCCTTCATCCCGTTACTGATGGAAGCATATGCAGAGATCCACACCTGGGTACCAGGATGAACTCTGGGAGTCCAGTTGATGAGAGAGAGGAGGGATAGGCAAGGGAAGGTGGGAAGGGGGGGTGGTTTGGGGGAGAAGGCTGGGGGGTGAGAAAAGGGATAAGGGGGTATCTGTAGTTGGTATGTAAAACAGACAGAAAATTTCTTAATAATAATAAAAAATTGAAATTGAGCTAAAATTTGGTTCCACTTACTAAGAAGTCTTGACAGTTTGTATCAGATATTTTATTTCATAGTCTTTCTTGCTTGGGGACTTACACCAAACTCCTAAAGACAAATGCAGCTGTGCATTTGAGATTAATCACTCTGGTAGATGAATCAGTACCATCTTAAGTTTAACCAGAGGAACATTCACTTAAGATGCTAGGACTTCATTCCTATCACGGCTTCAGCTGTCCTTGGCTTCACAGGTAGTTTCAGCAGGGTAAGTCCTCAAGTCCTAGCTTTCTGAATGACTGTAGATTGAGAAACATGAAGACATACTTAGAGCTGTCATCACTGATAGTGGGTTCCTGCCAGGCAGCTTCTCCCAGCTCCGAAAGACAGTACATCAGTTTGTCCTTAGATCTCCTGACGAGTCTCTTATGATCACCACCCAGGGTGATGGGGATGAATTGTATCCTTATTTCTTTTCTTGTGAGAGTGGAGTATCCAGACACCAAACAGAATTTTTATTTCAATATTGCTAGAATATAGTTCAATAAGGCTAAATTTAAATACATGACGGATTGCTTTTGGGAATGGACACTAGTGTATTTCTGGAAATTAAGCAAATAACACAAATACAACTGCATTGAATGAGTGAGTTCTATTTCCAATAGAACACAGAGAATGTCCTCTGTGTGCATCCAGAATAACAATGGTCAGTGCTGGGAGCTCAGGGGAAACCTAGGTAGTCTGCACTCCAGTGAAAGATAGATGACACAGCTCCAGCAGTCTACATTGGAGCAGATAAGCAGTGTAGAAACCAAAAAAATGGACAAATATATATGCTATATATATATCCTATATATATATATATGTAGTATATATGATGTATATAGATCAGCATATATAGTGATAAATTGGAGAAAATACAATTAAAATATGCAAGCATATATATACAAATAATAACAAGCCATTTTATGAGCTGTATAAATATAATACATGAATTAAAAGTTTTAGGATGCCATCTATTCCAGTGTGTTAGGGAACATTAATGCCCATTGAGGTGGAGGGGAGAAAAGAGGTAATAGAGAGAAAGGAATTGTATAAGCTGAGGATGGAAGACACATTCCTTTTGGACCTGAGGGAATAAAACAATTTAGAACTCAAAAATGAGAAAGCATATTCTCAGAAGAAAGGGTTACAGTTTCTAATCTTGATCCACAAAGGAAATTTTATAGCCCCTTTCCTTGGCAAGAACTATGCTAGGTTTCTGGTTTTAATCATGTTTAAATTTATTGTCAAGCACTGAGTCTGAGAAGAGTATAATTCAAAAGTTTCCTTAAAGATATGTCTCAGCAGATCTTCAAAAATCAACTTTGTGGAGATGTAATTTACATATAATTCATTTTGTGTGTTTTTTGAAGCTCAGTGAACTTCCACATTTGTAATTATCCTTCCCAGTTAGAATATAAAACATCCCCATCACCTACACAATTCCCCAGAGGTCTTTCAGGCAACCTCTCACCCAGTTTGAAGCCTGATGGGATATTTATCATCATTCATTCATTAGGTTTACATGCCTTCACATTTCGTATGAATGGAATAATACAGTGTGGCTTTTTGGGGCAGTCTTCCTTCATTTATCATAATGTTACTGAAATTCAAATATGTCACGTATATCGACAGTTCATTGCTTTTTTACAGTTTAGTAATATGACATTGTATAGAAATCCTAAAATGAGACAATCCACTCACTTGCTGATGGATATTCAATTTGTTTCCAGGTTTTGGCTGCTATAAGTAAAACTTTAGAAGTATATGTATACAAGTCCTTTTGTGACAGGTGCATGTTAATTTATTTTTGTATTGGGTGTCATGTAGAGCAGGTTATATATTTTTGTTTGTGAATCTCCAATTGTTGCCATGTTATTTGTTGAAAAGATTGACCTTTCATCAATGCATTATCTCAACATTGTTTTGTAGTGGTATTTGCTCTGCCCATGACCTTGGGCTATAGGAGGCAGTGCTTCCTGCCATTGTAGGTGACCTCTTATAAGGGAAGGGAGAAGGGCCACATGCCCCTTCTCCCTGCTCCTGTCTGTGGAGTGGATTTGCTCCAGTCAGATCAGAGGATGACTTCAGCTGTCTACTCCGTTCTGTATTATTTCCTCAATTTATATCTTAATAAATTCTGTTACCCATTTAGTAGACTCACATGGATTGATCATAATACTGTTTAAAACAATGAGATAGCACTCCAAACTGCCTTGGACCCTGCAACCGCTGGTGATGTTGATGCCTAAGAAGAACCAGGTTGCTATCTATGAATTGATTTTTAAGGAAGGAGTGATAGTTGCCAAAAGAGATGTTCCATATGCCCAAATGCCCCAAGCTGGCAGATGAGAATGTGCCTAACCTTCATGCAATGAAAGCCAATGAAGCCTGAAGTCTTGAGGCTATGTGAAGGTGCAGTTTGCCTGGAGACATTTCTAGTGGTACCTTACAAAGGAGGACACCCAGTATCTCCAATATCACCCTGACCTACCTCTGGAGATCACGCCTGCCTCCCGATGTTGCAGCAATCCTGAGACTGGCAGGCCTTAGCCCATAGGTCCAGATGGTGAGCAGCCTACAAGACTTACAAGAGGAGAAGTGGACTGAGATATCTACAGAAGGAGCACTGTTCTCCCTGGTGCTCACAAGAAAGCTGAAGCTGGGCCTGCCTCAGCAATTCGCGGCTTTGATTGAGGGTGAGATCAGCCACCTCAGTGAAGTTGGAGATTGTGTTGTGTTGAATAAAATTTAAAGAAAAAAAAAAAGCAATGATATATTCATGAATGTTTGAGTCTTATTTCCATCCTTACCATTTTGTCCCACTGGTCTGTAATATAGGAGATTGCCATTATTAATGTAGCTTTAGAATGAGTCTCGTCTTCAGTCACTGTAAGTGCTGCAAAAGTTTTATTTTTTTATAAAAATTTAAATAGTTTTCTGTCTAGTTTCATTACTTTGAGTCTCAAGTTGTCAGTTTCTTCAAAAATCTTACTGGAAGTTTGATTGACATCTCGTTGAGTCTGTGCATCTGTATAGAATCTCCGTCTTATAAATGTCTAATAAGAAGCATGGTGTCTTTGCACACATCTCCTTTGGTCCTTCCCTGCACTGTCTCATGGTTGCTGGTGTGCAGGTGTGGACACACCACTGTCTCTTATGTAATTCACATTCTCTTGATGCTTTCAGAAGCTATTCATTTGGTTAGTTTTTAAAAATTATTTTGTTATATAGAGAAATATGTTTATTTTAGGTTATTGTAGGTTTTGTATATTACACTCTTGACCAATTTACTTATTATTTATTGTAAGTTTGCATGTTCTGTAGAACTTATTTACGCAATAACGTCTGTTCTTCACTCAGGATTGCTCACTTCTCTTGCTTTTTCTTCCCGTTCTCTTCTTTTTGAGACAGGGTCTCACTGTCTAACTCCAACTGGCCTGGAACTCACTGTGGAGAATGGGCTGGCCTCAGACTCACTGCTTCATGAATGCTGGGATTGAAGACATTTTGCTGCCGTGCAGAACTTTGAGATTTCTTCCCAGTAACACTGCCTGGGACAATTAAGATGTGCACAGACTATTACAGCCAAATGGCTCCTTGGAGCAGAAATTAGGTATAAACAGAAAGCATCCTGTTCTAACTCTATGTGTCTGAAAACAATTCTTCTGGATTTTTGTCCAGTTTTCTCTCCACTTAGGATGGGATGTCTGGTCCAGTCTCTATTACTCCATCAGAAGCAGAAGAGGGTACTTACTTGTTCCTCAAAATCTGTAGCAATATTTTAGGTCAAAATAAAATATTTTCAATTCATTCCTACATTAATAAAATGTGAGAGCTGTGGGATTATTGGTTTGGGTATAGTTTGAGGAGAGTTCACACATAGATTTGAGAATGGTATGTTTTCTTAAGGACATGTTGTAAAAAGGCCTCAAGATATGTGAGGTTCCTCTTTTTGTTGAGTATGCTAAAGGTTTTCTGTCTTGACACTGCTGCTAGATAAGACTTCATACCTTCAAAACTTATCTTGTTAGCTCAGGATTACTGCTCAATGGAAGAGCCCTTGTCTAGCATCTGTAAGGCCCTGCATTTAATCTTCAGTATCAGAAAAACAAACAAACCTGGCTACAGTAATGACTGACCTAGCAAAATATGCCCACTGGCACAAGGTACAATAGTTATGCCAGTGTTATGGAAATAAAAGTACTTTCTGATTGAATTTAAGACCCACTCCATTATAAGATAGAATTAATGCCTGATTAATTAAGTTCTTACTGTTGTACACATAGAGTACTACATTCTCAATGCTCTTTAGAGAAACTTCTTTTTACAGTAGATGGTGATTAACATAGAAAATTGTAGGGAGCTGCCATTCTAAGATGGCGCCGACTTCCTGACAGTTTTGCTGTAAACAACTCCATATTTGGCTATGCTTGCTGGGCTGCGCACCTTGAGGCTTGCGCATGCGTGTATATGGTAATTTGGCCTTATGTCCTCAGCCTATCCCGTGGCTCCCCGTGCTTGCTTTCTGGCGGGATCCAATCTCAGATTGACCCGTTCGCTTGGTTCCCTATATAAGCAGCTGCCTTTTGGTTCTTGGGGCCCCTCACCTCCCACTCTCCCTCAATCAAGAGGTGCTCCAATAAAGTGTGATCTGAGAAGAATCCTCGAATGGTGGTCGTTCTTCCTCGCTGGTCGAGGAGTTCACCGAGGCAAATCACAATTAGAATGCCAAAACTAGAGACTTTGGACTGCTCAGCTCTAAATGGGACATTCATCTCACATCCCTTCTCTCAGAGCTCATTGGAGGAGAGGGGTAGAAAGATTCTAAGAGCCATCAGCTTCCATGAACCAGTATTTGTCAGGCATGAGATGCGGTTGCACACTTGAACTCACAGCAGCTGTGACCAAAGGCCCAAAACCTGTATAAGATCAAGCCAACCAAAAAACCAGCATGAATGGTGAAAGGCCTCCTAAAGGCTCACACTTAGCTGAGGAGCTAAGGACAATTTACGGTTCCTAGAATGGGAGGAAAGTCTGTCTTCTTCAGGAATTCAGGTTCCAAGAGGCTACTCTTATATCAGTAGGTGGTTCTACACACGAACATGTGAGCATTGGTAACTGGACTGAGTGGGTTGGAAACAAAAAAACACACGAAATTAGGAAGGAAAAGTGGTGGGCAGGATCGAGAAAGAATATGAAGGGATTAAGGAGTGGATTTATTCCAAATGGATGACATGCATGTATGAAATTCTCAAACAATTAAAAAGAAGCTTACTGAGTCTTAAGTAATCTTCCTCCAGGATGGAATGTTTCATCTCAGAGGAAATTGGTACACAAGGTCAACATGCAAGAGACCCTGGGCTTTATCCTCAGCACCACAGAAAACAAGGTGTGGTAGCTCAGACCTGCAATTCCAGCAAGGGATGGAAACGGGAGGTGTAGACTTTCCACAGCACCTCTCGCTACACAGTGAGTTCAAGGCCAACTTGTGCTGTGTGAGAACTTGTTTCCCAAACAGAAACAACAGAAAATAAACAAAACAATTCCTCACACCCTACTTGAAGAGAAGTGTTTTCCTTCTCTCTCTAATGGATCAGCCTCCTTTTGCTTGTGGGAATCCCTCCTCCTTGGTCTCTCTCAACAAAGTTCAGTGTTGTCCCAGAGAATCTCCTTTTTCTTTGGCATGAGAAGCATGTTGCCTTGCTTTTATTTGGGCCCATTGGTGAAAGCAGTTCATTAGAACTGTGAAGTTACGGTAGGGAAACCGACACACGATTGTCTAGATAGCATCCATCCTTTTGCTCCTACTTAGAACTCAAGAGTCTGTCCCAGCATGCACCTCATGCCGTCCACAACACTGACTTTTTTCTCTTTCTCCGTGGGAGCTCAGCAAATATTCACTGACCTGTGCCACTTTTTAAACTTCATTTCGACTTCTTACTTGAATTCCCTTAAGACTCAGGAAGTATTTTTTTTTTTTTTTAATTGTTTGAGAATGTCACACACGTGTGTAATCCATTTGGAATGCCCTCTGCTTGTTTTATGCACTAGCTACCTATCAATACAGTATCCAGGGGGCTGCTTAAAGGAACCCTGAGGACACAGGAGATGAGCAAAAGGAAAACAGCACCAAACAATGGAAAACAATGCCTTGCTAGTGGCTAGGCTGGGCCACACTGACGCTTTTCCTGGTCTCACCGGCTTAATACCACAGTCTTGATGGCTGGCTTAGGTCGCATGCCCACTACAGGTGAATGAGATCCTGAAGTTCTGGGCTCTGTAAAGTTGCTCCAGAACCCATGCTGAAAGACCCGCTACCTTTTTGAGTTGAACCATCTGGGGAAGAACCCTCCTTTTTGTCAGGGGAGGGCAAGGGAGCCCGAGAAAGGTGTGGCTGTCACTGCCCCACCTCCCATCTTTAGTGAGCAGAATTAATTGGGTGGCTTTTCTTCAGTATTGGGACCAAGATGTGTAACTTCCTGTTTGCCGTGAGGGGAAGAAATCCAGACATTGGTAGATATTTTTATTCATGTTCCTTAAAAAACATGGAACTTAAGCTGGAAATCCAAATTAATAAAGAATTCAAAATAAAAATACAGAAAATCCAAAATTATATATATGTAGTTAAATATTTTATTATTAATTTAAGGTATTAATATTCATATTTCTTTGTTTTCAAAAAGTTACTTAATTTCAGAGCCTGTGGTTTGTATGGTTAGAATTCATTCAGAGAGTTCCTTAAATTTAAATCTCTTTCATTTTACCTACAAAACAGTTGACATCATTGAGGCATTTCCATACCTGTTCTGACCGTATCAGCCTCTCATTACTTTCCCTTCTCCCCCTGCCACCTCCTGGTGATGGTGATTCCTTTTCTCTTCCCTAGTAGTCTCTACACACACACACACACACACACACACACACACACACACACACACACACACTCTAGATACCCATATGAGGAAAAAAAAAACCTACTCAATGCTTTTATATTTTTGAGTGTTCTACATTTTGCTTGGCACAGTGATTCCCAATTTCATCTGTTTTATCTCTCTCTGTGTCTCTCTCTCTCTCTCTCTTTCACACTTGAAATGCTTTTATATTTCCCCTTTCATAAAACATAAGATTTGGGGGTTGGGGATTTAATTCAGTGGTAGAGTGCTTGCCTAGCAAGCGCAAGTCCCTGGGTTCAGTCCTCAGCTCAAAACAAAACAAAACAAATCAAAACAAAACAAAACAAAACAAAATACACACAAAAAAACAACTTGTGAAAAGCCAGGTGGTGGTGGCACACACCTTTAATCCCAGCACTTGGGAGGCAGAGACAGGTGGAGCTCTGTGAGTTTAAGGCCAGCCTGGTCTACAAAGTGAGTTCCAGGAAAGGCACAAAGTTACACAGAGAAACTCTGTCTTGAAAAACCTAAATAAATAAATAAATAAATAAATAAGATTCTTTTCTCATACAGTATAATCTGAATACAGTTTCCCTTCCCTCTACTCCTCCCAGTTCCTCCCCACTTCCTATCCCATCTGGATCCACCCCTTTTCTGTCTCCCATTAGAAAATAACAGGCTTCAGAGAGATAACAACAAAAAATAAAATAAAATATAGTTAGATAAAACAAAAACCATTATACTGAAGTTGAACAAGCCAAACCAATAAAAAAATAAAAGAACCCTAAGGAAGGCACAAGAATCAGAGATTCACTCATTCACATATTCAGGAGTCCATAAAAGTACTAAAAGTACTGAAAACGGATAGTATACATACATATATATATATATATGCAAAGGACCTACCTGGTGTAGACCTATGCAGGCCCTGTGATTGCTGCTTCAGACTCTACATCCATTCTGTTTCATACGAAAAAATTTCATTCCTTATGGCTGAATTATGAGGCTTTGAAATTAAACAAAACTTTTGTCCACTATATATAATGTACTGTCTTAGTTACTTTGCTATTGGTGTGATAAAACACCATGACCAAGGCAACTTATAAAAGAAAGCATTTATTTGGAGCTTATAGTTTCAGAGTATGAATCCATGACCATCATGGCAGAGAGCATGGTAGCAGGCACACAGGCATGGCACTGGAGTAGGAGCTGGAAACTCATATCTTGAGTCACAAGAAGAAGGAAGAGGAGGAGGAGGAGGAGGAGGAGGAGGAGGAGGAGGAGGAGGAGGAGGAGGAGAGAGAGAGAGAGAGAGAGAGAGAGAGAGAGAGAGAGAGAGAGAGAGAGGAATGAAGAAATCTTTAGAAACCTCAAAGCCACTTCCTCACCCTGATGACACATCTCCCCCAACAAAGCCATACCTCTTAATCTGTTCCAAGCAGCTCTACCAACTGGGGACCAATTATTCAAACATATGAGCACTTGGGGACATTCTCATCCAAGCCACCACATGCACCAAACTTCCTTCGTCACTATGTGTTATTGCACATCTAGGCTGATCCCATACTCTGACTACTGTTGATAGTGAAGCATTAAACCTGGATGAACTGCTATTTCTGTGACATCCTGACTTAGGTTCTTTCAAATATATGCCTAAGGGTGACACCTCAGGAAGAGTTTGTTTCTTAATTTCAAAACCTCATAGTTGCTATAAAATTACAAAAATTCATGAATTGTATGTGTGAATGTGTCTAATAACATCAAATACAGTTTCAATACCCACCATAACCTTTAAAGTAATACTTTCATTAGCACCTATTAGTTATACATAATGAGTGTATTATATTTCATACAGGTAGCGTATTTTGGTCATATTCAGCCTCTAGTCTTCCTCTTTCACCTATCTTTCTTTGTGACTAGCCTCCCTTCTGCTTTTGTTTAGTTCTTTTGTTTTGCTGCATGTGACCCAGTGCGTTTCATTAGAGTTGCTCACAGAAGCATGATGAGTGTTTGTTTACAGGAACATGCACTTTACCAGTGGCTCTACCATTGAAACAACTCCATCCTCCATCAACTGTTATCTACGTATAGATTCTCAGGGAAGGCTGAGATCCCATGAGTGCCCCTCCTTTCATTTTTCATAACTTTATAGGTCCATTCAAAAACACTATATCTCCAGTTTAAAAAAAAAAAACCCTTCTGAAAAATCTTTTAATGGCTCTGGGTGGACAGCAAATGGTATAGAGACCTGAGTTTTCTCACTTGACATTTGATTCCTCGGCTTTCAGTACAATATCTGACATAGTGAAGAAGAATGTCAATATTTGTTGAAATGCTGAACAAAAGGATAAAATAATTTAGTCTGCACTTTGGAGAAGATAACCAAAGAGAAGAGTGACAAGTGAAAAAGTTCAGTTTGAAGCTGTAAATGCTATCCGTCAGTGCCTCAGGAGGAAGAGCGTCCATGCATGTGATCTCAACATTTTAAGGAGAACTTCATGAAAATTTGGGCAGGATCGAAAGGGAAGAGGAGGAAGCCATTGCTGGAAAAAGGACCAGCTGCCTCAAAGGTGACTTTAGTTCAAGGGACTCAGCAGCCTGCAGACATTTCCTAAATCAGAGAGGGACAGTAAGATGTGACTCCTATGCCAGGCAAATCAAATCATATTTCACAAAAAAGGAATGTCTGGAAAGGCCCAGCATGTTAAGTCATGGAGAGAAGGCCATTCCAGAAGGAGTCAGGGCTCAGAGGTTCTGCAGTGGAGTTCTGTTGATGAGGATGGAGAATCAAACAAGAAGTGTACTGTGAGGGGTCTTTCCAAACAGGGTGCTCTCCTGTAGACATGGCCCATTGGCTGGTTAGGAATCCAAACTCTTGCAAACCTTCCTGGAAGCTGTCAGCCCTTCTCAGAGAAACAGAAATAGAGCCACAGGTGATGCTGTGAAATTTTACAGCTCAGCTTTCACCTTTGCCTTCAACATAGGACTCAAAGGTATACTCTCCCAGTTCAGTTTCAGAAACTCCCTCCACATTCCCTGGCACAAAGGGTCAAGAATAAGTCTGAATAAGTTTTTGGTAGAATTATAAAAATGTCTGGTTGAGAGCAGGAAACAGAGATCTGCTTAAAGGGGGCAGTAAAAGAGCAAGAGGTGTTCCATGAGTTCCTGAGTCTATGCTCCTGGACTAGACAGCAATCCTCAAATGGCCACACTCATCACAGGTTCCTGAGCAGGAGTTTCTGGATGGACTGGTTTAAAACTCAGTCTTAGGCTTTTCTAGAGGGACTTCCCAGGCGGTGCTGTTGAGGAGCTGTGGCAACCGCTCCAGCCAGGTGCAGACAATTGTCAGCTCCACTAGTAAGTGTAAGAATAGTGGTTGGGACTTTATTAAGTTTACTCCCCAGAATCCATCCAAAGGGCAGGAAGCTGAACACAGTCATCCGAGACATGAGTGGATAACAGGAGGGGAGATGTGTAAATGAGTTACCCTGTAGCTGCTCCTTTTGGTGCCTGCATTATCTTAACTCCTATAATCAGCTCTGGCTTGTATTCTTGGACCATCCTCAGTGTAGCTAGCTATCTCACTCTGAACTTCTAGGTCCCCCATATTGTGATGTCTGCTACATGGGTTACTTCAAAATCATTTACTCTTTATTAAGAGAGTAATCCACTAAACTTAATAGTAGAGAAAGTAGGAAGTACTCTTGAACTCATTGGCACCGGAGATCACTTCCTAAATATAACACTAGCAGCACAGACACTGAGCACAACACTTAATAAAGGGGACCTCTTGAAACTGAGAAGCTTTTGCAGGGCAAAAGATACGGTCAATAAGACAAAGCGACAGCCTACAGAATGGGAAGAGATCTTCACCAACCCCACATCTGACAGAGGATTGATCTCCACAGTATATAAAGAACTCCAGAAATTAGGCATCAAAATACTGAACAATCCAATTACAAAATGGGCTAAAGAGCTAAACAGAGAATTCACAAAACAAGAAACACAAATGGCTGAAAGACATTTAAAGAAATGTCTTTAAATCATCCTTAATCATCAGAGAAATGCAAATCAAAACGACTCTGAGATACCATCTTACATCTGTCAGAATGGCTATGATCAAAAACACTAAGAACAGTCAATGTTGGAGAGGATGCGGAGCAAAGGGAACACTACTCCACTGTTGGTGGGAATGCAAACTTGTTCAACATCTGTGGAAGTCAGTATGGCGGTTTCTCGGAAAATCAGGAATTGAACTACCTCAAGACCCAGCCATACCACTCTTGGGCATATACCCAAGGAATGCTCAACCATACCACAAAGATACATGCTCAAATATGTTCATAGCAACATTATTTGTAATAGCCAGAACCTGGAAACAACCTAGATGCCCATCAACTGAAGAATGGATTAAGAAAATGTGGTACATATACGCAATGGAGAAAAACAATGACAGAATGAAATTTTTAGGCAAATGGATGGAACTAGAAAAAAATAATCCTGAGTGAGGTAACCCAAACCCAGAAGGACAAACATGGCATGTACTCACTCATAAGTGGATTCTAGATAGAAAGCAAAGAACAATCAGACTGCAACCCACAGAACCATAAGGCTATATATATGGCATGGAGGGCCCTAGGATGACTGTTGCTTATAAGATTTGGTATTACTCAATTACTGAGCAACCCTCAATGAAACATTACACAATTAAGGACAATGAAATTCCTCACTGGGTTTCTGAGCGCTGAGTGTGTCCTGTGGCTGCAGCTGAAGCCCAACATGACAGAAACCTATTGGTGAAAAACTCTTCCCTTTCTGATGTCAATGGGGATTGAAAGCCCAATAGGGCCAGCTTTGGCAAGCATTAATGTAAGCCTAGGAACTGCAGCCATGTGGTTGCATTCTTCAGAAGGTAATGTATGGTAATTGCTTTTTCTTTCTTTCTTTCTTTTTCTTTTTTTTCTTTTCATGGGAGGTTTATTGAGAGGAGGGGAGAGAAGGGGCAGGGAAGGGAATAGAGACTGGTACCTGGAGATGAGATTGAAGGAGGAGAAAGAGATGGGAGGTGTACAAGGCCCCCTTTTAAAGGAAACATAGCGAATGCCCAGGGGGTGCTCTTAGTGGCTGCAGCCGAGGATATATCCTGACAGGACCCTAAGGGCAGGCCCGTACAGATGCCTAAATGCCAACATTCCTCCCTTCTGTTTATTATAAAAAGTTGAGGAGTTAGAAAGGGGTAGCAGGTGAGGCGGGGATGAGAGTGCCGTGTTCTCGAGACTGCTTCCTGCTGGTCTGGGGGACATCAATCATCTTTGGGGGACCTGAGAAATCTGGGGTGCTGGCCATGTCTTGGGGTAGCTAGCTGGATACTTCACTGTCCAGGCTCTTTGGAACCATTAGGCTGTTTGAGGTGGATCCAAGTCGACTCCCTGGAGCTCACAAAAAATAATCATCAGTGTTGGATGGAGAGACCCAGCAATTTGTTAGGTGGGAATAAAGTAGGGCTGTCATTGGTGGGCCAGGTGCAGGGTCCCAGCATGTCTCAGACTGAATCTAAATCTCTGCACAAATGTATTTTTAAACCAGGAGGGAAGGAGTCTTACCATACAACAGGGCCCACATGGAGGTTTATTGAGGGGATGGAAGAGAAAGGGCATAGAAGAGAGCAGAGACCAGTCCCTGGGAACAAGAGTGATGGAAGAGAAAGGAAGGTAACTGCTTTTTCAAGTATGTTGGAGAACATGTCACCCAGACACCTAGGAGATTAAGGATAACACTGAAGATCACTGACCTCCATTTACTAACAGTAGCATGCCAGCTAAGCATTTTCATTCTCACAATCCTATATATGCGAGAGCAGTACCTACTTCTCAGGAGTGGCTCTGTGCAACATTTTTTGGCCTCCTGAAATTCATTTAGCCCCCTTTGAAGATACCTTAAAATTTGTGTATCTGAATGTAGCCATTATGAGACCATTAGTTCTGCTCCTTGTGAGCTGCCTGTTTTTCCTATATGGTTCTTAGTTGTTCTTTTGCAGAATTGCCAACTTAAGTCATGCTGGGATTAAGAATAATGGGCCTCAGTGGTTCGTGTTCCTGGAGTTGTGTCCATGCCAATGGATACCCACACACTCCAGAAGAGAATTTGACATCACTGCTGCCGTTGTTGCTGTTATAACAGTGATGACCACTGCTACTACTGTCTCTGGGATTGCCATTTCATAATTGGTTACTACAGCTAGCACAGTGGAGACCCTGGCAGCAAAAGTAGCTATGACAGTTAACTAATTTTTCATTCTATTGGGCATGACAAATTTAAATCAATAGTTATATACATTTCGATTGGCTTTGAAAGTTATAAATTTACAAACTCAAGTTCCATTTGCCCTCAGGATACCATCTTACAAGGACTTCAATTTGTAGTAAGGCTCGTTAAGGAAGGGAATGGCTCAGTTGCCTTTAGGCTACCAGCTTTGGGTGGGTTAAGACTTCTGTTGGTCTTTTCTGTGTCGAACACACAGATTGCAATCCCAGCACCACTTAGAGATCTTTGGCAACAGTTAACTCTGTAGCTCTTACACAATTGAGCCTGTATTATAATGAGTATTCAGAGATGGGTAATGTCTGGGGGGCACTCATCAACCTAAGATAGAACCTGGCCTGGACAGGTGTCTCCATGACGGGTAAGGTGACCTGCTGACATCCCACACAACCTAAGTCAGAAGCTCATTTTTTTAGTAAAAGCAGGGGGGGGCACGGACGGACCTGTAGGTCCTGTCCCCCCCATTTTGGGTAACTGTTGCCTTACTTGCTGACCTTGATATCCTCCCTATGCTAATTCCCTTCGAGATGCTACCCTTCTGAATGCTTAAGGGAAGCTCCTTGTCTGTGTATCCAGCATATTGGGAGTTAACAGCTTAGATGCAAGATTATAAAACATCAGGAGCCAGGGTGGGGATTTAGCTCAGTGGTAGAGCCTTGCCTAGCAAGCACAAAGCCCTGGGTTTGATCCTCAGCTCCAAAACCAAAAAACCAAAAAACCAAAAACCATCAGAAGCAAACTTCTGCCCTCAGGGCTTCTCCCATTGTGCTGTAAACTTGTATTTAAGACCTCCTCCCTCCTTCAATTAAAGGCATTGGGCATTCAAAAGAAAAAAAAAAAAAAAGAAGAGAGGATTAAGATCAAGATGGGGAAACCCAGTGACAGCTGACCCGAGCTAGTTGGAGCTCACTGATATAGTGATATTTTATTTGTATTGAAATGTGATTTTATTTGTATGTTAATAAAGTTGCCTTGAGGTCAGAGCAAGCCAGAGCAGAAGCTGGGTGGTAGTGGTGCACGCCTTTAATCCCAGCACTTGGGAGGCAGAGCCAGGTGGATCTCTGTGTGTTCAAAGACACAGCCAGCATGGCAGACACACACCTTTCTATGGGTCCTGCATGTTCAGTTGATCAAGCAGTCCAGGCAAGAACAGGTTTCTTGCCCAAATGGCTATTTTTGCCAAGGTAAAGATAAACTCCATATGAAGTGTCTTTAATTCCCATCCTCCTCTCTTAAGTAAATCCAGTGCTGCCAGGAGCAGACATGTCTCACTGTCCAGAAAGTCTAAATTTTTAAAATATTTTAAATGCCATATTCTGTAGGTCTTTGAAGTATTTGAAGATTACCTATCTATCTGAAATATCTCCATGTATACCTAGAAGACTTAACTAACATGGCTACGAGTATGATTATCATAGATGACTAATTATTAATCTATTTTTAATTATCCATTACAATTTTAAATGAGCTATACAAACATGCCTTAAACAAGAGTAGAAATATACACACAGTATAACAAAATTAATTTTAAGTTTGTATAAATAGACTAAAATCTATACCAATGTGAAACATTTTAAACAAGTTGTTGCTCTTTAGAAGTAAGTTTCTTAATCTACCCTTTCATCCTATTATATCTATATCACACTGACTCTGGACTGACAGCTCGGGAACCTGCATGGGACTAAACTAGGTCCGCTGAATGTAGGTGACAGTTGTGTGGCTTGATCTGTTTGTGGGGTCCCTGGCAGCAGGACCAGGGCTTATTCCAGGTGCATGAACTGACTTTTTGGAACCCAATTCCTGTGGTGGGGTACCTTGCTCAGCCTTGATACAATGGGGAGGGGCTATGCTCTCCATCAACTTGGTATGCCAGACTTTGTTGACTACCATGGGAGGCCTTACCCACTCTGAGGAGTGGATGGGGGTAGAGTGGGAGGGAGGTGAGGAGGCAGGAGAAGTGGAAGGAGCGGGAACTGGGGTTGGTATTTAAAATGAAAAAATTTTAATAAATAAATATATTAAAAAAAAAAGAGAGTAATCAAGAACATGATTACTACTGTAGCAGTTGGTTCAACAAAATCACCATTGACCACACTAGGAATAGGCCTCATGTAGAATGACATGAAAAAAGAGCATGCCAGCCTGGATGGAAGTCCATGTTCCCCTTCAGTGGAAGCAGACCTTGCGACCATCTATGCCAGTGTGTGGCCAGTGTGCCTCATGTGGCTTAGGATGGTTATGCATGTGGCCCAACACAAAACCGTAAACTTACTTTATGGTGGTATTGTGTTCCCCAATATATTGTGCACCCTAATAAATTTATCTGGGGTCAGAAAACAGACAGCCACTAGAACAAAGCCAAAAATGGTGACTAGAAAATGGGTCAGAGCAAGCCATAGCAGAAGTTGGGTGGTGGTGGTGGTGGTGGTGGTGCTCGCCTTTAATCCCAGCACTTGGCAGGCAGAGCTTGCTCGATCTCTGAGTTCAAGGCCACTTTAGAAACAGTTAGGCATGGTGACACACGCCTTTAATCCCAGGGAGTGATAGTAGAAAGCAGAAAGGTATATAAGGCATGAGGACCAGGAATTAAGTTAATTAAGCATTTGGCTAGTTTAGCATTCAGGCTTTGGAGCAGCATAGTTCAGCTGAGATTCATGTGGAGGAGGACTCAGAAGCTTCCAGCCTAAGGAAACAGGATCACCTGAGGAACTAGCAAGGTGAGATAGCTGTGGCTTGTTCTGTGTCTCTGATCTTCCAGCATTCACCCCAATAACTGGCCTCGGGTTTGATCTTATTAATAAGAACCTTTAAGATTTTTGTTACATTACTTAAAATATTATGAGCCATTTTTGGAGAGTTTTTTGTTTGTTTGTTCATTTTTGAGACAGAGTTTCTCTGTGTTTTGGAGCTTTTCCTAGAATTCACTCTGTAACCCAGGCTGGCCTCAAACTCAGAGATCCGCCTGCCTCTGTTTCCCGAGTTGCTGGGATTAAAGGCATGCATCACCACTACCTGGCTCTATTTTTGGAGAGGTTTTATAGGTTACTTGGTTGTATAGTTCTCCCTCACCCCGAACTTTGTACATGACATCATGTCACAATGCCACCGATCTTTTCTGTTTTGAGTCTCTAACTCCAAATTTTATTCAGTTATGGAGAAAGCAGAACCATTTGGACAACTGTAACATTCAACCTGGCTTAGAAACTCAACTTTGATGTAGGGTTTCATGTTTTACTCACAGGCACCCCATCCAAACTTTCTGCAAGCCCAATGCTCAGTTAAGAGCTGTCACTATAGAGCAGTTTGGAGATATGGGAGCTGGCTACATATTTATAGCTCTCACTCAGGCTTCCAATCCAGATGCTTCTGTATATGGATCAAGGCTTTTCACCTCCTAAAGTGCTGTTGCTTGGTAACAGGGATACTCTTCTGCCTTTATCAAGTTGCCAGGGGAACAATGTTAAAATGAAAACCCAAGGTCAAGTTTGTGAAAAAGGAGAAAAGGTATTTTTAACCTTATCCATAGATGGTGTGACTGAGATTTCTTTTGATAAAAGACATGGAGGACGTGTGGGGAGAGCTATGTGACCATCTGAGATAAGCTTTCTAGTTAGAGAACAATCAATGTAAATACCCAAGGTGGACTTATATCTGGCCCAAGTGAGGATCATCAGAAACATCAATACAACTAGGATGGGGTGAGAAGAGGGCTGGAGCCCGACCAGAGGAAGTGGTGGGATGTGGGTTATGTATTGATTTTTATGACACAGGGTGGCATCTGGATACTTGGTGATACCCAAAATTGAGACGCATTGGACCGTTCTGGAAAGAAGAATGAAAATTATTTTATTTGCATTTGTTTCATATTTAAAAGGGCTCAGTCTTGGGGAGACATTGTAGGAAGGTATTGATTAGGAAGCTGGTGCAGTAATTCAGCATGGCCATAAGCCTAGGACCCTGTGATAGCAGTTGATGCAGGGGGTGAAGATCTAGCATCCTCACTCATTAAGAGCACTCAGTTTAGCTTTGCATTCTCCACCAAGCCGAACTGTTAACCTCACTCAGAAATGAAGGAATAAAAGAGTTACACATCAAAGAGCTACAGCAGGGTGCATGCAGAAATTGGAAATGTGGACAGCAAAAGACCTGTGCGTGAATGAAGCTGAGTCAATGAGATGATTTAGTAAGGATGGCTGCTGCCAAGCTTGATTCTTGAGTTTGAGCCCTGAGGCCCACAGGCTGTAAGGAGACAATCAAATTCAAGGATACTCTGACCCCCACATAACATACTCACTTAATCACACACACATACACACACACACACAAATAATTTTTCTTTAAAAATAGTGGCCAGTAGTGGTGGCACATGCCTTTAATCCAAGCTCTTAGGAGGTAGATACAGGCAGATCTCTGTGAGTTCCAGGCCAACCAGACATATAAGTGAGACGTTGTCTCCAAAAACCAAAAGATTAAAAAGATCAGCGATTTCCTTAAAAAATCATAGAGCAGGAAAGGTTATTATAAGCAAAATAGAACCAAAAGAACCCAGACTATATAAGAAAATTTAATGAAAACTATCACGAAGAATGGGGAAACATTTATGTTGACTTGCTAGGAAGGACAAAATGATTTTATTATACACAAAAGTTATTGTAATTAACATTATGTCAAGTAGAATAATAAAAAAGACTTAGGACATGAACATCTAACATATAGAAAATTATTTTAAAGTGTCAATAGGCATGAAAAAAATCATAATTAGAGATATACAAACCAAACAAGATGTTAGTTACATCTTTTTAAATTTAATAATGACCAGTACCAATGTTATTGGAAAAAGCATATACCTGCACAACATTTGAAAAGTCATTTGTTCCTATTTTTCAATACTTGAATTGCATGACCTCTTTGACCAAACAATTCATTGCAAGAAATTTTGCTGGGTCCACACTCTCCAAGTTTCTCCATGATACTTGCACAGAATGTTCATTGTAACAAAAAGTGGAAACCCCAAGATGGTTGTGGCATCACATTTATTATTCCATCAAATAGGACATATCCTGTAGCAAGAATCTTAAGTGTTCTTATTAATGAAACTCAGACCCGAGACAAGTTATTGGGGTGATTGCTGGAAGATCAGAGACACAGAACAAGCCACAGCTATCTCACCTTGCTAGTTCCTCATGTGATCCTTTTTCCTCAGGCCGGAAGCTTCTGAGTCCTCCTCCACATGAATCTCAGCTGAACTGTGTTGCTCCAAAGCTTGAACGCTTAACCAACCAAATGCTTAACTAACTACATGCTTTACTCACTTAGTTCCTGGTCCTCACGCCTTATATACCTTTCTCTTTCTGCCCCCGCTCCCTGGGATTAAAGGTGTGGGTCACCATGCTAGCTCTACCTCCCAAGTGCTGGGATTAAAGGTATGTACCACCACTGCCCAACTTCTGTTATGGCTTACTCTTCCCATTTTCTAGCCATCATTTTTGGCTTTGTTCTAGTGGCTGTCTATTCTCTGACCCCAGATATGTTTATTTCGGGGAACACACAATATTTCAGGGAACACAATACCCACCACAATATCCAGATTATAGAATACCATGCATCCCATGATGGCAGGAGGGCCATTGGGATCCGCTGTAAAATGCCTGGCTCATGTCACTGAGTTGCAGATTTAAGCGCATATTAATGTGTAGTCCATGCTCCTTGATGAATATCTTTATATGCTGATGTACTTACTATCTAAGGGGAGGCAGAGATGCTAAGTGTGGTAGGTGTATCTGGACAAGGGACCAGGAGCCAATCAGAACATTTCTATAGAGTCTGGCTGTGTATGCTACATCACACCTTATTTTTGTCATAGTCATTGTAAGCCATTTCCTAACACGTACCTTTCTACATCTAAGAAAACCGAAAACCATGTTATTTAACATTTAAATAGTGTGAGTCAATCATCTGGAGCTCAGGATAGCTCACCCACTTGACAAGATGAACTCAAATCTGCATCCAGTCACACAGCATGCTCTAATTGGCATTCTCAACTGACTGTGGATGGAGGTGAAACAAGCATGCTGGGATTTTCTTCTCCATCTCCCTTTTCTTCCCCTTCCCTAAAATACCAAAAATGTTTGCTCCAAGAAGGAGGGGAAGCCACTGTAATATTTGTGGTACAGAACTGATGTGGTCAAATTTACTTTCTCAAAGAATTTCCTTAGTAGTTTTACAGGGTATGTTAGGGTTTCAAGAAAAGCAGAGCCTGTATGCAGAACACATATTAAAGAACCTGAATACACAGGATTCACACGTGTATATGTGTGTGTATGTGTGTGGGGGTGGAGAGAGGGAGAGCAAGAGGAGAGAGAAAGAGATAGATAGATAGATAGATAGATAGATTTAGTATAAAAACAATTAACCCAGCAATTACAAAAAAAGTCCTTAACTCTAGGCCAACAAACTAGAGATCTGAGTGAGCCAATGTTGCTGTACTAGTTGGGAAGCAGAAGGATTATTACTACTGAAGAGCTGACATTCCAGTTCAAGTTCAAAGGCAGAAGAAACTCCCATCCTAGCTCAAGGGCAGCAGACAAGAAGGGATCTCTCATATTCATGCAAAGTCTGCCATTTTCTTCTATTCAGAGGTTCAGCTGATTTGATGAGCAGTACCAACACCAGGGGGAGGAAATCTACTTTACTCAGCCTACTGACTCAAATGACACCCCCTCTTCCCAAGAAGCAGCCTCACAAACACACACATACAGAAAAAAACATTTGGCCAAGTATCTCGTTACCCCATGGCCCAGTCAAGCCAATACAAAATGAACCACTACCTAAGACAAGAACACAAATGGAGAGCCCAGTGAGGGGATTCTTGCATTTTCTTTGACTGTGGCCATGTAATTTGTGGAAGCCGCAGCTCCTTTGTGTGCTGCTCTCATGCTTGGCCTGAGAAGTTTCTTACTGCAGTGAATAGAATTAATGAACAAACTCACAGCGGCTCACAGTGCGGAGAATAAGCACCTAAGGTGCCCAGCATCGACGGAACATCTTTATCCCCCTGCCAAGCCCACAGAGCTCAGGAAACAGTGCAGAAGAGGGGCTGGAAGTCAGAGAATGGTAGGGAGGAGTGCTGGGAAATGCTGGCTTCTGGATACGACCGGCTGTTGTACACAAGAGCGCACAACAGCTGTGGACAGCTGCACACGAGGAAGTCATTTAATAGTTTAAGCACAGGCAAGTAAGGGGCTTCCAAGGCCCCACCCCTAGCTGCAGAGCTATTGGCAGTTGGTGCTTGCTTTTGTTTGAGTGGGTAGCCACTGACAGTTTGCCAATGACTCGGTGAATACGCATGCATATGGCCAGCCCTAATGGGACTTGGTGCGTTAAAAAAAAAAAAAAGATAACCCACATTTTTAATAGGACCTGAAATTGGGAGGGAGTGTAGACGAATTTCTAAATGGTCTTATTAAATAAAAAACACGGGAGTCAAATATAGGGGTGAGGTGAAAGCCTTAGATCAGGGAAATAGGGAAAGTCACCAGCCAACCTTACCTCACAAACTCGGCAGCTTCCAGAGCGAGTTACTTCATGTCTTACCCACTCCTTTATTGCCTTGCTGTTCTGTCCTTTCATTGGCTATCTTAGCCCAGTTACCTCACATCCTTGTCACTGTCTGTCTGTACAGACCTCCAGGCCTCTATGGTACTAGGATTAAAGGCATGTGTCACCACGCTTGGCTCTGTTCCCTACTGTGTCCTTGAACACACAGAGATCCTGCCTGCTAAAGTATTAAGGGCGTGTGTTGCCTGGCTTCTTGTTTACTTAAAATGGTTGGCCTCCCCGCCCCCCCCCCCCATCTCCAGGCAAGCTTTACTTATTAGCATACAAATAAAGTATCACCACATTCAGCACAAATAAAATATCACCACAAGGGAGAGAAATGTATTGAAGTGGATCCCAAGAGGAACTGGAAGGAGAGCAGGTAGGGCAGATATGACCGCCATCCGTTGTACACATATTTGGAATTTTCAAAGAATAAGTTAAAAATATTATTAAAGAAACGTGAAAATAGGGACAAGAGAAATTGTAATTATGGTTGCTGTTAACATGAACAAAATAGTAAGTAAGGCTAACATGGAATGTTTCTCAGGATCAGATGAGTCACTTAGAAGGAACTGAAGCACAATGTTCAGGTATTTGTTCATGTTCTAGAGCAGCTCCGGGAAAGTGTGCTTACGACCCCACCCTGCACCGGGTAAGGGATCCCGGATCTATTGACGAGATGTATTCTTGCCTTCTCTCCCATCTCCCAAAATCTGATGGGCAACATCAAGTATCATCATTACACTTTCCATTTGACCTTTTCCTGACCCTTTCTGGACTCTGCTGTGTTGGTGTTAAATGTGAACAGTTTCCTTGGGAATCTGATGTCCTTTCAGTGAATTCTTTATTATTCCTAACTATCAAAACCAGAGTGAAACTCATAAAATTGTTGCTTTCCCCTCAGATTGGATTTCATTTCTCATTTGCACTTTTCATTTTGGAGGGAGCCAAAGCATGCAGGTTGACCTAAATGATAGTTTTTCCTCCATACCCTTCCGTTAATATATATATATATATATATATATATATATATATATATATATAAATCACATCACACACACACACACATATATATATATATATATATATATATATATATATATATATATATATATATACTGATCTTTTAGCAGCTACTTGCTCAGTCCAGGGAGATTTTGGAATCAAGGCACAAATTTTAGAATTCTTTTAGAGTTCATTTCTCCTTTTTATTGAAAATGGATTTTTCACACACACACACACACACACACACACACACACACACACACATATAATGTTATCTAACACAAGAGTATACAACCTAAAAGAAAAGGAAAGGAAAGTAAAAAAAAAAAAAAATGGTATGAGGGGCTGGAGAGATGGCTCAGAGGTTAAGAGCACTAGCTGGTCTTCCAGAGGTCTTGAGTTCAATTCCCAGCAACCACACAGTGGCTCACAACCATCTGTAATGAGATCTGGTGTCTGTCTTCTGGCCTGCAGGGATATTACAGGCATAACACTGAATACACAACAAATAAATAAATACATATATTTTAAAAAATGGTATGAGTCATGTGACTTCATAAGAGGATGGCCTCATATTATTATATATATTATTATAATGTAGCTGAAGAATTCCTGTCGCTACCACTGTATGTAAGAGCTGTCATGATGGACAGTACAATACTCATGTGCTTGTGAAGATGGGGATGACCACACAGATGGTTCTATAAAGTTTAGCACCTACAAAATTATGTACAGTATTTAACGCTTGATGGCGATAATATGTCTCTATTACTAGTTTATGTATTTGCTGTAATATACTTTCTATTGTTCTAGATTGTTATTGTGCTTACAAAGTGTCTTTTCTAAAGTTCTGTGTTGTATTCATACTGGCTGCAGCTTTATGATGTCATGTTGTGTGGTGGTATTTGTTCCCCAAAATATTGTGTGTTCCCTGAAATAAACATATCTGGGGTCAGAGAACAGACAGCCACTAGAACAAAGCCAAAAATGGTGGCTAGAAAATGGGAAGAGTAAGCCATAACAGAAGTTGGGCAGTGGTGGTACACACCTTTAATCCCAGCACTTGAGGGGCGGAGCCAGGTGGATCTCTGAGTTCAAGGCCACTTTAGAAACAGCTAAGCATGGTGACCCACGCCTTTAATCCCAGAAACCCAACCTTTAATCCCAGGGAGCGGGGGCAGAAAGAGAAAGGTATATAAGGCGTGAGGACCAGGAACTAAGTGAGTAAAGCATGTAGTTAGTTAAGCATTTGGTTGGTTAAGCGTTCAGGCTTTGGAGCAACACAGTTCAGCTGAGATTCATGTGGAGGAGGACTCAGAAGCTTCCAGCCTGAGGAAACAGGATCACCTGAGGAACTAGCAAGGTGAGATAGCTGTGGCTTGTTCTGTTTCTCTGATCTTCCAGAACTCACCCCAATAACTGGCCTCAGGTTTGTTTTCATTAATAAGACCTTTTAAGATTCATGCTACAATGTTGCACTGCTTTCTCTATAGCTTTGAGTTAACCTTGTGCTGTTGGCTCATCAGAGGTTTATTTTTTTTTGTGTGTACTCTTTTGTCTGGGTATGTATTAGGCTAGTCAATGTAGGCTAATGTAACACATAGGTGAGTATCTTACATGGTGTTTGCATAATGACAAAGTTGTCTGACAACACATCTCTCAAAATGTAATTAAACAGCATATGCCTATATATTTATTGTATACCTTACTATGTGCTTTACTTGATAGTAACTCTGTTTGCCTTATTTAGGAATCTAATGTCAGTATTTAGTATAATGTCTAAAACATATCTTTAAATATTATTTGTAAAGAGCTTGAATGAACATTCATGCGACAAGACTTTGTAGAAATGGCTGATGAACAGTGAGTATGTTCTTGTCTTTGTGTATGTAGTGTGTGTGTGTGTGTGTGTGTGTGTGTGTGTGTAAGTGTATGCATGTGTGTGCATGTTTTTGAGCCATGTCTTTATACCTATGAAAACAAAGCCTTATGAACCTGTTTTTCTAACATCCTTCTATTCTCAATGATTATGGGAAATGGTAGAAGTGTTATTTCTAGCTCATAATTGTGTGTGTGTGTGTGTGTGTGTGTGTGTGTGTGTGTGTGTGTGCTTTCAGTTTTTAGTTTTCCATTAGGGCCAGGACTGGGCATCAAAAGCAGTCCACAGAGATACATTTCTAAGCTGGAAGGCAGCATCCAGAAAGATTTCCCTCTATTGAATGTCGCTGCAACCTCTTTAATACTGTAGAGCACTTTTGAAAATGGCGTTCAGGTTACGTTATGGCCCCACTCCCACACATCAGTCCTGTGTGTGTGTGTGTGTGTGTGTGTGTGTGTGTGTGTGTGTGTGTGTGTGTAGGGAAAGCATGTTCATCCCACAGTTTCACTCTATAGTTTTTGGACAACCTGGTCTTGATTTTCAGTGGGCATTTAATGGTGTTCATATAATTCACAATGCTTCTTTCCATTAGTAGAATCAACCAAGGGTTGATTGTGTCTCCTCCCCAAAGCTACTCACATTGGCAGTTTTTCTATCTTCCTTGCTTCAAGGGCCTCACACTGCTCATGATTAATCACTGTCTTTTAACATTTTCAATAACAGGACTACTTCTTCCTCAGCCCTGGAAACTATAGAGAAGGCTATCATCCCTTACTGCACACATGAAAAGGTACATCCCAGTAGCCTCAGGCATTTTTACAACGTGGAGTAATTTTTCACCTAAATGTATTTTAAAATTTGAGAGCAGTTGTATGCTTTTCTCTGAATTGCTGAGCAACTTAATGTGTTTTTAATGTGAGAAGCAATTTGCATTGTCCCGAAGAATTACAGCCTCTAAACCAATCCCTTGATCGTACCAGGCTCCATTTGCCCCCAGACTTCAGGTTCCAGGATAACAGTGGAGGAAGGAGCAGATCCATTTTTCAACACAGTTGGCTGTTTATGTTGCTGCTAATGCAAAGTTTTGGTTTTTAATTTGTTGTTGGTTTCTGCAAAAACACAAATCACATTATTGGTTTTAAATGATGAGATATGCTGTTATTTTAGATCTTTGAAGAAACAAAACAGGACGTGTGTGAAAATTCAATTTTAAATTGCTTGATTAATTTATTTTGGTGGCATATAGCAAAGAGTATTCTTTATTATGCTGGAATAAGCCAATTTACTGTAAATCAGTCTAACAAATGAAATGCCTGGAGGCCCCTTATAAATTGTAGTGCTGTGTTTGTTGTAGAGAATATAAATGAATTGAGCTGCAAATTCCTAAGACAGTTTAAAAATGCTTCTAGCAGCATTTGTATATAAATCAGCGACTCGACTTTCATGGTTGATTATATTCAGCTAAGATTTTGTTTGTTTTGGCCTTTCTTCTCAATTGTGACAGAAAGCTGAAGTTGCCAATCATTTTGAGTGACGGATTTCTTTTTCAGTTGGTTAGTAAGAAAAGTTCACCAAGCTTCTTTCTCACTCATTAGAAAATAGCTTTAATAAGAGGGTGGCAAAAATTTTATGAAGACTTGGCATAGTATGTGTTCAATGCAACATGAAATACTATTACTCCAGATATGAGACATACCATAGACACCTCTGAGTAGGAAGAATAAGATAGTTGATAGATAAGAATAAGATAATAAGAAAAGTTTTTTTTTTTCCATACCCACAGACATCTGTAAGGTTGCACCAATTTCCTCAGTATTTAGAGACAGAGTTGTAGTTTTGATGCAAATATGCTGGTTGCTCATGGTTCCTTTTGGGAGTCTCTGTGACCTTCACAGCCAGCAGAGTGAGAAGCCACAGGAGTCAAGCAGGCAGTTTAGCTCAACACAACCCAGTAGCCTGTGTTGGTTCAAACTTCGAGAGTCTGACCTAGTGTTGCTTATTTTAGGCATATTTAAGCACAGCAAATTTGGTGGAAACAATTCTGGGGATGATTAACTGAATCCTGCATGCACAACAAAACATACATAAATCTCCTTGAGGAACAAAGGAAGCTAAATACCGATTAGACATGACTACATTGAAACTCTCTGTAAAATATGTAAGGATAGATTCTATAGACTGACTGAGAAGAACACATTAATGATAAGGCTATGGAGAGGGCCCAGTGCCAGGAAAGTCTCCAGCCACAAAGATAAAGCAAAGGTCACCAGGCTAGAAAGCATGTGTGCTCCAGCCTCTTGGGCAGCAAACAGATTTTGCATTCCTTCCCTTGAGGGAACAAAAACTACTGTGTGCTCAACATTTTCCTATGGTTTATCTGTGAGCACAAAGACCTCTAGGCCTCCTAAGAAGTGGGGTGAGTACAAAGAAAGACAAGAAAACAAAATAATAATATACTGACCTAAAACATCTCATCAGGTTTGTCAAAATGGATGCATTTCTTTGATTAATTGTTGTTTTTAGAGGAGACAGAAATAAGGTACAGTAGAAGCTTTTCTCCATGTACAGAAAAGCAGCAGTTAATTAGATTTCATTGTATTTAAAAAATCTTACATGTTGAATATTTAGTAAGCCAACCTGAAAATCTGATTACTTCTCTTGAAGAAGGAACATGAAATACATGTAACTGATCACATTATTACCAAGATAAGGAAGATAATTGTTAGATTATGGGTAAATGAAAGTAGAGAAGTAGAATAATGAGGAAAAGATTTAAAGAGG
Source organism: Onychomys torridus (assembly GCF_903995425.1). Taxonomy (NCBI): domain Eukaryota; kingdom Metazoa; phylum Chordata; class Mammalia; order Rodentia; family Cricetidae; genus Onychomys; species Onychomys torridus. The sequence continues at coordinate 81,871,078 of NC_050446.1, forward strand.
GAGGGCTGTGAGAATGTGGAGAAAGGCAGCGGGTGAAGGGAGGGCTAACCGAAAGGGAGGGAGTATGTAAAGCCATAGGAAATGCTAAGCTCTCACAAGCCAACCTGGAAAAATGACTGTATGGATATTAGAAAACATGTGTGATAGGAGGAGGTAAATACTAGGGGTTAAACAGGGATGGGGAGAGGATGGGGCAGTGGGCGGGTTAACCAAAACTAAGAATGTGTAAAAGAGTGCTGTGGAATATTATTTTATGATGCGTTACATTCATTTATGCTGTGGAACATTTGTCTAATGATGCAAAGACATGTTGAATTCTTTCATGTTACATTTGTTTAGCTCTGGGAGGCTGTGTTACTTTTCCTGTCTAAAACACCTGATTGGTCTAATAATGAGCTGAATGGCCAATAGCAAGGCAGGAGAGAGGATAGGCATGGCTGGCAGGCAGAGAGAATAGATACAAGGAGAAATCTGGGAAAAGAGGGATGAAGGAGTGAGAAAAGAAGGGGCTAGCCACCCAGCTACACAGCAAGCCACAGAGTAAGAAGCAAAGAAAGGTATACAGAAATAGAGAAGGATAAAAGCCCAGAGGCAAAAGGCAGACAGGATAATTTACGCTAAGAAAAGCTGGCTAGAAACAAGCCAAGCCAAGTCCGTGCATTCATAAGTAATAATAAGACTCAGTGTGTTCATTTATTTGGGAGCTGGGTGGCAGGCCCCCAAAAGAGCTAAGAGTAAAAAAACCAACTAAAGATCCCTATGAAAACCCACTAGTTACTAAGATAATTTCAAAACATTAAAAATGTTTTTAAACATGTTTGCATGAAATTGTCCTGCATGGGTGGACAGTGTCATTCCCAGGAGACTGAAGCACAAGGCATGGAATACTTTTCTACAAATTACAGGTCAGGGAGACCAGAGGTCTCTAAAACAATGCGGGCTGTTGCCATTATCCTTGGTTACCCACTGTAATTACACAGAAAGATCCTATTGTTGAAGACACCCAGCACTCTATGTAGGACATAGAGAAATACATTTCACACTGACTGGGAAACATCCTCCCTTTTGGCTTGCTTTCAGAGTGCTGGAAGGTGCTAGATATGTTTCAAGGGGGGATAAAAGACATCAATGGGCTCACTCATATTTGGGCCCTTCACTCAGCAGTGCTGATCTGCCAGGAAAGATGTGCACACTGGTAAAATAGTGCTGACTGTTATAGGGCAACCAACTACTTTCTGGTTACGTTTGAGACCTGCTTCGGAGAGGCAATCTCTTGCCTGTTACTGTGATCATGGCCAGAAGTCCATGGCTGGGGATGTTGTAGGCCTCAGGGTAGAAACTCCTACTATTATTTTGCTAAATGGTCATGTTGTCAAATTGACTTTTACACTTATATCTATAGGCCTGGGCTAGAGAAACTTCATTTTCAGCAGACATCAGTCAGTGTAGAGATGTGTAACTGGTCAAAGTGCTGAGAATAAGAGCCTGGGTTCTCATCTGTAAGCAGGGTATCTATATCAACCCTGTACTCCCACCAAAGGGAACACTGTAGAAATGGAGACCAAAAGAACACTATGATCCAGTGGATGGGGAGGAGTGCTGTGAATTTCTTTCTTGTGGGCATGGTATGGCTATAACACTCATGAACTCACTTGCAGATGACAGCCATGAGCTCTAGCCTTCCAAATGCCAGCATAGGAAACCTCAGAGCCCGCCCCCACAGTGACACACTTCCTCTAACAAGGCCACACCCACTCCAGCTAAGCCACACCTCCTAATAGTGCCATCCCCTATGAGTTACGGGGTCTAGTTACATTCAAACTATCACAATGGCTAGAAACAGGTCAGTTCTAACAGAAAACCAATTTTTTTTGTGTGTTTATTCTATACTGGGATAAACATATTCTATGTACTATGTAGTTACTAGCAGTTTTAAAATATATATGACTGCCACTGATATGCACAGTCATGTTTTAGACGTTGTTGTTTTCATTTCTGTCTTATAAATGGACACAGCAGCTTTTAAAGATGTGGGCACTCGTCATGGTTTTATAGTCAGTTGGTGGTAGGGTTAGATCGGTGTGCTTCTCTAACTTCTGCTTCTGCTCAGGCTATTCTGACATGATGCAGGTTGTTTGGCTCTGTGTTGTCCCAAACTGGAGGCCTTCCTAGTTTCATTTCTGTGCATGTGATCAGCTATGCTGGCAAAAAGCAGGACAGGTTTTAGATTAGCTTACAATTTCAGGTTGTATTCATTGCTGGCAATGCACAGCAGTCTAAAGCAGTGACTCATGTCACATCCACAGTCCAGAACAGAGAGAAATGAATGCATGTACATTGATGGGCTGCTGGGTTTCTCTAGTCTTATGCAAGGACCCATATCCAGAGAATGGTACTGTCCATTTTCAGGTTGGGTCTTCCCCTATCAATGAAGATAATCAGAACAATACCCCATAGACATGCCTCTACTCCCTTCCCGGGCAATTCTAGTTCATGTCAAGTTGACAATTAGAACTAACCACTGAACAGGCATACACAGCCCAGAAGTTCCAGCTCTAATCCAAATTCTCCTGAGTATCTCTAAAAGAATATATTTTCATCTCCCCAAGCTACAGCTTTTCTCTATCAAATACAAGACTATCTTCTTTCACTCTGGTGCCTACCTGCACATATACAACTTCCTTTCTCTCTTATACTCTCTATAAAGTGATGATTTACTTGAGGCCTCTTCCCTGATCCAGAGGCACCATCTTAGAATGGTCTTATATGTGCTGAGTTTTCTGTATACTTGGTATTAATCCAACTGCAGACTCTTTACTGACTCTCTCAACTGAGTCTGAGAATGTTCATTTCCAGTCAGGTTTCCAGTTTGCACTGCTGAAGTTATACCACTTCATATCTTTCATAGCCATGCCTAGGGAACTGAGACATTTGTCTCTGCTCTGTGTTGAATAGCTTGTTTGCGATTGTTCTTGTTTTTCCTGTTTGATTCTCAAAAAATATAATTTTCTTTTGACACTTCTGCATGATTGAAAATGCATTCTTTCATTTTAAAATGGTAGTTCAACTTGATAGGAAATTCTAACTTGAAAAGTTTCATTTGAAAATTCAAAAAGATTCTGTCATTACATTGTTATCTAGTATTGAGCAACTGAACCCATTTTCGACCAATTTTTCCTTTCTGGCAGCTTGGATGATTCTTTCTGTCTCAGCATTCTGAAGTTACACAGTCTCTCTGTCTCTGTCTCTGTCTCTGTCTGTCTGTCTGTCTGTCTCTCTCTCTCTCTCTGTTTTACATGTCTGGGGCTGGCCAGTTGGATAGTTCTTTTCTCTACATAATCTCTCTTGCTCATCCTTTCTTCCCTTCCTTCTTGTCTGAATCTTTTTGTTTATTTGTTTGTTTGTGTTTTTTGAGACAGGGTTTCCATGGGTAGTCATAGCTGTCCTGGAACTAGCTCTGTAGACTAGGCTGGCCTGGAACTCACAGAGATCCACCTGCCTCTGCCACCCAAGTGCTGGGATTAAAGGTGCGTGCCACCACTGCCTGGCTTGTCTGACTTTTTTTTTTTTTTAATATTAAAAGCTTTCTTTAGATGGAGTGTTTGTTCATTTGTAGATATTCCTTTAGTGCTATGGAGGACTGATGTCTAACTGAACATATGAGAGCATGCATTCAGCTTTTTGACTGCTGTTGTCTTCAGACTTGCTCTGATAGGCCCCGTGGATGAGAACATCTGTCTGTATTCTCTAGGGCCATCAGATTCGGCAGTGGGGGATTCAGTCTCTTTCTCCAGCTAGCGAATGGCATTCTGTGATCTCAGTGAACCAGTGGTTTCTGTGGTACTTACTAAGATATTTCTCCAGGTTAGTTTTTTTCTGCAGATCAGAAGAGAGTCATCTTTATCTCGCCTTCTTGAAAGAAATGCCCCTTCTCCCTTTGCTAATGCACACTACTGTTAGTTCCTTGGCTATCCACACTCAGTTGGAAATCTGAGTTTTAGCAGACTTTCAGATAATTTCCTGTTTAAACAGAAAATTTCCTGTTAAAAAGCCTTTCCCTCCAATTCACGTTTTCACAGATTGCTTACGGTGCCAGTTTCTGAATCTCTTTGAGGGGGGAGGGCATTCAAGACTTATTAGGCTAATAATAATCCTAAGGCTTCAGTTTTTCCTGAGCATTCCTTCTGTTTTATGTCCTCCCTAATTTTGTTTGTGTTTCTTCTCATGTTCTCCATGATCCTTTGGGGTTGTGCCTTAGCACATCACTTTACTATTTTGGTGGATTTTTCATGGATGGTTGTTATGGTTTGAAACTGAAATATCTCCCCTGGTTCAAGGTTTGAAATCTTGGTCCATAGCTTGCAGTGCTCTTTTGAAGGCTGTGGAGACTTTAGGAAGTAAGGCTGTCTGCACAGGTAGGTCACTGCGGGGAGGAGATGCTATGAAGGTCATAGCTACCTCTGGTCCCTGACTGTTTCCTTCTTTTCTTAGCCCACCATTACAGGAACTTCTCCTGCTATATGCTCCCTCTGCTCTGGACTGAGGCACTCTGCTCTACCTCCCTGGCTATGATGGACTGTAATCCTCCGAGACAATGAGATAAAAATAAACCTGCTTTTTGTAGGTTGTGTCAGGTGTTTTGGTTACAATAGTGCAAGAACACTTAGTGAAAACTGATGTGCATTAATTCTTTGACTTTCTCCGGGAATCCAAAAAAATTACAACACAAAATTACTTGGAGGGTCTTTGTGATGTTGTTGTGTGCCTTATTTCATTTATTGATGTTCTGTTCTTTTGTGGCACCCATCAGGGAATGAAGAACCACCAGCTAGAACATCCTTCTCTAATGGACCAGAAGAAGCCTGCTTTCATTTGTCTCTGCTATCAGATTGTTCTGGGTTTGGAGGCAAATCTCTAAAACTCTACTTTGTCTAATTCTCTACAAAATCTAAATTAAACTCTACACTCGCAGGTGGCTGTGAAGATAAAGTTAGATGATCTGGAGGTGTTTTACAAAATAGCTCTATGTGCTTCCCAAGCACAACTAGGCTATATGTGAAGATGCACTTGCATTCTTTGTAACACACACATGCACAAACTCTTTTTCCACAGGCTCATTCTTTTCATTGCCTAATTATTTTTGTTGCTCCACTCTGAAATTCATCTCCCCTTTTCAAGATCAGCCAACTGCTGTACCCCGTGCCAAGCACACACACACAAAAATGCTTACACTCAGCTCTTCCACATTAGACTCCTGCCAACAGTTATGGCATTTCTTCACTACGACACACAGAATCAGGGGATGAATCCATCTTTAGTTTGTTAGATCTTCTCTGTTTCTCCTGCCTTTGAATATTCCATCTGCTTACTCTAGATGATGGTTGAAAAAAATTACAGAGTTACAAATCCTTTGTGCCATCACCAAAGTTACAAATCAATGAAAGTGCCTGTCAGCTGACTTATCTGCCAAATCTCCCTTCACTCACTGAAGAAGAGACACTGACAAGAAGGTCCTGGATTCAGTGACCTGTGCTAAAAATAGTGATAGGCAGGAGAAAAAAAAATCAATCGCCTCTGATTTTCAGCAGGCAGCAAAGAACTCCAAAATAACTGTGCTCTCGAAATTTTTCTGAAAGGCTGTTTGTCTCATGCTTTTACAGCATCGGTGCCTGAATTCAAATGCCAAGAATACAATACCTGCAACTTTCTTAAGAAGTTTCCCTTGAGGAACCTGAAAGCTGGAGACTATGTTTTGTTTTGTTTTTTCCAATAAAAAAGAAAATAACATGGAGGTTGACTTTCAGACTTGACAGAGTCATTGGGACTAACATTTTAAGCAGTTAGAAAGATGCACAACACATGTAGGAAATGATCATTGTTTTATATAAGACTTGGGATAATATGCATCCTAGGCCTCTGGTCCCTGAGAAGGGTATTGAGGTTCATCCTAACTGTGGTTTGTTTTCCTGGTACAGGGACAGAAATGGAGATCTCAGGATAAGCAGGTAGTCTGTCTACCTGGTTAAGGAGAGAGAGGTGGTGCTGGTTAGTTTTGTCAACTTGATGCAAACCTAGACATATATAAGAAGAAAGAACTATAATTAAGAAAATTTCTCTTGCCTGGCAGTGGTGGCACACGGCTCTAATCCCAGTACTCAGGAAGCAGAGGCAGGCAGATCTCTGAGTTTGAAACCAGCTTGGTCTACAGAGCAAGTTCCAGGACAGCCAAGGATACACAGAGAAACCCTGCCTTGGAAAACAAACAAACAGTCTCCTTAAGATTGACCTATAGGAAGGCTTATGGGGTATTTTCTTAATCAGTGATTGATATAGGAAGGTTCAACTTATTGTGGGTTGTGTTAGCCCTGGGAAGGTGGTCCTGGGATGTATAAGAAAGTAGGCTGAGTAAGCCATGAAGAACAAGCAAGTAAGCAGCGTTCCCCCATGGTCTTTGCTTCCAGCTTCCTGCTTTGAGTTCTTATCCTGATTTCCTTTCATTATGGATTGTTTGGGGGCATGAAGGTGAAATCAACCCTTTGTTCCCTACACCACTTTTGGTCATGGTATTTTATCACAGCTATAGAAAACCTGAGACAGAAATTGGCACCAGGAGTTGGGTATTATTATGACAGACATGACTTTGTGTTTTTGGGAGGATTATGGTGGCATTCGCTGGAAAAGCCATTGAATGCCCAGAGATTAAGTGGGTTGATCTGCTGGTGCTTGAAAGATAAGAATGTTGAGAGAAATGCAGATATTGGAGGCCTGGCTTGTGAAGATTCAGAAGGAAGCAAGGACTGACTCTCTTGGGAATATTTGTGTGATATTTTTCATTATGAATCTGTGGTTCTGGTCAGCTGGGGCTAAAGAATCAGCTGTGATTAACAAGAGACCAGAACCACTAACATGAAATCTTTCCTTTAGTGAGCCAATGGATACTGGCCACCTGGGGCAAAGGAACCAACCAAAAAGAGACCAGCATTGTTGAAGAAAATCTGGTAAGTGTTTCTTCAGGGTTAGCACACAGAAGCTGTCCTCCAGAAGTGGCTAAGGCTCTCATCCTGGGAGCTGAACTTGGTCAAGTGTAAGAGACTCCCAGGTGGTATTGCTTTTGAAGGTTGAAGGTATCATGGAGAGCAGCTGAAGCTTGGTGCTATGAGAGGCCAGAGAGGCCACTGATAAAGATGTAGCCTTAGTTGTCATAGAAGCTCCAGGGTTGAAGGGGGTCACGGGGAGTTGTGAGGCTTGGCACCATGGGGCAGGGTTACAGTTCCTGAAGAATGCTCAGGAGAGGCTATTATTGGTGAAGGTTGCAGTTGAGACCTCTGCATTTTAGAAATGCCAGTACAGTGGAATAACTGCCAAGGAATGTAGCAGTCTTGGAATAGAGTCTGAGAGACAAGATATGTGTGCTGTAGAGGGTTGATCAGAGGAGTGGCCCAGGATCATTGGAGCCCACAGGATTATGACTGGATCCCAGATATCAAGCACCAAAGTTTTTACACTGTTTAATTTTGGTTTTGTTTTAATTTGATTTGTGAATATGCCCTGAGTTTTCAGGAATAAGAGAATATCTAGCTTATTTTTTTATTCGATAGGAGCCCACAGCTACAAGAGTTGGTAATTTTAGAGAAACTTTGGCTATTTTAGAGAGGTTTTGGGTATTTTAGAATAGCTTTGAACTTTACAAGAGCCTTTGGATGTTTCCAAGAGAATGGACTTCTAAAGTGAATTTTTAAAGGCTGTGGGACTTTTAAGACTTGGAACGTTTTCAATCTGTGCAGGTCTTCAGATGACAGGACACAGCTACAGGTATGTTGTACTGCAAATAGAGAAATGACCTCATTAAGGTGACCAGGCATTCCCTGGAGACAACTGAGCCCTGCATGTTAAGTCAAGTACCTAAGCCCATTCTGCTTCTGCGAAAGGAACAGTTTGCTGGCTTGGACATCTGGGACATGTGAAGGATGGTAGTCATGTGGTCCAGATGTATGCTATTTGAAAGTCCATCTCCAAGGCTCTGTTGGCTTATTACTAAGGGTTAACTTTGTAATAAATGTGATAGAATTTTAATGTTGAAGAGAAGTGTGAATGTTTTATGTTGTTACATTAATATTTACATGCCATTTTGGAGACAAATGGGAAGGGAAAGGTTGTAGTTGAATAGTGATGTGTTTGTGGGTCAAGTTGACAAGGTCAATTGTGCTGCTTAGTTTTTTGTCAGCTTGATACAAACAGACATTTCTGAAGAGAGGGAACAACCATTGACAAAATGCCCCCGTAAGAGTGGGCTGTAGGAAGGCCGGTGGGGCATTTTCTTAGTTAGTGATTGACATAGGAAGGCCCGGCCTATTTTGGGTGGTGCCACTATTGGGCTTATGGTCCTGGTATATATATATAAGAGAGTGGACTGAAAAATCCATGAGAAATCCCTGCCTCCAGGCTCCTTCCTTGAGTTCCTTCCCTGACTTCCCTTCATGGGAAACTGTGGTTGAGACAGGCAAGTGGAAACATACCCTTTTCTCTGCTCTTTGCTTTTGGTCGTGATGTTTTATCATAGCTGTAGAAACTCTAAGACAGGTTAACTGTGTAGAAGAGATGAGATAGCAGGAATCTGTAGGACAGAGAGTAAAGGAGACGAGAGAACTATGCAGAGAAATAACTCTAGGGAATCAACAGATTAGGTTTGGAACCGAGTGCGATTTCACAGATTTATATGACAAAACCAGTGAGGCTGGAAAAGGTTAACTGGATAGTCATACAGTAAGAACTTCCCAGTGCTTACACACACTTGGGAGATGTGAACATTCTGACAAGCCAGAGTAGAGGCAGTCTGATTCTCTCAAGCATCCAGAAATGGCTAAACTAGCCCACTATGGCAGCCACTCCAGAACTTCTATAACAAGACCAAAAAAGAAGCTTTTAAAAGCTCAAAATTACCTATAAATAGATTCCCTGCCTGATAGAACCATCACCTACAGTACTTCAAGGCTGCAACGTTATCCAGGATTCAAGAACGATGAGAGAGGTAAGAAAAAAAACCCAGAAAAAATGTGATGAAAATGTAAATATATTGTTTTAGAACACAACTGAAAACATAATACAATTTTCTAGCTGCAGCTAGAATACTTTTACAGCGAAATTTTTAGCTATCTCTAATGGCTTAAATTAGAAAAGACAAAAGGTTTAAATTAATAATCTATCATAGGAAGTCAGATGTAAGTAAAAGTTAGAGAAAGAACAAATTAAATCTAACGTAAGCAGACATATGAAAACAACTAAAATAGGAATAGAAAACAGTAAAATTATAAATGAAAGAGTACCAGAGAAAACAGTTCGTGAAGGCTTGTCATGGGGAGACAGGCAGTGATTAACAAATCTACAAACATCTATCTAGCTGGGCTGATCAGAGGTAAGGAAGCCAATACAGATTACCCATAACTAAAATCTAAAATATTAAAAGAGCAAGCAGGCAATATTGTGAACAACTTTGAACTTTCACCAATTAACAAATGGATGCATTTTATTTTATGGAAATCATGCCCCACTAAAGCTGATGGGCAGATGAAGGAGCTGTTCTGTCATCTAGGTACTTAACACAGTGGTTTGGACTGTATGCTCACACCTGACCTGCTTACATTATAGTTCTGCCAGCTAGTGAGCCTGTTACTAGGGATGTCCTATAACCCCCAGCATGTGAACTGAAATATGGGGCTCTCTCTAGAATTATTTATGGGATGTGGTAGTGACTAGGTAAAATGTTCTTCACATTCTGTTGATTGATGAGATTATCACAGAGATTACTGACATTCTATGGTTCCAGGAAGGCACAAGATTCTTTCAGATGCCAAGCCTAGAGTTACACTACAAGTAAATAAGATGCCTTGGGAAGAGCGTTTGTGTGTGACTGCTCATCAGGGGACCATACATCACCCATTCAATTTCCTTATGAGAAGTGAAAATTGTGCTTCTTCATATGATCAAACCCACCCTTAGCGCTGTTTATTCTTTGCAGAGAGATTGTCTTTCTTTTCTTAATATTCCCAATAGACACCTGCTCAGTTGTGCAGTGAGCTCTTACAAGTGCTCAGGATGCCAGAGTTTGGCAAATACAACTCAAGGGAAGAGTTTTGGTTTCCTTGTGATGCCTATCACCAAAAGTGGCATCTATAACACAACCCTGACATCTAAGGCTCAGGGAACATTGCTGGAGAAGAGGCAGAAAGATTTTAAGAGCCTGAGGACCAGGAAGATTGCTGAGTGGCTGTCTCTCCTGGACAGGGCAGGGATGCTGCTTCAAGTAACTCAATATGGCTGCCTGCACAAGACCTGCAGAGACTACACTAACTGACATCCTAACATGAATGGAGGAAATTTTCACAAGGCCTCATCCCCAGATGAAAAGCTACAGGCAGTCAATGGCTGTAAACTGAAGGAAAACGAGGATCCACTGCTCCTCCATTTCCCTTCAGAAAGGAGCAGACCTCCCAGTGATATCAACTGAAATTGGCATAACAAGATGCAATAAGACTAGGCACAGACCCTCATATCAAGGCTGGACAAAGCAACCCAGTAGGAGGAAAAAGTCCCCATGAGCAGGCAAAAGAGTTAGAGACACCTTCCACTCCCACTGTTAGCAGTCCCACAAACCACCAAGCTACACAACCATAATAAATATGCAGAGGACCTAGCTCAGACTCATAGGCTCCGTGATTGTGACCTCAGTCTCTGTGAGCCCCTCTGAGCCCTGCTTAGTTGATTCTCTGGGCTGGTGTCTTCAACCCCTCTGGCTTCTACAATCCTTCCTTCGCCTCTTCTGCCAAGTTCCCTGAGCTCCGCCTAATGTTTGGCTGTGGGTGAGAAGACCCAATTCTAAGTGGTCACCTCTAAATATATATAATAGGGGTGACAAAATTGGACCAAGTAGGATGTATGTATGTATATATATATATATATATATATATATATATATATATATATATATATATATGTATGTATTTATATAACAAAATAAATATAGAAGAGGTCTTGGATTTGAGAGAGGGTAAGTTGGGTTGGGGAAGGTGCAGACAGAGTTGGAGCGAGAAAGGGATGAGGATGATGCAAATACAGTGTAATGTATGAAAAACCCAAATTCAGAAAGAGTTCCATTTGTTTTGAAAAGGGGACTGTTTTGACCCATTTTAGATTAATCTGAAATAGTCCATCAGAGAACTATGATGTGAAATTCTATTTAAATGAGTTTCTAACTATGAAACATACCCTAAGAGCTAGTGAGGTGTTTGTATGGTATGGCAAGAGGATGGGGAAAGGAGTCTCATCTCTGTGTGCAGACACTTACTACAGGTTTTAATTTTAGTCTTCAAAACTGAGACTCATAACTGCAAATTGTTTTTTAACCAAGTGGCAGAGAATATAATTGCATAGACTTAGGAAGCCTAGTAAATAATACATTTGGACTTTATTTTAAGATTATGAACTCATGATGCGTTGGATGTGTTTAGATTCTTTTTCCCCTTCTTTCTTCTCAAATGACTCACGTGAAGCCTGACTCACCAGGAACAAATTTAAAATGTAAATACCCTTAGTTACATTCCTTAGCTCATGGTGTCAATGTTATCTTAAACTTCATTATAAAATAAACTCAAGTATACAAAGTATGAGGTTAATACAACTACCCAGGCAGCTGTCACTCAGCCTGCACAAGCCTCAGCTGTTAGTCAACACTGTTTCATTACAGTGTCTCCTCTCACACATGCCCCAGTAGTTCCTTCCTTAGTAAGACTTGTACTATGTATTTCTTTTATTTTTAAGATGCATTTTTGTTATAATTATATGTGTGTGTGTGTACAGTATGTGCACATGAGTGCAGGTTCCCACAGAGTCCAGAAGTGGACATCCAATTCCCTGGATAAAGAGTTACAGGCCATTGTCAGCTGTCCATTCTGGTTGCTGGGAACTAAACTCCAGTCCTCTGTAAGAGTAATACTAATTCAGTGCCTTGCTTGGTCATCATCAGAGAAACTTCCTCCTCCAGCAGGTGGGAACAAAGGTTGAGACCCATAGCTAGACATAATGCAGAGACTGAGAGACCTTGGAACACTCAACCCTGAATGGGATGTCTTTATCAAATCCCTACAGCTGAGCCTCAGGGGAACCTGGGGAAGTGGAGGCAGAAAGAATATGTTTTGCATATATATTATGGCTTTCAGGTTAGTACTGTTGTGGGATTCCAGAGTATGCAAACGAGTCTCTGCATCTGTATCTGTTTCTTGTGCTGGTTTTCTTCTGTGGCTTATTTTGTCCTATTCTGATATGTTAGTTTGTATTATATTATATTATTAAAAAAGAGTAATACTGATCTTAACTGATGAGCCATCATTCTATAACATGTATTTTTAAGAGATAGAAAAATAATAAAACATAAGTATCACACTATAACTACTAAATATAAACAATGGCTAATATACAAATAGATAAGAAATTTATGCATAGAATATATCTTGCACCTGGTATAAAATTTGCTAAGGTTGATATTAGCTAAAGCTATAGCACTTCATAAAAAACTTGAAGGGAAAAAATTTGCAAGGTGTGCATATGAAAAAGGCATTATATTCAAAATACAAAAAGAAACTTTACAACCCAGCAGTAAAATAGCTTTAAAAATGAACTAGAATTTCAAAAGGTACATCAGCATATAGAAGAATGGCAAATGAAGGAATGAGAAACAGGCTCATCTTCCTTGGTCACCATGGCAACACAATGATGCCACTACATGGCAGGTAGAATGACAGCCATAGGTAAGACTGGTGGCTGAGGGTAAGGAGCTTATACATCACTACTGGAAATGCAAAACCATGAAGCTTCTTTAGAAAACAGGTGCAGTTTCTTGGGAATTTAAACATAGCAACCCCAGCCACATGGTGGTGGTGCATGCTTTTAATCCCAGCATTCAGGAGGCAGAGGCAGGCAGATCTCTAAGAGTTTGAGGCCGGCCTGGTCTATAAAATGAGACAGCCAGGACTGTTATACAGAGAAACCAAAAACCAAAAACCAAAAGCCAAAGACCAAAACCAAAAAACCAAAAACTACCCCCACACAAACAAAACAAAACAAACCAACAAAACCAACCTCTAGTCATTTAGGTATTTATCTAAAACAAATCAAACAAAGTTCACACAAAGACTGTACAAAAATATTAATAGTAGCATTACTTATAACATCCAGAACTAGAATCCAATTGTCCATCTGGTAAAATGATAAATCGTGATTAACAAAATGTGATGTTGTAATAGTACTCAACCATAGATAGGAACATGAATTATTTTTTGTTTGTTTATTTGTATTTTTTTTTTTTTTGAGACAGATTTTCTCTGTATAGCCTTGGCTATTCTGGAACTCACTCTGTAGACTAGGCTGGCCTCGATTTCACAGAGATCTACTTGCTTCTGCTTCTCAAGTACTGGGATTAAAGGCATATGCCACCCAGCTAGGAATATGAATTCTTACATTAATTTTCACAATGAATACAGAAGCTAAGTAGCAAGAGTGTACTCTATACAATTCTATTCATACACTAGTCTAGAAAAGATCAACATAATGACAGCAGACAGATTAGTGATTGTTTAGGACAAGCACTAGAGAAGGCATTTGACTGCATGGGGACATGTGAGAACTTTACAGTTTATAAAGATGTTTATATCATAATTATCATGATTTTTACAAGACTACATACTTTTCAAGGTTTATTGAATTATACACTGTTGTGAAATATTTGTTTGCACTGTGTGAAGAGCTGTTGTTATGACTGGTTTAATAAAAAGCTGAATGGCCAATCGTTAGGCAGGAGAGAATAGGCAGGCCTTCTGGGCAGAGAGAGAATCTGGGAAGAAGAAAGGTGGATTGGCAAGATGCAGGGGAAACAGGGTGGGCAGTATGGAGATGAGGTAACAAGCCACATGGCAGAACATAGATTTAAAAATATGGGTTAGTTTAAGTTATATGAGCTAGTTGGAAACAAGCCTAAGCAAGCTAATGGCCAAACTTTCATAATTGATAATAAGTCTCTGTGTCATTATTTGCAAGCTGGTGGTCCCAACAATAAAGTACTCACTACTACAATACACTTATAATGGGATGATGGCAGTCAGTAAAATAGTTTAAGGCCTTTGTCTTCAAGAAGTTTTTATTCTTTTCTCTGCGCTTAATAACATGTGGTCTCTAACTAATAGAGACATTTGATAATTTATGCCAAATCTCCTTGTCAATAGCCCACCTCTTGACTGTCAAGATTGCTCCCTTCACATGTCTCTCACTGACATAGAAAATGACTTCCCTGGACTGCTGTTGTAGCCCGCTATGTAGCTCACAGTATGGAAGCTTACCTTCTCACTGTGATGGCGGCCAGAAGTGCAGGTGAAATTATCAGTGGGTTTGACCGTTGGGTACTCTCTCCTTAGTTTGTGGATGAATATCCTTCCACTCTGTCTTCACATGGTTTTTCCTAGAAGCCCATGTTTGGTGGTTTACATGAGCAATGTTCCCTGTAGACATAAGTATTTGAACACTCGACCACCAATTGGTGATGCTGTTTGGGGATGTTAGGAAACTTTTAGGAAGTGCAATATTGCTGGAGGAAGCACATCCTGAAGGTGACTTTGAGAGTTCATAGCCTTGTCCCACTTCCAGTTCACACTGTCTGCATCCCGAGTGAGATTGGAGATGTGATCTCTCAGCCTCCTGTGACCATCTGTTGCCATGCCTACCCTGCTGTTATGGACTCTCCCAAAACCAAAATAAAATCTTTATTTTTATCTTTGATTTATTTATTTGTTTTTGTAAATTGCTTTTGGTTATGGTGTTTTATCACAGTAACAGAAAAGTAAGTGATATACCATGGTACCTCTTTGTGTCTGAAGTTTTTCTTATTGTCATGAGAACATCAATCAGAATGAGTTGGAGCCCACCCATATAAAATAGTTTTAGGTTAATTATTTCTTTAAAAGGCTTATCTCTAAATATAGTCATATTTTGAGTACAGGGACTAGGGTTTAAACATGAGTTTTGGATGACACAACTTGGCTCATATACATAGGCTAATGTTTTCTCAGTGGCTGGGTGTCTTATAGTTAGGGTTTCTATTGCTGTGAAGAGACACCATGACCATGGCTACTCTTATAAAGGAAAATATTTAACTGGTTTACATTTTTGGACATTTAGTCCATTGTCATCATGGTACAACAAGGTGACATGCAGGCAGACATGTGCTGGAAAAGTAGCTGAGTGTCCTACCTCTTATCTCTCAGGCAACAGGAAGTGGTCTGTCTCACTGGGTGTCACTTGAACATAGCACAACATCCACCCCCACTGTGACACACTTCCTTCAACAAGGCCACACCCACTCCAACAAAGCTACACCTCTTAATAGTGCCAATCTCTTTGGGGGCCATTTCCTGTCAATCCACCACATTGGAATAACAGGCCTACACTACCAGTTCTGGCTTAACTCTAGGCTCCTCCTTCTTCTCAAAACTGTTATTTTGGTACAGGCTTAAGATCCTATCACTTGGGAGACAGACAGGAGGACTACAGGCTTGAGACTAGCCAGGGCACTTAACAAGACTATCTCATCATATCATCAACAGCAAAATAAAGAGGAAAACCCTGATTTCCATAAGTTGTAAGTAAATAAAATAGTTGATTGAAACAAGTTTTGCTATGAAAAATTTGAATATATCACACCCTTGCATGCCTGTGAATTGCTTGCTCACTGTTCTTAGCAGAGTATCTGCAATGGAATGTAAATGCTTGCCTGCCTGGGTGACTGGCAGATTTAAAAGAGTCTGTCTTTCTCCTGGTATGACAAATATCAATTGAGGAGAGAAGGCTGTTTTCTTAAACTATTCTGGGATAGGTTTAGCTTTTTAACTCTTTTCTTCTTGAGATCAATTTGGAATTTTAACACGTGCTATGGAAATCTCTGGCTCCTAGAACATTCACAAAACCCACTTTGCTGAAGAAAACAATTGATTTCTTAGAAGAAAATGTGCTATTTACTTGTTCAAACTCCATTTTAACTCTACAAATATTTATGATTGGTAGGGAGGCTCATTTTCACAGAACCACCAGACCGCCTCACTGTAGATTTGTAAATCTTTGGCGTTCTGTTTGATTTTGATTCATTCTGTAGGAATGTTGAGGGATGGAGCTTGTGCCTTTCATTTCTCAGATTATGTGGCTTGTTGACATTTGAATTTTCAAAATATCAAGGATTTCTCTGAAGTGAATCATCTGAGTCAAGTGCCTGCACTGTCCCCCTTCAGTGAAGGCTGCTGATTCAGAACTGGATGATAAAATTAGAAATGCCAATATTTTTCATTCAGCCTACTTTAGAAAAATCTGTCCTTTCATTTTTGGCTTTTTAATCTACAAATTAATTTGATAATTAAATTTGGTACAAATGATTTATTTGTGTTTTAATTTGATTCTTCTTAACAAAATAGGCTGAAGCACACTAATAATGTGCACGACAGGGAATGGCAGCTATTTAGGTTCCCAGGTCATGGTGTCTCTGTCATTAACTTCCTAAGTAATGTGGGCTTGAACCTGTGGTGGCATTTGGACTTGTTGGCCTGTACATGTTGATCAGCAAGCTCCGTTATAGTACAGCCATAGAGAGCTCCTCCTGTCTTTTACAGCTTGAAGAAATCCAGATTTACACCTCACTTATCACATACAACCATTACTGGGGAGCCAAGGCCTCTGCTTATCTTCCTCAGAATGGAGCAAACTCCATTCTGGGACTCATTCTGATTGAAAAGTCCCTGCCTGATAGCTGGTACCAGATGGCTGTGATAGTAGTGAAGGGGGCTGGACATATGAGTCAGGTTTTGAAGCTTCTCTTCAGAAGTGATACATAACACTTCCTCATATATTCTGTAACCAAATCTAGTCTTATCACCAAGCCTAAGTTCAGAGTTGGGAAATCCAATTATTGATAAAAGTTATTATGGTCAATAGTTGATGTAGAAAGTGTCTTTCAACTCTAGAAGTAGATGCTTCTCAAGCACATTGACAGTGGTTATAAGAAACATTTGCCTCAAAGAAAAACACATAATTGGTAGTAAGAATTGATTTTTCTATGAATGTGCTTTTAATGTTTTTAGTAGAATATATTTATTAGTAATATTTTTGGAGAAAATTTTATTAAGATAATTGTAAATGTATTAAGATAATTGTATTTACAGGTATGTGAAATGATACAGCAGAATTGTCTTAGGATTTCTGTTGCTATGAAAAAATACTGTTCCAAAAGCATCTTGGGGAGGAAAGAGTTTATTTCAGCTCACATACTCCAATTGTAGTCTGTCATGAAGGGAAGTCAGGGCAAGAACTCAAAGTAGGAACCTGGAAGTAGAAACTGAAGCAGAGACTATGGAGGAGTATTGCCTACTTGCTTAGCCTGGTATCTTGTATACCTGAGGACCATGTGTCCAGGGGTGGCACCACCCACCACAGGCTAGACCCTCCCACATTTATCACTACTTAAATCCAACAGGCTTTCCTACAGGATAATCCTATGGAGAAATTTTCTCAATTAAGATCCCTTCTTCCCACATAATACTAGCTTGTATCAAGTTGACATGGAATTATCCAGCAAAACTGACCCTCATTAACACATACAAAAAAAATCACAGTTCAAGTATAACCTTTATTTTCTTGTTTCCCAATATTTCATATTAATATCAACATCTCACTATAAAGCACAGTCCCAACTTTCAAAGTCCCACAGTCTTTAAAAATGCAAACATTCCCACCAGCAGTGGAGGAGAGTTCCCCTTGCTCTACATCCTCTCCAGCATAAGCTGTCTTCAGTGTTTTTGATCTTAGCCACTCTGATAGGTGTAAGGTGGTATCTCAGAGTTGTTTTGATTTGCATTTCCCTGGTGATTAGGGATGTTGAGCAATTCCTTAAATGTCTTTCAGCCATTTGAACTTCCTCTGTGGAGAATTCTCTGTTTAGTTCTATAGCCCCTTTCTTAATTGGACTGTTGGGCATTTTGATGTCTAATTTCTTGAGTTCTTTATATATTCTGGATATCAGCCCTCTGTCAGATATGGGTTGGTGAAGACCTTTTCCCATTCTGTAGGCTGTCGCTTTGTCTTGTTGACCATGTCCTTTGCTTTACAAAAGCTTCTCAGTTTCAAGAGGTCCCATTGATTGATTGTTTCTCTCAGTGTCTGTGCTACTAGGAAGAAGCAATGTGCTAGAGAGGTCCCCAGAAATCCACAAAGATACTCCACTGTAGACTACTGGCAATGGTCGAGAGAAAGCCCGAACTGACCTAGTCTGGTGATAGGATGGCCAAATACCCTAACTGTGGTGCTAGAAATCTCATCCAATGACTGATGGAAGTGGATGCAAAGATCCACGGCCAAGCCCCAGGTGGAGCTCCAGGAGTCCAAATGGCGAGAAAGAGGAGGGATTGTATGAGTGAGAATTGTTGAGACCAAGATTGGAAAAAGCAAGGGACAAATAGCCAAACTAATGGAAACACATGAACTATGAACCAATAGCTGAGGAGCCCCCAAATGAATCAGGCCCTCTGGATAAATGAGACAATTGAAAAGCTTGAACTGTTTGGGAGGCATCCCAGGTAGTGGGACTGGGACCTGTCCTTAGTGCATGAGCTGGTTGTTTGGAACCTGAGCCTTATGCAGGGACACTTCGCTCAGCCTGGAGGAGGGGAATGAACCTGCCTGGACTGAATCTACCTAAATTAAATTATAAAATAAAATAAAATAAAAGTGCAAACATTTAGAAAATTATTTTTAAAACATCCAAAGTTGCTTTCAAAGTCTAAGCTTCTCTAAAATATCCAAAGACTCTCAAAATGTCCAGAGTCTCCCTGAAATATCCAAAGTCTCTTAAATGTGGACCTCTGTAAAATAAAAAGAAGTAAGTTATATACTATCTTACTTCAAGAGGGAAGGACCAGGGCAAATCACAATCAGACCAAAGCAAAAGCAAGCAAAGTCCAACAAAGGAAAGTGCCGTGCAGACTCTGGGATTCATGATCTAGACTCCCAAGGGTTCACCACAGCACACATACCACATGCCATGGGCTCAGAAAAGCTCCACTTGACAGACGCTGCTGTCTGTGACAGACATTTCATGGCACTGGCATTTCCAAAATGCTGGGGTCTCCACTGTACCTTCACCAGTAACCTCTCCTAGGCTCTCTTCAAGAGCTCTGACCCTGCCACATAGTGCCAAGCCTTAGTTGCTCTCTGTGACCCTTTCATGCCTTCAAAACTGGTACAATCCAGGAAATTCTTAAGCCTACCTCTGGTCCACAGCTTCTCTGTTGATCTTAAGGAAATACTTCCCAGATTTCACTTCTTATTAACCACCACTGATTTCTCAGCTCCAGCTAACCAGCACTGATCCTATCAACAAAACAGACATTTCGCTTTAGTGGTTCTGGTCTCTTATTAATCAAAGCTGACTCTTCAGTCCCAGCTGACCAGAGCCACCTATTTCTTAATTCAAAATATTAAACATCCCCAATAGAGACTTTATGAGACTCTCAATCTTCCTCCTGTAACTTCACAAGACAGCCCTCCATTGTGTGTATTTATCTCAGTACTCTTAGCCTCCATGCTCCCACAGAACAACCCACTTGAACTTAGAGTACTCAACAGCTTGTTCAGTCTAAGTTCAAATGCTCTGACAATCCTCTTCAAAATAGTCAGGTCTGTCATAGTAATATTCCATGAACCTGATACCAATTTCTGTCTTAGGTTTTTTGTTGCTATGATAAAACACCATAACCAAAGTGCAAACTTTACTTTAGTTTATACCTCCCAATTGCAATCCATCATAAAGAGAAACAGGGTAATAACTAAGGTAGGAACCCATAGGTAAGAACTGATGTCAAACCATGGAGGAGTGATCCTTCCTTACTTGCTCTTCATGACGTGCGCAGCCTGCTTTCCTATACCATCCAGAATCACATGCCCAGGCATGGCACCACTCACAATGGGCTGGGCATCAATTATCCATCAAGAAAATGCCCTACAGACTTGTCTGTGGCCAAACTGTAGGGTAAAAAGATACAGGTGAAAAAAGATACAGGAAAAAGCTATAGGTGAAAAGATGCAGGCATGTATTTTAAATTAAAATTTGTTTTTCCCAGATGACCTTAGCTTTTGTCAGGTTGACGTAAAACTAGCCAGCATGGGGATCATGTATCCAATTTACCTAATTTTCCTAACAACAGTATTCTGCAAGACTATAGCATAATATCACAACCAGAATACTAATATTGATATAAACCTGCCTCCTTTGGGGTTTTCATTTTACTCCTGTTCATTTAGTTCTATGAAATCTTATCACTTATGTACATTCTTCGACCATTAAGGCATGGATCACTTCTCATACCACAAAGAACTTTCCTATTGGCATTGATACCAATGCATAAGTCTCTTCTGCCACTATTTCCTTCACAGCTAATGTGTTTCCCATTTCAAAACACTTGCCATCTCAAAATGCTATTTTTTACATGGTAAATGGCCTTTTAAAGTGAATATTTCATTCAGAATAAATCTCTGGCAATCCATCTAATTTGTCAACTTTGTGAATGTTTTTCTCATATCATTTCCCCTTTCTCTTTCCTCCCTCCTATCACTCCTGTGTAACTTTCTCACTTTTTTTTTCTTAAATTCATGGCCTTTTCCTCTTTATTTCACACACACACACACACACACACACACACACACACACACACACACACACTACTTGATCTCTTCTGGCTTTGAACATTTATGTTTAGGGTTTTATACAGAAATAAATTTTTATTTCTCTGCCATAGAGACCCACCGTTGGAACTGTTGTACAATGTGCTAATTGCATGTTTACTATTGTAAGAAGGATCTATACCATTTTACATTCCCCCTAACAATGTGTGAATGATTCATCCCATGCTTGCCAGCACTTAGCTTGGTCATCATTTTATTTTAGCCATTCTTGTAGATGCATACCTCTAAACGTGGTGACAGCTCATTCTAGTGTCAGTTTGCATATCCTCACAATCTAATGAATTTAAACATTCCTTAATGTGCACACTCTTTATTATTATTATTTCTGTTGTGGATTGAGCCTCCTTTACATAGTTTAAATGTAAGTTCTTCATCAGATACTTGATTTATAAATATTTTCTACTGATAAATATTTATTCCTCCTTTTAACATTTTCTTCTCAGGAGACAACCTTTTAATGTTAATGATAACTGATATATAAATTTATCTATACAATTTTCCCTTTCTTTTTTGTTTTTATTATTAATTTGGCTTGTTTTTATCTTTTCCTTTTATTAAAAATAGATTCTTTTCTCATATGATATGTCCTGAATATGATTTCCCCTCACTCTACTCCTCCCAATCACTCCCCACCTTTCCTACCATCCAGATCCACTCCTTTTCTGCCTCTCATTAGAAAATAACAGGCTTCTAAGAGACTAATAACAAAACATAAAAAATATGATAAGAGAAAGAAAAAATATCAAAGTTGGACATGGCAACCCAACAGGAGGAAAAGAGTCCCAACAGCAGGCACAAGAGTCAGAGATCCATTTGTTCACACATTCCAGAATCCCATAAAAATACTAAGCTATTAGCTGTAATACAAATGAAGAGGTCCTGGTGCAGACCCTTGGAGGCTCTGTGCCTGCTGATTCAGTCCCTTTGAGTTCATATAAGTTTTGCTTAGTTAATTTAGAGCACCTTGTTCTCCTGGTATCATCTATCCCCCCTGGTTCTTACATGTTTTCCTACCACTCCTTCCATGGGTTTTCCTGAGTTCCCAGGAGTGGAGTTTTGATGGAGACATCCCATTTAGAGACATGTGTTCAAAAGTCTCTCTCTCTGTGTGTAATGTCTGGCTGTTGGGTCTCTGTATTTGTTCCTATCTGTTGCAGGAGGAAGCTTCTCTGATGATGGCTAGACCAGAGTATAGCCGAATATCATTAGGGACTTTTTTTTTTTTTTTTTAAAGATTAGTAGTATTTGGTTTTACCCTACATCTATGGTAGTCTTTGGTTCTTGGTCACTCAAGTGGTGTTAGGTATTGCTTCCATCTCATGGAGTGGGCCTTAAGTCAAATTTGACGCAGGGCATTGGTGGCGCACGCCTTTAATCCCAGCACTTGGGAGGCAGAGGCAGGTGGATCTCTGTGAGTTTGAGGCAAGCCTGGGCTACAGAGTGAGTTCCAGGAAAGTTGCAAAGCTACACAGAGAAACTCTGTCTAAAAATAAAAAAACAAAAACCCCAAACCTCCAAACAAACAAAAACAAATTTGACATTGTTTGGTTACTCCCACAAGATTTGTGCCACATTTGCTGTAGAGCAAAGGTTTTGTGGTTGCGTTAATGCTTATGTTTCTCCTTTGGTAGCCTGCAGGGTACCTTCCTGTGCCAAAGAACATAGGGTGAGGGTTCTATGTAGGCAACAGCTTGACCTCTCCATGTTCAATGAGTGGTGTGGATGTGGTCTTCAGCAATGGGGAACTGTCAGTTTTTGGAAAGCAGCCTATTCTCTTGCCAGCAGGCTGGATTGTCTGGGGATTTCCATGGGATCCCTTTGGCCAGTTGGATTTAACTCAGGCCCAGTACTGGATGCTCTGTTTGGTGACAAGAGATGACCAACTGGGAGTCCATCTCCCCCACTGTTTGGAGACTTCATTAGGATCATCTTCATCTATTTTAGGAAATTTCCACTGCACTAGGTTCCCATATCACATCTCAAATGCCCCTCAATTCTAGCTGTTTCTCCCTGAGTTCCCTCCCTTAACTCCATCTTCCTTCCCCCTCCTTAGCCGATTCTCCAGTTCCTGTCCCTTGACTCTTATTCCCCCCATAAAATCTATTCTATTTCCCTCACTCAAGGAGCTCTATGTGTGCCCCATTCCCCAGTCCCTTCCTTTGTACCTAACCTCTCTGGGTCTTCAAAATGTAGTTTGACTATCATTTATTTAATAAATAATATCCACATATAAGTGAATACATACCATATTTATCTTTCTGGGTCTGTGTTACCTCACTCAAAATAATTTTTTCTAGTTCCATCCATTTGCCCCCTAGTTTCATGATTTCATTCTTTTAAACAGTTGAGCAATACTTGATTGTGTAAATATATCACATTTTCTTTATTCATTCTTCTACTGAGGGATAGTTAATTTTTTCCAATTTTTGGCTATTATGAACAGAGCAGCAATGAACATGGTTGAGCAAGTGTCCTTGTGGTAGGATGAAGTGTCCTTTGGTTTTTGTGGATCAAATTCAGGTTGTCAGACTTGGTGGCAAGCTCCTTTACCTGCTCAGTCATCTAAGCAGCCAACATAATGGTCAGTTTTGAGCCTTAGGTGTATGAGTTGTGCTGCGGATGCATCAGTTGGGACTGGACTTTCCAACTCCACATTTTGATTGGCTGTGGTTTTCTGAAATGGTCTCTGTCTGTTGCAAAGAGAAGTTTCCCAGATGAGGGCAAGGACTATGTTTATCTACTGGTTTGAGGACACTTAGGATGTAGTTAGGTACTATGCTGGTTTAATAATGTGGTTATTGTGGGTTCTTCTCCAAGATCTTACTTCACTTTTTGAGGACCAGGAAGGAAGTGATTCCAGTCAATATGGTGGTGGCATTGGGCTTGTTCATTGTCATAGGGAGCTTTGTTGGAAGAATGAACCCACTAGTATCTGAGGTGCATAACACAAGCCTGGGCTCTAAGATCTGGACAAGCATGACATTACTCTAGTCCTAGGATCCCTGATTTAATTTTCTTTTTACCATCCTCCAGAAGTTTTCCCTTTGGCTATATATTATTTCCTGGTTTTATACTTGTGTTTAGCAAGGGAGAACAGGTAGAAAGGAATTTATATCACCCTGTCTAGATCAGAAATGATTAGATTTCATCAATTCAGTTATTAGATTATAAATTCCCTGAAGGTAAGAACTTTCTTATATTTTCAGTGTCTCTTACAGTCCACACTATAGTTTCTAGCATATTGTAGCTTTCCAATACCTATTTGCAATTTAAGTGGAGATATTTATAACTGAACCTTCCATTGTCCTGAACCCATTTAATCATGGGATTAAATGTCCATTTGCCATTATTTTCATATGGAATAGAAAATTTTAATTATTATTTAATAGATGTTTCTGTGTCAAACATCATATCAGTTTTCCCTATTATAGCACAATTATTTATACTACTTCTATTTTAGTGTGTCTATATGTTGGCTATATACCTACAACTTTCGGATTTTTCAGATTACTTGTAGATTCTGAAAGCAGAGATCATAAAAGTCAATTGTTAGTGTGAATTAAAAGATCATGTTAAAACTAAATTTGACATTCTGAAATAGATGAAACATTCATTAAGAAAGCTGTGGAAGGCAGAGGAAAATATGCAAACATTTTGAAAGTTCAACATAGAGCTTGGATTTTAAACATTGTTTTCACCTAAATGTGGATTATTTAACATTGTTGAGTTCACTTGACTTGGTCTCTGCAGGAGCCGAGACATCCTTGCTTGCTCATCTGGCCTTACTTCACAAATTTCATCTTGTCACACTTAATTATCTTTCCTATAACAATTTCACTGGTTCATTTGCTTGTCACGTCTCAGACAATTCTAAAACTTTCTTAGTGTAACTTTTAAATGGGCTCACCATTACACACACCCTACCCCCAAACAAACAAACAAACAAACAAACAAACAAACAACCTGGAAGTGCTTATCCTTGCTTGCTAGGACCAGTGTCTGGATGTTCTAGTCATCAAGATGGATTTCACCATTGCACTTCCTTTTTCCCTCTGGATCGACTGAAACCTTTTGTTCCCATTTTGATATTCCTGTTCCAAGTGAGTAGATGAAGGTCCATCCTCAGGGTTTATCAATGAAAAGAGGGTGGTTAAGTTCAGATGTTGCTGCTCTGGTCTTGAGCTGGTCCACATGCTTAGATCAATGACTGTGAGAAGAATCCCCAAGAACTTAACCAGGAGTGATCATGGAGTACATGAAGGGGCAGGCATTGCTCCTTTAGTGTGTAGTTGTATCATCTACTCCACACACTTAGCATTTGATTCTATCTTGCTTTTACTGTTGTCACATTTTACCATATTTCTTCATCACTCATCATAACCTTCTTGTGAATTAGAACAAAGTCTCATATGTCATCTTCTTGACCATCAACCCATACTAATCCTTTTTTTTTTTTTTTTTTTTTTTTTTGATGAATGCTACTTTCTGGCCAGTTCTACTTCTTAATAGTTCCACATGTTACTCTCCAAACCACTGGGAGGTTGTTGAATTCCAACGTAATACTGCTTATGCAGGATGTATCAAACTGGATCTCATGTTTGAGGGATGAATATAGCTCTTCAGTGAAACAGTCTTATCATTTGCAAGGACTGTGACTTCTGTTGTAACTCCTGAGCAATGAAGAGACTTTCTTACTAGAATCGAAGAAATGACTAAAGTCATGTCTTTTGGGTCAACTTTTGGTTAGGAAAGATACATAGATTGTATTCTATTAAATACTTAGTAAATTACCTGGTTATATGATAAGATGCTAGAGAGTAGGACATTTGTGTTATATTCACAGGTTTTCCATTGTTAAAGCCTAGAGGTTTGGGACAAACAGATATAATTCCACTCACTTGATATTCAAATCTGTGTTATAATGACCCACCTTAATCAGTTTTCTCTGTCTTGTGACTTTAAGTGTGGGGAGGGAATATCTGCAAGAGTAGATATGACAGATCCTACTCTGTAGGTGTGTCTTTGGAGAGGTCTTTCAGGGATGTGGGTAGAAGCACAGTTGAATGTTGTTTTCCCTGGGAAAATGAGTGATACTGTGTTAGGAAGCAGAAAGAGATCAGAATGGGAAGGAACCATTATGATTATTTAATTTATTAATCTGTAGTTTTAGTTTTCAATTGTACTTGTGAGATGGTTTTGTAAACAAGGGAGAAAAATCCTGAGGCTACAGTACGAGAATGTGAAGGAAGACTTGAAGGTGGCACCATGCTGATTCTCCTTAATTATGTATAGATTTCTCTCATTTGTTTTGTACTTTCTATGCCGTACCCAACAGAAGAATTAAAAAAAAAACAAAAACCCTGACAAATATCACTGCAAAACTTGGAATAAAACAAAGTCAAGAATGAAAAAGATAGAGTGTCTTATAGTTTGTCCTGTCAAATTTCTATAGAGTGTGTGACAATTGCTTTATCAAATCTCTAAAAGGCATTTCTAGGACACTTAGTGTATGAAAAATAAAAGAAGCAACTGAAGATCTAAACTCTGAAGATGAAATTACAAACAAAATCTCCCTCCTTGGAACTTAGTTTAGGGAATTTATCATCAGAAACAAATTTCAAATTATCTCATGGAGAGTAGGAATATCGTTTGGGATGGGGGTGTGTGCTTGTCTAGCATAACCAAGGACCCGAGTTCAATCTACAGTACTGGAAGGTTTAGTGTTTACCCTTTATTTTGTAATTTATATAGAATTGTATGCCCATTAACAGAGTCCAGCTGGTAGTCACAGTGAAAGACACATCCTATGCAAGGAAGAGGTTTCGACTATGGATCTGGACTGGAAAAGCTAGGTTCCCACTTTGGGGAAGAGGATGAAAATCTCTGGTAGCTGTATTAGTTTTATGTCAGTACTCTAATAAATGTTTAAAAAACTTGGTGGCTTAAAGCAACTCAGATTTATTCTTCCTGTTCTGTAGACAAGAAGATCAGTACAGAGTTAGTGCACTAAGATAATGTCAACTTTTCTTTTCTAGAGACTTTGGAAAATAATCAACTTGATATCATCTCCCAATTCTTAGAGAGGCCATTCCTATTTATTTATAGTTCTTTTCTTACTTCTTGTGTGTATGTGGGTGTGTTTGTGTGTGTGAGAGAGAGACAGAGAGAGACAGAGACAGAGAGAGATGCATAGGTAGATAAGTAGATAGACAGACAGATGGTAGATAGATATAGGTAGGTAGGTAGCTAGGTAGATAGATAGATAGATAGATAGATAGATAGATAGATAGATAGATAGATGGGTATATAGACAACAGACAGAACTGTATGTAAGTGTGGTGCATACATACATGTGCATTAAAGTGCACATGTCTGTGGGCATGCAGAGGCTAGAGGAGGAAGTTGTATGTCTTCCTCTGTCACCCTCACATTATTCCTTTGATATAATCTTTCTCACTGAAATTGGAACTGGTCTGGTGGTCAGAAAGCCTTGGTAATCCTTCTGACTTCATTCCTCCCCCACCCCCAAGCACTGGGTTTATAGGTTCATGTGTGAGCATGCCCAGCTTTGTACATGGATCCTGGAGATCCAAGCTCAGGTTGCTGTGCTTGCAGAGCAAGTATTCTTGTTCATTGGGCCATCTCTCCAACCCTGATTCTTCCATCTGAAAACTGCAATGGTGTGTCAGATTCTCACATTGCAAATCTTCAGTAGTCAACCTCAGTATGGTTTCCTCTCAAGGTCCCTAACGTTACTCACATGCAGGAAGTCTTTTTTGATAATATCTGCAATATAGTCATAGACTCCAGTGTGCAGAGTCCAGGTACATTGAAAGGTCTTTATTCTGTTTATACTGTGATTGACCCAAGGACACCCTGTGCAGCCTCAATGTTTAGACATTACAGCTATGCAGCCTATGGCTCTGAATACATCATGGAGAAAAAGAATGTTTAACTGGCTAGTGGGATAATAATTTTGTGATGGGCTGAATGTATGTCAGTTTCCCCGAATTTGTATCTTGAAGCCACAAACCCCATTAGCTACCCTTTGGCCTCTTCCTCCCATGTGAAGCCACCGTGAAAAGGTAGCAAGCCAGGAAAGTTGTGCTTAGCAGAAACTGACTCATTTGGGACGAATAGGTTCCAGAGCTGTGAGAAAACAGACGCCTGTTGTTGAAGCCCAGCGGTCTATGGTATTTTATTACGGCAGCCCAAGCCAAGCCAATTCGCAAAACTACTTTCTTGTCCTCCTCTTCCTTTTCCACTCAGTGGTCCCTGTGCTTCTGTGCAGCTTCTGCTCATTTATCTTTGTCTCAACTTTTATTTAAGAAAATAAAAAGGGGCACAGAGCATGCTCAAGGCTGAATGAGAATGTAACATTTTGTCCAGAGGAAAATTAAATTTTGAGACAACATGCTGAAGGTGATGTTCTGTGTACTGGGAGGTGGCAGGGGTGGGGTGGGGGCGTCGGCACTGTAATTCAGGAGATGGTGAAATTGCTCTGAGGTGGAGATGCCCTCATTTCACAGGGCTCATGTCTGTCTAGAGGCCATTTCCATTTCAGTTTCCTGTCAGTGTCAGGGCTGGTATTCCCCACTGTCTACATTTCTTCTGGAACCATCAAGGGTTCATAAGTCAGGGAAGAGCTGCACTTCGCTCTAAGACTGTGGTACCAATAAAAATGAATAAGTAAAAATAAAAGAGAATCATAATGTTTTGTTTCCTTTCCCATTTCATCTATCGGACTTGGAGGATGTTAAAGACACAGGCTTCAAGATATAAAATACGAATTGATTTCAGATATGAAACAAACCTGGAGATAGACATCCTTTTGAAATTCCAGGGTAGCTGAATCCTGAATCCAGACCTCCCCAGCAAGGCTAGAATATGTGTAGGTGTTTAGGAGAGGGAGGATTCTGTGAGGAAGAGATACTTTGGAAAAGCTTGTGTGAAATCTCACTCTAAACCCTGCTTGCTGCTAAGGAAACAAGAAAGAGATGTGTTCCTCATGTGAAGTGCAAATGCAGCCAGCCCTTTCAGAGCATCCTAGACAGTTCCTAGGATTGTTGCATGCTGTGACTTGGGCTCTCTCACACTTAAGGAAGCTAAAAGTCAAGAAGCTAGCTAAACCCCCTGATTTAAAGTAGAGGAATAAATAGGCCTGCAAAACCTCTGCTCTGCTCTCTGATATTGGCTCACTGTTTCAAGAATTCTTAGTGCCCCCCCCCCCCCCCCCCCGCCACTGGAAACACCTATGAGAAATAGCTGCTTAATAAATGATCCTGTGTAAGAAGTTTCCTGGCAGTGGCTTGAGGTATAGTGAAGGATAAGGAAGTTGAAGAGGAGATCAAGAGAACTTGCCTGAAGATGTGGACTCCCCATGACAGTGGTGTGGTAATATCTTATCTATGTCCTCCAATAAAGCTTATCTGAGGATCAGAGGGTAAAGCCAGCCACTATATTAAACATAGAAGTCAGGCAATGGTAACACATGCCTATAATCCTATCACTCAGGAGGCAGCAATCCATCTGGATCTGGGTGAGTTCAAGGCCACATTGGGAACAGAGCCAGGTGTGGTGGCACATGACTTAAATTCCAACACTAGTTTAACCATAAAGGTCTGGAGGTCTGGACAGACAGACAAGAAGTGACAGAGCTAGGCTGGAAGAGGAAGTGACGTAGCTAGGCGGAGAGGAAATGAGTTGGCAGAATAGAAAGGCATATAGGCGTGAGTATACAGGAAGTGGTCTCTTCGGAGACTGAAGGTCAGTGAGGTGAGGTTGTCTTTGGCTTTTCCTATTGTTTTTTTTTAATTTTAATTTTTTACTTAATAAGACCTTTTAAGATTCATGTTACACAGTGGCAGTATGTTTGGAGTGTCTCAGCAGAGGTACTTGGAAGAAAACGTAGGAGATGGTCAGCTTCAGTGGCCAGCTATGAAGAACACGCAGCCTTGTTTTGTAGTTGTCTTTTTTCTCATTCTGTGCCCATTCCAGAGAGGCTGTTGACCTTGAGGCAAGGGAAAGAAGGTTCAGATGAGGGGAGAGAGGTAAATCTTCACGTTTCCAGCCCTCGAGGTTGGAGAACCTTCAACATCATTACAGGATTGAAGTTATTATTTGCTAGGGCATTGTAACAATTTTATTATTAAGAGTAACCACCAAGGTCATACAGGGTGATAAACTTCCAATCAGGGGCAGGGGAAGGGCAGCTGCCAAATTTAAATGGACAGTGGGAGAATAAAATAAAGGGGCTCTTGGTATCACACTCCAAGGCTTCTGCTTGTTCAGTGTGCCAGTGACAACAGCTACCAGACTAAAAGTAGGCTGAACTCAAATCAATGGACCTAGGTTCAGATGGGTTTTTAAGTGTCAGTCAGCTAATTAGAGCTTTGTGGTGACTTTAAAATAGGAACATATGGTCTGGGAAGACATCTGTCTCTGTGAACTACCTGCTGCATAAGCAAGCATGAGGATCCCAGTTTGGATCCTCAGCACTCGTGTCAAAAGCCATGAATGGTGGCCTGAAACTATAGCCCCAACTTTGGTGTGTGTGTGTAGGAGACAAGCAGATCTCTGGGGTTCATGAGCTAGCCAGCCTAGCTAAATGGATGAGGTCCATTTTTTTTTTCTTTCTAATATGTATATTAATATATTGGCTGCATTTTTTCCCCTTTTCCCCCCTCATATGTTACATCCTGACCATGGTTTCCCTTCCCTCCACTCCTGCAAGTTCCTCCCCAACCTCCTCTCTTCCCCAGATCTACTCCACTTCTCCACCTCTATCCCCACTTCCCCATTCTCCCCCCCCCCCCCCCCAAAAAAAGAAAAAAAAGAGCAGGCCTCCCAGGGATATTAACAGAACACAGCATAACAAGTTACAATGAAACTAGGCACAAACCCTCACATCAAGTCTGGACAAAGCAACCCAGTAGGAGGAAAATGGTCCCAAGAGTAGACGAAAGAGTCAGAGACACCCCCACTCCCACTGTTGGGTGTCTCAGAAGAACACTAAGCTACACAACTATAACGTATATGCAGAGGCTCTAGTTCAGATCCATACAGGGTCCATGTTTGTCTCTAAAAATAAGGTGAAGATTGACCAACAAAGACACCCAACACTGAACTCTAGACTGCACACATGCATATACATGAGCGCATACATATGATCATGCAACACAAATATGTATTTCCTAGCTCCGATAAATACTTGTTTGAAATATTGTAATTATTGTGCTTTCCACTTTCAACTCCCCTTTCTAGACTAAAATGCTCCTCCACAGCTTTTGCCCTCCTTCCAGTCACACACTAAACAGCAAAAATAAAACAAGACAGAACTGGTTTGTTCTTGGCTTATGCAATGTCATGGAAGGGATGAAGTTTATGTCCTGGTTCCAAAGGCAACCTATGCATCCAACCATCTGCTTTTAATGCTACCCAAAGAAAAGTAATAACATTTCAGTCAATCGAATCTTTTTTATTTCATATTGAAACTACAAGACTCACAAAAGAACTTACAATTCATGTTGGGTGCTTTGGGCACTGAAAGCATCCTGTCACTGACAGTTGCAGCCATTCTGAGAAATAGGTGGTGGTGGTGTGCAGAGAAAAGAGAGATGCTTGCAGCCCTTAAGCAAAAATGCCCTTCCTCCTTAGTATTCTGATTTTAATTCCAGCCCCACAGTAAGGAATCATACTATTCTTTGTCATCAGAACAATTCTGATTGGAAGAGTGTTGTAGATTTGACCCAGTCCTGTTAAATTTTATTATATTTTTAGTACAATTAACTTCCTACATTCAGAATCCTATATTTTAGTTGGTTCTATAGGTTCATTTATTATTTTCATCATTTAATCTGAACTGTTGTCTAAATACCTGTATATTCACATGAGTTGACAATCAGAGGCAACCTGACTATAAGTACCTATTATGGATTACTTATATCTATGCAGTGTGGAGGGTTTTCCTTTCCACTCAGAAACTTTTAAGAAGGGGATATATGTATATATATATATCAATAATACATACACACATATATAAAATTTATTATATTATCCCCATGTATATGGGAATTCCACTCTGGCTGGGGGTGAATTCTTTTGCTTTAGAGCTCTGCATATTCATGGTGTTAATGAATCTCTTACCCAGATTTATCTTGGCACCTTTCTTTCGAGCTCACCTCTTCCTTTTCCTGTTCCCTAAAACTGAAGAGTTGGTTTCTTATTGTTGTCATTTGAAGATTTCTTTTTCAACATCGGTATATGGGATTGAGAACAAATGCTGACATGATAAAGGTGTTCTGCTCTAGATTTTGAAAAATAGCATTAAGATGGAAATCATGTATCTAATAAAAAAGTTTATGAAACTTACTGCTTAATGGTTTGCATTATTTCTTCGTGTTTCTTATTTAACTGCTTTCTAAGGACCTAATGTCTGGTCCTTGTTCATTACGTGCCACCTTCTTTTTCCACACAGGGGTTGAGGCTTTGCAGCATTCTCATTTGAAACACGAATATTTCAGCTTAGTGCAGTGCGGGTTCCTGACTCCATTAGCTTGTGAACTTGTTACCTGTGGGAAAACCAGGAGGTTTAAGATATAGAGCAGTGTTTCCAAATTCCTGTCACTGTTAAAGAAATAGGTCAGAGACAAAACAAAGTACTGAACTGGGAGGAAGATTTATGAAGTAAAAGTACAGATTGTAGCAGTGAGTGCTGAATGCTCATGATCTCAAAAGCATCTTATGGACACTTTTTGATGGAGAAGAGGATTACTTATAAGGTAAGGTATATGGGGCATTCCAGGATTTCTTAAGATTAGGTTTTACCAATCTCCCCCTTCTTTTGTCCTAGATGTGTGATGACATCAGGTACATGATGGGAACAGGCAATCCTGAGAGGCAAATGGCAGGCAGATACTATTAGAATGAGCAGAGAATAGTTATGGTTTCCTTGGCGAGCTACATTAGTCCCAGCTCAGCCACTCCTTACTCTTGGTCACATGATGTCTGGCTGGGATGAAGTTCTGTGGTTGCAAGAGACTGTAGAATCTTAAAAGATCTTATTAATAAATAAAAAACCAGAGCCAGGTATTGGGGTGAATGCTGGAAGATCAGAGAAACAGAACAAGCCACAGCCACCTCACCTTGCCAACTTCTCAGCTGATCCTTTTTCCTCAAATTGGAAGCCTCTGAGTCCTCATCCGAATGGATCTCAGCTGAACTGCTGCTAAAAGTCTAGGAGCTTTAAAAGCCTAAAGTTCCTGGTCCTCACCGCCTTATATTGCTTTCTGCTTCCTGCCATCACTTCCTGAGATTTAAGACATGTGTCACTATGCCTGGCTGTTTCCAGTGTGGCCTTGAACTCACAGAGATCTGGATCTCTGTCTCTGGAATGCTAGGATTGAAGGTGTGTGTGCTACCACTGCCTAACCTCTGTATTTAATATAGTGGCTGTTCTGTTCTCTGACCCCCAGATAACTTTATTGGGATGCACAGTATATCAACCACAGTAGACTGTACTCACTCTGCAGTTCGTCCAATTGATTTCAAATTGTAAGTAAGAATTTAAATCCTAGGCAAATGTCACAGTCTATGTGAATCTCTCCTCCTTTTTCCTCAAGATGAAATCTATGAAGAAACAGCAGTGCACAAATTTGGCACATAGGTTCTGAAGTCTTAAGAACAGTCTGTCTGTCTCCCCTCTTGATTTCTTTCATTCTTTTTTTTTTTATTTTCCCTCTACCTCCTTCTTCATCTCTGCTCCCCCACCACCAACACACACCACACTTAAAGTACTAATTAACAAATCTATTGTTTTATACAGAAGCTTGTGGTCTAGAGTGTATCTATGAACAACATTATGGAAACAAATTTAATACTTGGCTCATGCAGGTTGACATGAAACGTTATATTTGTGTTTCTTGCACACTGTGGGCTCCTGAATTAGCTAAGATTAGATTATTAGCAGTAACAGATAAACCTTTGTGACTCAGTGGCTTAGCAAATGGCAGGTTTATTTCTGGACTGCATAAAGCCCTTTAAGAGGGAACAGATGTGTAGGTATATGTGGGTCCTCTGGCCCATTATTTAAGCTGATAGAGGCTCTGCCACCTTGTATATATGTCTTCCCAGGGTGCCTTAACTGGCTGAGCAGGAAGAGAACCTGATTTCCCTGTGGCAGGGATTTTATTAACAAGACCTAGAAGTAGCACATGCTGTTTCTAACAACTATTCACCAATAGAACTTTGGCATACTCAAGCCTTCCTAGCAGTGAGGGTAGGAAATGTGGGTTGGCCATGCTCTAGGAACAGACAGGAAGTGAATTTGGTGAGTATACAATGTTTTCCATCCAAGTCCAAATGTCTGAGAGCAAGTATTAGGTTAAATTTCTCCTTCATTAAAACTACCACTTCCCCTTCCTGAGTCCACTTCCAGCCCCATGATTTTCAGATGCTGTGAAGTTTGCTCCATAACATCTGGATGTAGACCTTTAGGGTCTGGAAATCACTGAACTAAAAAGACGAGCTAATTGCCTTGCTCTTCTGTAGCCAGTAGTAAGTAAGGAAATAGGGAGGACTTCTTACAGTACCTAACACGGTCACAGTACCTCCTCTCTTCATTAAAAAGAATCATGAGAGGCATCTACTCCATGGATAAAGGATAAAGCAATGAAGACACCCTATGGGGCATGGTGTTCTGGTGAAAGCTGGTAGGAAGTTCTGTTCTTTTAACTAGTCTCTGGCTTCCAGCTGCCTCTTGGGGTGGGGAGAAGAGAGAGAGGAAGAGTTATAGAGGTAATCAGAATTAATACCGTGGCTTTCAGGGTTAGCTTTTTATCCTGAAACCAGTACAGAATTCGAGCTGTTACTAGACTTGCTCTAAGCTGTGACTGGATCCTTGTGAGGCTGCCCAGAGCCGGAAGAGATCCTAATGAGAATAAATTCCATGGACCTCAACTGAATGGCATTCCAAGGGGCAGGACTTTCTTGGCGTGGACCCCAGAGTTAAAGGCCAGAGTTTCACTTTTGTGGAGAGGTGGAGCATACAGAAACTTATGATTGTTTTGACCTTAAAAAAAATCTATGCTGTAAAATAGTTTCTCTCCAATATAATTATAGCCGTAGTGGAGTCCTAAGCACTTGGTGGTGTATTGCTTTTCTAAATGTTGGTAGTAGCTCTTTGGACTAGCTACTCAATTTTAAAAGTGATAAAAACAAGTCCTAATACAGTTGGCTAAGTTGCCCAAGATTATTAGAAAGAGTCTGATTTCTGGTTTGCCACATTGTTTCTTTCCAGGGATAACTGCATAAACTTCTCAATAGAAATTGGTGTGTGATGCTGTAAAAATGAAAGAGGACTCATGATCCAAACCAATGTTAAAAGAGGCTTTCAAAATAAGGTTAGAAAGTGGTGAAGGGAAAGAGAGCTTACTCATGTTCTGAGCTGTTGTCTGGAGTGAAGTTTGATCATTTCCACCCTCTGTCTGCAAATGCCTAGGACGACCAACCAGTGTCCCATTGTGCCTAGAGACTGAGGTGTACTGTAGTAGATGTTGACATTCTTGTTTAATGAACATTTCTGTTTTGTTTTTTAAAATCTATTTCTTTATTTTCTTTTAGCCATGTTTCTCTGCTAAGTATCCTTACAAATATTACTTTGTAATCATTTTTTTATTAAAATATTTTTTAAAAGATTTATTTATTTATTATGTATACAGAAGAGGGTGCCAGATCTCATCAGATAGTTGTGAGCCGTTCTTGTTCAAAGTACCACAACTATAGTTTTTAATTTCTTTAAATTAAGTTTTGTTCTTTAAAAATTTTATATAAGCATTTAATGTATTCTTATACTCTATCTCCCCACACTCTGTTATCTCTTTCCCATCTTTATCACCACCCACTCATCCTTGCCAGTCTTTTTCCCAGGTTCATGACTTTTGGTTCTGTGATCCATTTATTTCAGGCTGTCTGTGTGACCATTGTGTTGTAACTATCCAGTGGAGACTGGCAGGGTCACATCTAAAGACAATGGCTCTTTCTTTCCCTGAATTTATCAACAGCAAATTGTTCACTAGCGAGAGATTTGACTCTGTGAGTTCTTCCATCATCCTTGTTATTCAGTAGGCCCATTCATGTGCAGGCCCAGGGCCAGCATCCAGAGCTACTGTGAGTTCATGATTACAATGATTGTTTTTCACAGAAGATGGCATTTGGCAGCTCTTATGTTCTTTCTAACCCTCATCATTCCCTGAACCTTACAAGGGGTGGAATAAATGTCTTGCTTAGGGCTGAGCCCCCACTTGCCACTTATTCTCAGTACCTGATGCAGCTATGAGTCTTCTCATGCATTGCCATTCACTGGAAAGGGGGGCTTCTCTGATTAAGGTGGAAAGTAGCACTTGGGTATGTGTATAAACACACAAATATTTAGAAGACAGTTTGATGCTCTGCCAATGTAAACAGACATTTAGTTCCCCCTTAGGGTCTATGACCCTCATCATAGATGAAGTTTACCAGGCACTGACTTCATTTTTTAGAGTGAGTCTCAAGTCCAATCAAAGAATGGTTGGTTATCCTCTGTTCTAGGTTCCTTTTCTGCTGCTGCGATGAACAGCATGGACAAAAGCAATTTGGGAAGAAAAGTGTTTATTTTATCACACAGGTTTTTGTCCATCATTGAGAGAATTCAGGACAGGAACTCAAAGCAGGAGCTTGAAGCAGAAACCCAGAGGGAAGCTGCTTACTGGCCGTGCATGGAAAGAACTCCCAGCTCAGTTCCAGCTTGAGTTTTCTGTCTCATGAAACTCAAGTGTGTGGTATCTTCAGAAATAAGGTCTGTTATCTAGTTCTGGTGGAAAATTAAGAGTAACAGCAAGAGCTTGTACTGTTTTGGGGGCCTCTGGGACATCCCAACTAACAACTCATAATGGAATACTGTTCCTTCATTAGTAGGGTTTTTGTAATAATCCAAGGCTTCTAGGAGCAGTTTTTCCATGTCACAGTGGGATTTCTTGTCAAACATTAAAAAAATATGTTTTAAAATTTGGTTTCAAGTTGCTGACCTTCCATATTTTTAAATACCCTCTTCATTTTAGTTAACCCTCTCCACCTGCCTTCTCATCTCCCCCTTCCCCACTTCTCCCTGCTAAACCTTTTTACTCCCTATATTCCTTCTCTACCTTCCTATTACCTGTAGTTTTATTTAAATCTCTGCAAAACTAATGTGCAGTAGAATAGGAGAGTGATAACAAGAGCCTAAAGACCAGGGTTCTAATCCTGATTCTGCAATGAACAGCCTCTGTGATTGGTCTGAATGTTTAGGTACCTTCCAAATTAGATCTAATCCTCATTGAGTTGATGTGGAGGTTTGAATGAGAATGGTCCCCATAGTCTCATAGAGCTGAATGCTTGGTCACCAGCATTTGAAAGGATTAAGAGGTGTGGCCTTGTTGGAGGAAATGTGTGACTAGAGGGGTGCTTTTAGGTTTTCAAAAGCCCAAGCCAAACCAAGAGTCTTTCTCTTCTGGCTGTAGGACTAAACCTCTGAAACTGAAAGCAAGCCCAAATTAAATGCTTTCTTTTAAAAGAGTTGCCATGGCCATGATGCTTCTTCACAGCAGTAGAACACTTACTAAGACAAGTGATATTAATGAGGGCCTTCAGGAAGTTATAAAATGACAAAGGGGTCCTGGGAATGAGATTAATGTCTTTCAAAAGTATACTTGAGAGCACCTGTTGTTGTTTCTATCATGTGGATGAATGAAGGGGAAGAAGGCATCCTCTTTGAAGCATAGAGAGGGCGGTTGCTAGACATCAAGTCTTCTGGTATCGATTTTGGACCTTTGACATCTAGAACTGTGAGTAATATGTTTCTATTGTGTTTATCTTACCTAAGACTGACCCAACTAAGTCAGGGATCTTGCTGACTCACTTAACTTTACTGAGCTCAATTCTTCTATCTCCAACATTCAAGAAATAAACCAGAGAGCCTCCAGGGTATCTGTCCACTCTCATTTCTGTGCTTTCCCTAACATTACATAAAAACAATTTCAAAATAATGACAAAATGCTCTTAGAAATGCAAAAAACCTGTAATATTTAATATTTCCAAAGATGAAAACAGATAATTTTTGTAGAAACACTAGGGTTATACTTAAAGACTTTTTTCTAACAATGTTATAAACATATCAACATGTAAGTTATCTGTATATGAAACAATCAAACTTTGACTTTTGTAAGTAACATTTTTATTAAAAAAATAAGATTTAAATAAATTAGTGCAGCATCATAACTATGAAGTAAGTACATGACTAAAAGAGTTAACATCTTTAAAAGAATTCAACTCATGATGTGTTTTCAGTGTCTACTTTGAAAGGACCAAAGATTTGGGAGAACACGAATTGGAAAAAGAGAAGAAGTAGGATGTCCTAGAAAAGAGTAGTTTTCCCCTCATGGTTAATTATCTACAACCATTCATTTATGTAGGTGTATTTGTAGCAAAGCTAAGTGTATTTATTCAATTGCTGAAATTGCTTTAAACCTAATTCCAAATCTTTACACTCTGCATGTGAGAGAAAAGCTAGCAGAATCACCTATCAAACACTATCACTGCTGTTTTCCTCAATTCCAAAAGGGAGTTTGGCAGGACACTAGTAGCGTTTGATAATTTTTTAAAGTAATGAATAAACATGAACTAATAACCACAGTCCCACATTATTTTTTTTTCTTTCCTTTTAAAGAACTCGGTGGGGTGCCACCAAGTTCTGAGCTTTGTCCCTTCCTCCTGTCCGCATCGTCATGAGACAATGCACAGATGTTTGATCCTGTCTTGATACTCCACATGCTTCAGAAGAGCTGAGTAGCCTGACCTTGCTGGGCCAGCTTTCCTCAGCCAGCTACAATAGTATTTCCCTGCACGTAGCATGTCTGGTCTTCTTTTACTTAAGGAAGCCGTTGAGTTTCCCTTTTAATTCCATGCAGTGTTTGGGCTTTAAGCTTGCGATCACTCTGTAGTCTCTGAAAATCTAGCTGTGCTAGATTTAGTTCTTTCAGACTTCCACCTTCCCTCCCTCCCTCTGGACTCATGCATCCCTCTGTCTAAAAGGAAGCGATTGCCCTAGAGGGCTACTAAGACTGTGGAAGAGGAAAGCTCCCACAAAGCTGAGCATTGAGAGTGAATGAAACATAGGTAACCAACGTATGGATAGAGGGATGAGTGGTGGTAGAGTCCTGGCCCCTGTACTTCCGGTCCTGAGCTCGCTCCTCTTCCCTCTCAGGACGGTGACATCGCCAGTGGAAATGATGGTTCCTAAGCCAGTGGTTTGCAGCCCTGGCACAGAGCAGACACAGACATTTTGGATATGATGGTCCTTCAGGACAAGGGCGTCCCTTCTTCTTTATTCTTTCATGTCACCGAAGGAGCAGTAGCTGGGTCCCAGGCCTCGCACAGTGCAGTCGGTGCTGTCGCTGTCACACTTGCCACAGTGACATTCGGTGGCTACTGGGTATGTGTAGAGGGAGTCCGAGTGGTGCGCACAGCCGGGCAGTCTTATGGTCTCATACACCAGCTCCTTGAAGGTGCATATTTTCTGGGTGTTGGGTCTGGCTGGGTCCTTATACACCAGATCCTGAGGAGTTCAGGAAAGGGAGGATTAGGATAGACTATTTAGAAGTTTCCGTTCAGGTTAGTCAAAATGAGGCAGTAATTTAATACTAGGTGCTTTCGCATTTACTCATTAAAGCCCATGTAACGTCATAGACCACCTATGCAGTGTACTTCCTTTCCTAATTCTCCTGGAACATTTCTTAATTGTTCTGGAAGTCTTACAGAAAATGTCACTCATTTCCTTCCTAATCCCCATGGCCATATCAGAACATTAGTTATTTGTCAAAATGCAAAGGAACGTTGAATTTCAGGATAGAATAAGAAAAGAGACATAATGACTTAGAATTTCAGTTGCCTTTTCATATTCAGTGGAAAGCTATATTAATGACAACTTAAACTACAAGTATTACAGCTTAACTTTCAGAAAACGTGTATATTGTTTGTTTATGAAATAGTGAATATGATATGAATATTAATGCTTATCATGTTTATGAACACCCTTGTAAGAGGGGGGTCATCCCATTGCTTGGTAGATGTCTTTTTCCTTTTAAGTGCTGTTTATGGTGTAGTGGACATATACTCTGCCTATAAGAATTTCTTTCAAAATAAAAAATTGTTCATTCTAGAACTTTCCAGTGGAAAATTTATTTGTGCTAAGGGGAGAAAAATGAGGCTGCAGCTCATTTTATTTTAGTGGCATGCTACCCAATCAATAGCCCCAGAAAGGGGCAGTAAAATTGTAATGTAAGTAGAGTTTGGTTGAACTCTTTTATCGTTGGATAAAGTGTACTTCCTCACCAAGTTCTATTTTTCTCAGTGTGTGGTATGAAACTCTACATGAACGAGAAGGTAAAAGGGTTAAAAAAGAGGCAAGTGAGAAGTGTGCCTTTACTTGTATTGATGCAAAGAAGGGGTGTGAGTTCCAGCTAGTGACTTAATGCCTCTGTGTCTCCGTTCTCTCAAAGACTTAGAAAAATAAACGGGGTATGTTTGTGAATTTAAAAAGCCTGCCAGGATTGACTGTGTTCTCAGGCTACTTGGAGGCAGTATGTGCCAGCAGAGCTAAGGACAATTTTTATAAGGCACTATTTGTGTCTTCATGTGACATCAATACATATTTAGAATTATCTCAAGACCCTAATGATAAAAATTGCCTTTAAAAAACATTGTTGTTCTTTTATGGTTATATATATACACATATATATATACACATATATGTCCCCTATTTATCTCTCTACATATAAAATATGGCATAGAAATACTTTTTATTTAGCAATAGTATGTTTCCAATTTTATCTAATTCCAAGGTTTTCTAAGTTCACCCAAATAAAATCTCAGCCTCAAACTGACATCCTAATTATTAACTCATTCACAGCACAGATACTATTAATTAGGGAACTATTGCTTGGGAAATTAAAATATCAATAAAGTAGGAATTTGTCAAGCCCATCTCATACAGCTCCCCAGCACCCCATCTCCAGCAGAGCACAGGACCTACCCTGGTGTAGCAGTATCCTGCACACCAAGTGGTGTTGATGCTTATGCAGAAACGACACTCTTCTTTCTCTACTGCGATGGTGATGTTGGTTAGTTCACAACCCTGGCTGCAGATTGCTCGCCAGCACCAGAATAAGATGCAAAATTGTATCGACTTCATCCTGGGCTGGGAAGGAAGCAGCTTCATCCTGTTAGCAAAAGAGAAATCAAATAATTAAAACCACTGTGAAAACTGACCAGCTGAGAAACTGTTAAACCTCTCATTCTTCTTGAGCAAGGGTTCTGCTTGAGCAAGGGTTTTTACTTTTTTGCTTCCTGGACCAATATTCCTCCTTGTTTTTTGGGTTGTGGGCTGGATGGGGTTATGGTAGGGTAAAAGTAGAAACATATGAAGATTCCAATATCATGATTTAACCAATTCAGTATTTAAAGATGAATTTATTACCATCTTAAAGTGATTATTCCAATCAGGTAACTACGATCCTTATATTTCCTGCTTCATTAACAGTTTTAAAGAGTAGTTCGTTTAAAATGAAGAAAATTTTCTATAACAGAAGTGCTTCTTCATTTTTAGCACCCTTTAAACATCTGTGTTTGCCTACAACTGTTGACAAGCAGTCTATTTCAGAAGCTGGACAAACTGGTCTATAGGTGAGACTCTTGATGCTAGTGCATCGACTGTATTCAAGAAGCCAAGTTAACAAGAGTAAGTTTCTGTACAGCAATGGAGAATGGTCATTCCTTCTCTAAATCCTAAAAGTCTGCAATTTCCAGAGTAGCTGTCCTTTCTGCACCCAGGGCTGAGACTCACCTCTATAGTCAGCTGTCTTTTCTGGGGAAAGCTGAATACTGAGTAAAGTCACACATCCCCTTTTATACAAAATTAACACCCTGTGGATTTACTGGGTGTTAGGATGACCAATAGTAAAACAAAACCTCCTGTTTGGTGAATCAGTGTTTAGACGGACAGGGAGATCAAGCCTTGCCAATGTAGTCTAAATCAGCAAATGCTATCAGTGATGATGATTTCTGTACAAATTGAATTTGATATGGTAGCACACCCACTCCTTTACCTTGCTAAATTAAATGTCGCTCTGGAGTCTAGACTGTTCTTTCTGATCTTTAACTTGGAGAGCTCAGAATCCTTTCCAAGCATTGCTTTGGCTCCATTGAGGAGGTACACCAAAATATGTCTAATCAACTGTTTCAAGAACAGACTGAACTCTAAAGATGGGGTGGGTAAACTTGTAAGCTTGGGGAAAACCTAAGATGTTCTGCATAGACATACTGACCTTGAGGTGCCTATAATATACTTAAATAGACTGGTGAATCTGGAGTTTAGAGAAATATGTTGCCTGAAGGTGTAAATTTGGAAGTTGATGGCAGGGGGCTAGATGAGAACACCAAGGGAGTGGATCTAATGATAATAGAGGAGTTGAATCTGGTTAAACTTCAATACTAAAATGTCAAGGATACAATGAGTCTCCTTCCTCTTCATCCTGTTTGTTTTCTTCCTCCTCTCCTTTCCTTCCATCCAAATGAGGTCTAGAAGGGTTACTGAGGAAGGTATGGACTGAAGGGAATGTGGTATCCTAGAAGCTAGGTAAAGAAAACATATAAAGGTAGAGGAAGGGGCAAGTTAGTCCAATGCTGCATAAGAGGAGGGCTAAGAATTGCACAACAGATCTCACAATTTAAAGATCTAATCCTCAGCTAGAGAAGTTGAATGGATGGAAGCTAGAACCTGGTGTTTGTTTAAATGGTAGAGAAGAAATAACATGTAGGGAACATAGACAATTCCTTTGAGAATTTGGTCAGCAAGCGCAAGGTCCTGGGTTTGATCCTCAGCTAAAAAAAAAAAAAAAGGAAAAGAATTTGGTCACAAGCATCAGCAAGAAAACTGGGTAATTGGGGCAATGTAGAGTAGAGTGAAAATAATTTATGGGGGGAAGTACATGCCTGTTCATATGGAGC
The DNA here is from genome assembly GCF_903995425.1 of Onychomys torridus. NCBI lineage: Eukaryota > Metazoa > Chordata > Mammalia > Rodentia > Cricetidae > Onychomys > Onychomys torridus. Next base: position 81,913,972 of record NC_050446.1, read on the forward strand.
TGAGAGTGTTTAAATGGAACGAAAACCAGTAAACTGGAGAGATTGTTGAGTGTCCCTAAAGAAAAGAGAACAGATGGTTTTTAGAGCACATATGGAGGTCCTAACTGTAGGTAGGAACTTGGGGAGCTCAACCCCCAACCAAGCAGGAAGGTAGAGCTGAATGGTGAATGAACAGGTGTGGTAGGTGGATAAGTATGGAGGGAGGGAAGGTGTGATAACTGAGCAGGTGTGGAGGGAAGTCAGGTGTGGAGAGAGGGCAGATGTGGAGGGATGGCATATGTGGAGGGAGGGCAGGTGTGGAGGGAGGGCAGGTGTGAGGGAGGGCAGATATGGAGGGAGGGCAGGTGTGGAGGGAGGGCAGGTGTGGAGGGATGGCAGATGTGGTGGGACAGCAGGTGTGGGGGAAGGGCAGGTGTGGTGGGAGGGCAGGTGTGATAGGTATAGATGCTTATGGGCAAGAATCATGGTGATAGGCTATAAACTGGCCTCTGATTAATTTCTTTTCCCAGTAAAAGTGGGAACATAAAACATCAGCCGTAGCCATCATTTGGTAGTAAGGACAAGGGGTGCTGAGAATTATGGAAGTCTTTTTGTTTTCATTTTTCTTTATTAAGAAATTTTCTACTCATTCCACATGCTATCCACAGACCCCCCTTGTCCCTCCTCCCATCTCCCATCCCTCTTTCCCAAGCCACCCTGCATCCCCATGTCCCCCAAATCATGGTCTCCCATGGGGAGTCAGCAGAGCCTGGCACACTGAGCCTAGGTAGGTCCAAGCCCCTTCCCATGCACCAAGGCTGTGCAAGGCGTCACACGACAGACACGGGATTCCCAGAAGCCTGCCCATAGACCAGGGACAGATCCCAATCTCCCTGCCTGGGTGCCCCCCCCAAACAGTTCGAGCCAAGCAGCCATCTTTATGGATGTCTTTCTAAAGGAGTCTTACCATTGGTATTGCTCCTAGTAATCCCTTATATTTTGGAGTAAACTCTTTACATGTATTTAATCTGTATTCACAAAGTGTATTTATGTGGCCATATATCAATTTCTGTATTTCAATAATTCATGTATATGTAATTTTAGTCATTCATATGTACCGAAATATGTACTTAAAATATTAGCAACTTCTTTACATTAGTGCTCATGGCTCCCTCAATGCATAAGCATATTAAATATGTGTTCATGTATAATCTTGACAGCAACCTTTTGAAGGACTTATTACTCCCTTTGAGAGATGTGGAAAGCGAACTGAGCAAGGCTATACACTTGCTGGGGTGTGGCTGTTCTGGTCCACACACAGTCTTGCCACCTCCACATCTGGAGTACTGCTCATTGACCCATGCAGATTTGGGGTGGGGTATAGTTCTCATTGCTCACTTGCTTTTGGAGAGGGGTTAAGACAGAAGCTCTCGAATAGCAGTGCCAACCTTAGGTGAAAGAGCAGGCATGAGCTGTGAACAAAGTTCATGTATTTTAAATGAAAAACATATTTGAGAAGCCATGCTAAGGGTCAATATTTTAATTTACATTTATGTTTGGGTCAGAGTCCTAAAATAACCCCATTCTCCTTGTTTGTTCAAGAAGCCTGAGATCTGTCTCAGTTGCATGCCTCTTACAGCTTAGTTTATCTGTTAGTTCATATATTTCTTAAGTGACACCAGTAGCTCACTGGGTACTATTAGACTTTTTAAATCTAATTTGATATATTTTTTTAAAAATCTAATTGAAAAAAACAATAATAGTGTGCTGTGCAGGTTTTCCTTAGCCTCTTGGCTGTTGGTGCATTCCCTTTCCTTGTTTTAGTCTGCTGTTTTGGGAGGAAGGGCATCTACAAGGCGCACTTCTCATAGTGTGAGAGGGCCTTTGCCTTCCCAAGGGGAATGGTTAGTAAAGAGAAGAGGAAGTGTGGGCTTCGCTTGCCTGTGTTCTGTTTTCTTTACTTCCTGGCGGTATCTACTGGTGTGACTGCGTTCTCCCGAAATGCACAGGTTGCAATGGACAGCTCCTCTTTGTGGCAGGCCCCAGCTCCTCTCTGTGGCAGGCCCCAGCTCCTCTCTGTGGCAGGCCCCAGCTCTTCTGAGGAACCCCCAGATGTTCTTTGAGCCTCCCCTGAGGTTTTCTCTTTCTGGTCTCTGGCAGTTCTCTGTCCCATGGGTAAGGAGGACTTCTCTGGATTGACGCACATTCCTATGTAGCGTCTCAGCAATTCCTTGGGGCTCCTGTATTTATCAGGTATGTTTTCTGCTGTCTTGACTTGTCTCTGGTTAATATAGCTACTGTTGGCTTTCAGTCCTCCAGAAAGAAAATCCACTTGGGGCTGAGTACAGTAACATTAGTTCACTGTTTACTGAAATTTTGAGCAATATTCAGGAAAACCTACTACATTACTCTTTATTGACTTGAGCCTCATCCACATTTTGCAGTCCCCAGTGTTTGCTCTCAGCCTAGTATTTTCTGTTTCTTGTCTTTTGAGTCCTTACCTCAGTGGCAAGACATACATCCTACTCTCTTTTCTATAAACAGCAGACTTATGAGAATCTGGAGAAACCAACTTCTCCAAGTCTTAACATGTCAGAGCTTCTGTACATGTGTGCTCTGTGTTGTAGCTCCTTTTTGATTTGCAAAGGGGGTTTTCAAGTAATTCATTCATGCTTGAATTTAAAGCAGGGAATTATCTGAGCTGAAATCCTGAGAAGTTATCTGTTCTCTACAGAGGGTTTTCTTCCCCTTCCCATCTTTGTTTGTTCACATGATGTTTGTTTTCTTTTCTTTTTTATTAAGAAGAAATTTTCATTCATTTTACACGCTAATCATAGAAACCCCTTCCCTCTTCCTGCACCCCCCAGCCTCCCCCTCCAAACCCATCCCCCCCCCCACAAGAAGGCAAGGCCTCCCATGGGGAGGTACATCCAGTAGAGGCAAGTCCAAGCTCTTCCCCCTGCCTCAAGGCTGCACAAGGTGTTCCATCATAGGCAGTGGGCTCCACAAAGCCCGCTCATGCACCAGGAATGGGATGTACATTTTGAAATGTAAAGCTGTAAATGTTTAACATATTTTGGGTTTTGCTTTATTTATTCTTGAATTATTTTATTTTTTTAAATTCATTATTTCATTTAGGCCACAAAGTAATAAATAACCTATGTGATATAATGTCCCTATAGAAACTGCCTAATTTTATTGTTTTAGCCCCCTTGAATGATCCAGTAAGAATAGAGTTGACCTTTGCTGCCCAATTATAGCAGACACCAATCACATGTAGTTATTTTGGGTTTGAAATGTGGTTAATAATTAAAATGCTCCATTAGGTCTAAAATAGATGCTGGATCTTAAAACAAATGAAGCAAGCACCTAAACTCTCACATTAATTACTTTGTCTTTATTATGTTAGAAATGACATTCATTTAGATATATGAACCTAAGTAAACTATGAAGTGGAAATCTTACCTATTCTATTTTAACTTTGGCCTTGCTTTCAAATGTGGTAATTGGAAATAATTGAATTCTAGAATGGCTCAAACTTGATTTCTGTTGGCTAATTCTAGCATGTGACTTGGTGGCTAATGAGGAAGTTTGCAGAGGTTGCTAGATCTGCTTGCTGGTCTAAAGTCTGGTTCACATGCATTGCACATTGCCAGGGTCAACTGATATGGGCACAGCAAATAAGAAAATGAAAAGCCCACTTTGGCCAATGCTCATCAATATAAAGATAAAGTATGTGTTTGGTGTTTCTCTGGGAAAAGGTCAGGAGAGTCAGTCTTTGTACTCAACTTATTTTTCTTCTCCACAGGGCCTGCCAGCTAGCGATTTAATTTATTTCATCAGAGGGGACAATGGTACAGTAGGATGAAATGAAATGCCTATCTATGTTGTAGTTTCTCTTTTCAGAGAAAAGTAGACCAAACTGGCATAGGATTCTCCCAATAGAGTGCCTTAAAAGCAGTAATAGCACTCTGAATAGTCCACGATGGTATTCCTGTAAAAAGTTAGTCCATTTGCCAGTCACCTGATAGTGCACAAAGCTAAAAATATTTCCTAGGCTTACAGCAATTAGAACATGCATAGCGTAAGCATTCTGAAAATACATATGGATTTCGTTTCCATTTTGATTCCGGTTGGCAGTTTTCTAGAAAGTAAAGAACAAGGTACACAGAATGCATTGTCTGTCCAAGTAACTAGCAATATATTGATGATTGATATGGACTATGCTGGAAGAATAGCCATATATTGACAGTTCTCGGTATACAACACAATTCCCCTCTAGCTGTTTTATACTGTTTTGATTTTGGAAATGGCATCTTATTTACACACATGCACACATATATAGGACACTGGGATAATAGCTTATCATACTTCCACACCTTTAATCTCATGCATACCCTTTGCAGGAGGTATTATAGCCTTCACTTTACAAGGTACAAGTGTTGGAGCCATCAATGTGCTAAATGTTTTTGTGCATTATACCACTGAATGTTTTCAGCCACCTTAGGAAGGGGGCATTGTCAGCATCTCCACATTACAGATGAACTACGGGTCAGAAGTAGGTGTGAAGATCCTCACTGGCATAGTAAATGCAGAGTCTGCAAGGAGACACAATATTCCTGCTACTACTTCTGTTATGCAATGACTTACTAGAGAGAATGGCCCACTTGGTGAGAAGTACCCCGAGCCTGGGAGAGATCATCCTCACTACCTAGCTTCAACATTGTGGAGCTTCTTACATTTTGGATAAATTCAGCAGATAAGAGAGAGCCAGTTGTAGAGACTGAGGAAACAAATCTCAGGAAGATGACAGAAGCAAAATGTAAGGAAAGTGCAGTGAATCATTAATTCAAGGGGGCTCGAGAGAAAGCTAGACTTTAACCAGTTGGCTCCCACTGAATATGTAAGTGATGAACTAAGATGAGGTCTTACAAATGTACCATTTAAGTAAATTCAGTCCTCACAACCATGAACTAAGTACTGCCGTCACTTCCATTTTAGGGATGAGCAAATTAGAACATGGACAGTTCAGACGCCTTTACTATTTTTCTGGTTGTGTAAATAGAGGAGCTGTCTATCAGGGTCTAGAGTCTTAATGTCAGCCTAGCACATTCTTCTACCTCCTGCTCTCATCAGAGTAAAATTTAGCCCTTTTAGTATCAGTACCTTCACTTTTCCATGCCCTCTAAGACAAAGTGTGTGTGTGTGTGTGTGTGTGTGTGTATTATGCTATGTGTAGTGCATATATATGTATTCATGAGGTCATGTACATGTGAACGCCTGAGGTCACTGCCATATGTATAAACTCAGTTCAGCTCTGCCTTTGTTATTTGTGAGAGCCTCTCACTGAATCTGGAGGTTATAAATTTAGCTGTCCAGTGATCTTCAGGCATCTGCCTTTCTCTTCCCTCCCAAGTCTTGAAGCTACAACCACACAGCCACACACCTGGCTTTTTAGGTACATGCTGCCAGTCTGAAATCAGGTACTAATACCGTTGGAGCCATTTCCCAGTCTCTTTAGGATGAATTTCAGCTTCACTGTGTGTATATTTGTATTTATACACTTGTGAATGGTATTGCTATGGGTTAGATACCTTTACGGTGTGTCTCTCAAACATTCATGTGCTAGCAGGTTGGTTCTTGTTGTATTACTGTTAAGATGGTGGAACATTTAGACAGTGGTTCCACCAGTTTACCAACGAGAGGTGTTTAGTTCACAGGGGTGCAGTTCTTGGAGGGGCTGGACTTTCCAGACAGCCTATCTTTCCAGTACTTTTCAACAGCTCCAGAAGGAATAGCAGTGATCACCAGATGGAACATTCCAGAGATGACAACAAATCAATCAATCGAACAAAAGTGCCATCTGATATGATGATTGTTTGACTTGTCCTAAAAGGTTGGAATCACTACCTTTGAAATACAGAATTACACAGAGGACCTGGTGCAGACCCAGGAAGGCCCCCTGCTTGCTGCTTCAGTCTGGAAGCCCATGTGAGGCCTGCTTAGTTGATTCAGTGGGCCATGCTTTCCTGGTGTTCTCCATGCCCTCTGACTCCTACAGTCCTTCCTCTCCCTCTTCTGTGGGATTCCCTGAGGTCTAAGGGTTGGGACCTGGTGGAGACCCCAATTTAGGTACTTTCTCCATGTAATTTTTGGCTCTGAGTCTCTGTGTGTATGTTACAACTGTTAGCTTGGTGTTTCTGTGGGACTCCTAACAGTCCCAGAGGGGCTGGGAGTGACTCTTTTGCCTGCTCTTGAGACTTATTTCATCCTATTGGGTTGCCTTGTCCTGCCTCGCTCGATATGAAGGATTCTGCCTTGTCTTATTGTATCTTGTTTTTTTTTTTTTTTTTTTTTTTCCATGTTTGGCTGTTGTCTCTTGGAGGCCTGCTCTGTTCTGAAGGGAAACGGAGAGGGAGTGAATCTGGGGGAGAGGGGAGGTTGTGGGGAGCTGCGAGGAGTGGAGGGAGGGGAAATTGTGGTTGGGATGTATTGTATGAAAGAAGAATCTATTTTCAACTAAAAAACACAGAATTACTAGAATCTAGAACTTTGAAGAAAACAAACCATGTTCTAACCTCATACCTACTATAATCATTACAAGTTAGAGAATATTTAGACATCAGATTGATATCATAAATAATGGTACTTTCTAGGTAATTTCCCGTGCCCCCAAGTCACCTGTCTGTTTCTTTTGTTCATTGGCTACTTATATTTCATATTTCACCAAATAGGACCTGACAGTAGAGTGAATATACTGTTGAAGATTCATAGGAAGATTCACAAGGTAATTTGTTGCTTAAATTTCACTTTGCATGGGGAATTACTTATATCTTATTTCAAAATTTGCATTTGGAACTGGATATGTGGCTCAGTTGATAGGATGCTTGCCTGGCATGCACAAAGCTCTGGGTTTGAGGCCCAGCACCACAAGAAACTGAGTGCAGTGCACATCTGTAATTCCAACACCTGGGCAGTGAAGGCAAGAGGATCAGACATTCAAGGTCACCCTTATATATTTAGTTTGAGGCCAGCCTGAGCTACACTAAACTGTCTCAAAAACAAACAAGCAAATAAACAAAAACATTTCTATCTTCTTTATTACCTCAGTTTGTTCTTTTTGTTTGTTTGTTTGTTTGTTTTTTGAGACAGGGTTTCTCTGTGTAGCTTTGTGCCTTTCCTGGAACTCGCTTTGGAGACCAGGCTGGCCTTGAACTCACAATCCGCCTGCCTCTGCCTCCCGAGTGCTGGGATTAAAGGCATGCGCCTCCACCGCCCGGCAACCTCAGTTTGTTCTGAATCAGCCCTGGGATGATCTTTTCAGACTGCAGAACTGACAGGATTGCTGAGTAACTTGCCTAGATTTACACCGAATGGCGAAATTTTGACAACTGTTCAACTCTTTATAAAAGTCATGTAATTTGAGTCATCCTGTTATAGGTGGCTCCGGAGTTTATTTGTAGCACAGAAAAAAATAGCAAATCTAGGAACATCACGTGACAGGGATTAATGGCTCTCTTCCTGTGTATCACTCTGCTTCTGTAGGAAGAGGATTTCTATTTGGCCCGTGGCTGCTTAGAACTGAGAAGATGCTTCCCCTTTGCAGTTAGACATGGCTGTGTTCTGAGTAAAGATCTAATTAAAATGCCATGTAGCAGCTCTGGGGCACCCCCGCTCCTACCCCTGGAGAATAGGTCTCATTGAATAGCCCAGGCTCCCCTTGAACCCGTGGTCCTCCTGTCTCAGCCTCCCAAGTGCTGGGATCACAAGTGTACACCATCATGTGGCTTTCCTTTTTATCGGAAAGCAAAGGACAGGAGTGTTCCCCCTCTTTAAGCCTCCATCTCCATGAGATGCGACCATTTTCTCTTAGGTTCACAGGGTGCAGTAGCGGGGCTGCAACACTAGAAATCACCTGAGCCACTGAGGACTTTTCAGAGCAGAGCTACCAGTCTGGGCCTCTATTGCACAACTTTATAACTTTAGGAGAGGGGGAAACAACTTTTTGTTTTTAATTTTCTTTTTCAAACCTGATTTTAAAATCTATTCTTTGGAAATTTCACATCATGCATCCTAATCACACCCATCTCCCAGTCCCTTTACATCTGCCTTTCACCTTTGTAGTGTCCTCTCTGAAGGAACACCAAAAAGGAAATAATAAAAATAAGATAAAGACAAGAAAGAGGAAAATAAATAAATAAATAAAAAACAAATATCAATTTCCATTAAAAAAAACAACAGTCCAACAAAAAACCCAAGCAAACAAGCAAACAAAGAAAACAAAAACGAAACAAACAAACAAACAAAAAACCCCTCAACACTTCAGTCCTCCATCTTTGCCTCGTCCATAATCTTAGTGGCACTAGAAGGTTCTGTGTATCATGCAGTATACCCTTTTGTCCACACAGCTTTCCTGGCAAACATTCATTGTGTCATATGCTGTTGGTCAGGTTCAAGGCCAGAACAGATGTCAACACTAGACCCCCAAGGAAACTCCCGGGGCATCCAGCTGTTGCCTGAGTCATGTAGACCACATGACCGGTCTCTGCACACACTCCAGCAGGTCATAGATGGGGTAGATGTTGGGGTGTGCTGGCTCAGAGCCCTGGATATGTACCTGGGTGGCTGCTGAGTTGGTCAGTTGGGGCCACTGGGACCACTCCCTTTACGTGAAGGGTGGGACCATCTTTTCCAAGTTTGAGGCCCATCCTGGTCTCCTGTTTGGGGTCTGGGCCAGGTTTCCTATGCCGTGGTCATCTTACTATCTCAGGGCTGGGGAGGGATGGGGTCAGCTCTCAGGTGAGGAGGAGGCAGCACTCCCTGGGCCTGTGAGAGGCAGGGCTAGCTGAGTGAGGCCCTTTTACTTCAACTCATGGTTCAATACATGGTTCGTTTAGGCCCCTGGGGTAACATGGGCGATGGACATCAACACCGACCAGAGCTGCGGCAGAACCATGAGCATCAGCAGCAGCTTAGGCCCGGATGTCACCATGGCCCAAGTGACAGTTTAGACCTCTCAGATGGGCATGGGCTCAGCAGCAGAGTGGTTCCTGGACTTCAACATGGTCCCAGGAGTTAGTAGAGACCCCAAGAAGTCACACGGCCTCTGATGGCAATAGGAGCCACAGAATTCAACACAGACCCTGGCTGAAGTAGGGCCACTGATCCAGACATGGTCCCTGGCGACAACTCGGGCCCAGACATCAACATGGCTCTGGGTAGCATCACAGGCCACCCAGATCTGCATGGCCTCTATGGAAGCATGATCCTCGGGCACCAACATTGCCTCAAGTGTGGGCCTAGACCCCAGTTTCTGCACTGCCTTTGGTGATAACTTGAGCCATGGACATTGATGTGGACCCTGGCTGTGATGGGACCATGGAACCATGGCACTCTGTAATAGCCCTGGCCAGATGACTCTATGACCATGGTGGCATCACAGGCCACTCAAGTTGACATGGCCCTGGCAGCTGCATGTTCCAGGGACCCCAACATTGCCAAAGCTTACTACTAACCCAGAAACAGTGCATCCTGTGGCTTTTGGTGGGAATGTGGGCCATAGACATCAACAAAGACCCTGGATGTGGTAGGACCACAGACCCAGACATGGTCCTCAGCAGCCTCTTGGGCCCAGATGTCACCTAATGCTGGAAGGAGAGTCTTTCAGCTAGCCCACTAACACGAAGCTACTAGAGACATAGAAGCAATATTGGTTTATATGTCTTCAGGTGTGAAGAATTTTCAAAACCCAATACACCATAGAAAAGCTGGGTAGAAAGGCATCTATGGTTTTGGTGTGGGAGGAGTCAAAGAACATTGATAGGCCAGGGGCAGAAAGGCAGAACATGCAGCTTGGAAGGACAGTACAGAGAGAAGGTTTCTGGGTATTTAGCTCAATTAGGGTCAAGTGACAAGGATCTCTAGGAGATATTTGGATGATTTTCTATGAGTATTCTTGAGATACTCACAAATGTTTTCTTCTCTGTATTGAGTTCATTTACCCTTACATCTTCTCTATATCATAAGTGATAGCAAAACCTATGTTATAAAATGGGCATGTCTGTGGAGGTATTGCTTTTATGGGAAACAGCCTATAGGTAAAATGAGCGCTGAGGAAACCCATTTTTGAAAGTAGATTAGACCATCTTGAGGCAGAACTTATGCTTATCAGAGAAAGATGTGTGGGTGCTGGTTTGGGGCAGGTTTCAGGAAAATGGAAGTACTATTTTCTTCAAGAGGGTGTGACAAAGTATGGTTCAAAGTTAGAGGAAGAAGAGCATGCTTCTCTACCAGCAGGAAAGCCAACATCTTTCTTGTCTCATCTGTCTGTGCTCTAACATTCTTGATCAGGCTTTTGACACATAGCTGACTTCAACTGCTGTGGGGGAATGTATTGATGTAGGGAGCCAGAGCAGCAGATGCCATAGGTAAACTAGGGAGTCTGGGCTGCTGGTAGCATCCTTGTGTACGTCTCCTGGGGAGCTGAGGGCCCCCTAAAGAGATGGCATTAGGGTTCTCACCGAGGAGGTAGGAAAGGGAGGTTGTTCAAACCGTCAGAGTCTGGACATACAGGGGAGTAGAAGAATGAGGAGCCATCGAAACAGGGTGCTTCCGGGCAAAGTAGAACGAGCACAAGACTTGCACAAGATCAAGCCAGCTAAAATCCCAGCACGAAAAGTAGAAGGGGTTCATGAAGTCCCACATCTGTCTAAGAGCTGCTGACAAGCCAATGCATGGCTGCTAGAGGAGGGAGAGTCGGGGGAAGCAGTGAGGGGATAGGAGAGGAACTAGAATGGGGGTAGATTAGATCCAAATGCATCATATGCATTTTTGGATATTAAGTAAGATATCAAAACACAGGAAGAGTGAGAAAGGCCTTGGAAAACAGAACGCATCCCCTTCAAGAGCTTATTGTGTAAGGAAACATGAACGCTACACAGTTGACACTCGAGCAGTTTAGGCTGTGACTTAATGTAGAGAAGGCTGTGGACTCCAGTGAACCAGCCCGAGAAGTTGGCTGTCGGCATCCTTCAAGGGATCAGAATGCCGGGGAAAGTGAAATGATTAGCATTTTCAAAAGCAGAAGAATCCAGGTTTCAGTCAATGATCATTCTTCTTACTTAGATTTTTAAAACGACTGGTAGGGTTTTTAGAGCCCAAATCCACCACTAAATCCCCCTGTAGGCACTGTGGTGTTTTCATCCATTGTCATCGACTCTCAGACCAGTAAATGTCCTCTAATATGCTAATAAAATCGGTTTTAGTTACGTTCCAACTTCTTCCTTTGAGCAATTGCTTTTGATGTGACATCTCTCTAGCCTTTATTATTTTAAAAGATAGGAGCCTGAAAGAATAGTTAAATAAAAAATGCAGTTCTTTTGTGTGGACCGGCACATTTGAGGATCAAAAGTAGGTCATAGGGCTTTTGCAGTGAGTGCAGAGTAGATTTGTGAGATGGTGACTCGGATTCTGGAAAATGACAAGCAGCTGTATTTTAATAAGCTAAGTTGACCCTAGAATGACCAAAGATATAATAACCCACTTTGATCTCTAAGTCGAACAGGTAGGCAGGAGGCAATAAGGAGTATGTTGCATCAGAAACTGCCTGGCTTCAGCTCTTGTAACTCCTCCGTGGCCTTAACATCCTTCCGTACATATGAAATACCCACAACTTACACACATGCAGTACTCTGGAGAGGCTTTCTGACTCCCCAGAATCCTTCCAGTTCTGTAAGTGCAAAGTGTTGTCATTAATAACACACAGATCATAACAGCAATCACTCTGTTGAAGAGATACCTGCATCTCTGTGCTTGCTGTAATACTATCCACAAGAAGCAAGATATGGAGACACTATAAAATGTCTAAACGTTTATTCCCAGCTGAATAGAAAATGGAATATGGACACACACACACACACACACACACACACACACACTGAAGCCTTTAAAAATAGGGAAAGCTGGGCGGTAGTGGCGCATGCCTGTAATCCCAGCACTCGGGAGGCAGAGGCAGGTGTATCTCTGTGTGTTCGAGGTCAGCCTGGGCTACAGAGCTAGTCCAGGACAGGCTCCAAAGCTACAGAGAAACCCTATCTCAAAAAACCAAAAAAAAAAAAAAAAAAGAAAAAGAAAAAAGGAAAAAAAAAAAGAGGGAAATGCAGCCATTTGTGATAGCATGAAGTAGATGAGCCTGTAAGACATTCATGCTGAGTCACATAAGTTAGACACAGAAAGGCAATTCACTTTATAAGTGGATCCTGAAAAACTTGTAGAAACTGTTAGAAAAAGGGCTAGCAGGGATCATGGGGAGCTGTTGGTCAAAAGTCATGGACTTTTAGTTATCCATTCTGGGGTCTGTTATGTCAGAATGCATGCAGTATTTGGAATTAGGCAGGTGAATGGTCGGTCCTTCAGAACCACCACAGAACAGAAGGGGTGGATGGTGACGGCTGTACTAATTGCTTGATATGGTTATTTGTTTTACAGCAGAAACATATCAAACATTTGAGTTGGATGCTTTAAAGATGCAAAGTTTGCCAATGACATATCAATATGGCAGGAAGAAGCGGGAAATGACAGCGTACTAGATTAGAAATAGCAGTGAAAGACATGCTTCTGCTTTTGGGTCTGCTTTTAGGGTTGCAGTATATTATAACAATCAATGAATCCTGTGAAATCAATCAGGATTCTGTAAGAAAATGAAGCTAGAGAGCTTGAAAAGCCCAGTTTCCTGATTAAATTTTTGCCCGAGGCCAACCCTGTGTTCCTCTGGAAAGTGCTTAGGAGCTCTGGGTGTTCTTTTACCCCTCTGGGTACTTGACTATGCAAAGAGTCCGTGAAGGAAATTAGAGAAGTCAGGCTCCAGTTGCTGAGCCTGCAGAGCCCGGGCACCCTTGAACCAGCTGCTTCAGATACAAGAGTCATTGAGCATTCCCTGGTACTTTGGGTGTGTATGTCCTTGGCCATGGCTGTGGCATTTTAGAGAAATGCATTTAGCAGTTCACTTGGAACTGTACCAAGCCTGACCTCCAGGTCACTTACATTCTTGACCTTTAACACGTGTTGCAGTCTAAATTGTCAAGGTGAGAGAGGATGGGAAGTCTGAGGCCCCACTAGGCAGCTCTGTTTTAACTGACTGAGTTAGGCTGCTATAACAGACTGTTGGAAAGAAGGACCAAAGGAAGTTGTGCTCAGGGCTTAAGAGCTGAAGGGAAGTCACTGATGTTTAGAGAGGTGGAGATGATGAGAAAAAGGGAGAAGAGAGTAAGAGGTACCCAGGGTTCTGATTCTTCAAAAAGACGCAATCAGGGCAATCACGATGCCTTACAGATGCTAATCTAAAACTTGACACAAAGACATGGCCTTGCTATTTCTTGAATCATCAAGAAGCATTTATGGAAGTCACAAACCGGCTCCACTCTCTACATAGTTCATCAGTAAAGGAATATGCTTCATGGAGACAATCTTTCACAATATAAATGGACGTTTGAGTCAGAAATTGAGGAACGGGCCTTAGATGCTGCTTTATTTCCTCCGTGCTTTTGGAGTTTTGAAGTTTAGGCTTTTCAAACTGCCACTGAGGCTTTTATTCTGTTCCCGGGAGATTTACCTCCTGCCAGGTGGCTGCCGCCAGGTGAGAGATGGCATTAGACCTTGCTATCAGCTGCTCAGCCTTCCTTCCGGCTGGCAGGTGCAGCTAAGCACACAGCCACTGTAGCCTGGACCCTCACTGTGCTTACCCATAAATGAAATACAGCGGACAGCAGAAATGAGTCCTATTACTAAATCACAGGCTCCTACCGCTGAGAGCCCTGTTGTAAAACAACAAGAAAATACCTGAGTGCTAAATGATGCACTACCTATTAGAGATGATAACTCTCATTTTGTTCTGCGATGACATTTTCCTTGTATTCAAGACTGTTTTGTTGAGAAACTTTCTTCACAGCTGTACTATCCATGATTGTAAGTTTTCTGCACTGGCACCCTTTTAGAGGAAATCTCTTAGCAGAAATATTAGTCTTTTTATACTGTTCTTGGAGATCCTGGCTGTCCATTTTGGTGGTCTCTCTGGATCAAACTGTTACACTCCTGGGCCTGGACTGACACTCTGAATTACCGTGAGCTGCTCTTGTCCCTGGGTAGAGTCTGAGGAAGGGGAAGGCCAAGGCTGAGGTGATCATGATCACTGTCCTGACTATGAGAGTCTGAGGTCTTGGGTCACAGCAGCTTTCCTACCATGCAGAAGAGAACCCTGTTTGGGAAGCAGCACAGTCCGGAGGAAGCTACAGCTTTCCTGTCAGTATTGAGCCATGAAAGAGGCGGTGGAAGATGCAGTAAAACTGGGTATGTCAGATGCTGGGAACCTTTGGAGATTCTCCATTACAGAAGGACACATTCTACATTCTGATCAAGGATAAAACATGGCCGGCAGCTTTGTGCATGAGGGTGTTTACTTGACTTTACCCATGAGAGTCCTTCTGACTCAGCATCCCAGATAGTGACTGCTGTTACGAACATGGGGACTTTGAGAAAGGACTTGCAGCCCAGCAGTATGGATGCTACCCTCTTTAACTGCTATGTCCTTCAAGGTCCACCTTTCAATGCCTGAGCAGGGCTATGGTGAAGAGCTTGTTTGATTATCTTTCTTAGCTATTGGTACCATCATATAAACAAGGAGATCTTCCTAAATGGCAGACTGTTAGTTCATAAATGGGAGAAGTTGTGTTTCTTTATTTTTTATGCTAATATTTCTAGGCCATAACATGTTGCCTGGCACAAAATAGGAAGACAATTAAATTTTGCTGAGAAACCCTTATCCTAGCAGTCCATCTGAGGTCCTGGAATGTGGTAGAGAAAACATTGTTTCTTCTGTGCTGATTGCTGACTGTGTGACATTGATGTGACATGGGAGGAGAGCGTCTGTAGATTATAGAAGCTATCTGTGGTTATCATAATTTTGAGCTTGCTCTAGTTTTACGATGGTCCCTGTTCCCAATCCTCTGCCTCATGTGCTGATGTGGAAAAGCATACAGAGCAATTAATTCTAACCTGTCTACCTCGAGGACTGTGTTGTGTGCCTTCACGTTTTCTTTCAAGAGACAGGATGGTGTCCTTTAAAATTCATCTGGGATGTTAAGAGTGTGTGGTTTTAAGAAGGAAGCTGACTTAGTGTTTTAAAATGCAGGTTGGAACCATCCACTTCCCTTCACCCTCTCCTTTCTTCTCAGATCCATACTATCTTGTCCACTCTGGAAATACCAGCTAACATTTACAAGCATCCCTGGAGATGAGCACTGTTGTCTTCTTAGAGACAGAGCCTCTGAGGTCCTGCTAGTGAAATTACACTTCAAAGCACTCTCCATTTCAGACTCATAAATCAATGTGGTATCAGAGATGTGGCTTTGAAAATGAAAGCCATTTTGAAAGCTGGAATGTGAGAGCAAGTCTGCATTAGTGGCTCCTCTTCTATGCCTCTCCTCAGCACTGCAGCCACCATTAGCAGCTTGCTTTGTCTGTTTTTAGGACTGTCAGTGCTCAGAGAGAAGGAACGATAGCCCATCCACCACTGTTTCTCTAGCTGGTTTCTAATCAATGTAAAAGAATGCGGGCCTGTACACATGGTTGAGTAAATGGAAGTGACAGCCCAAGGTGGCTTAAGTCTACAGAGCACAGACATCTCACTCTGAAATCTCTGGATTAGTTCAGGTTGGTAAGGAATACTCTTTTGTAATAAAGCTTTGTAAAGGTTAGTTGATAGGATATATACATCATTTCGCTCAGAGTAGTGACTTAATATTCATTCCTTAGATCTTTCACAAGCATATTGTTGTAAAGATTTATTTAATAGCATTCCTAAAAACCGCAGAACGGTATACCTGCTTTAATAGCACACAAGAGAGCTGCTGCATCTTTGGCTGTCTTACGGTCCCGTCTGATGGCTTGCTGATGTCCATGCTAAGAGTGGAACTTCCTGTGCTAAAACGCTTGTCTCTGTGGCTAGCAGGAACTGCTGCAACTGAGTTGGTCCAACGGGAGCTAAATTGAGGGAGGGTTACTAGCTTGAGGTCTGGCACCCATTTCAGCTTCAAGGAAGGACTGGTGAATACTTTCCATGTCTGCATATCGTGAAAGGGTTTTTGATCTTGATAAGGAAACCACTGCCCACAGGTGCTGCTCAATGACAACCAACTACTTGCTGAGCACAATGAAGGACCTCTTGGATTCTGGAAGAGCAACTGAGGCAGACAACCAAGGGAACACTGATAGCAGCTCGTGGTTGCTCTCAGCCCCCTTGGGGGTTCGAACAACCTTTTCACAGGGGTCACCTAAGACCACTGGAAAACATGATTCCTAACCGTAGCAAAATTACAGTCACGAGGTTGCAACAACAAAAATGAATTTATGGTTGAGGGTCACCACAAGAGCAACTCTTGGGTCACAGCACTAGGAAGGCTCAGAACCACAGCTCTGGAGTCTCCTATTCTTCCCCTTTGCAAAGTCCTTTTCAAACCCGAAACCAAGAGCCGGAGAGCAGCTACATGTCCTAGGAACCCTCTGATGCTTGTGCCTTTCTCTTGGGAGTCCCCTTCCCCTGCTGTTTAGTCAACTGCTTTGGCTTCCACACTGACCTACTGTCTGTGGGTTCCATTCCTGGGACTTGTGAGACAGGAGCCCAGGCTTAGCCTTTGATGTTGGTACCCTGGTGGCTGGTGATGGTTATGGACCTTTGCACGCACAAGTCCTCCTGAGTCTGTTGACCAGACTCCATTGCACTCACAGAGATCACCTGAGTCTCAATCTTGAGCCTTACCTAAGATCATTATTTGTGGAATGCAGTTTATTTAGCTAAATTCTTTTGGCAAGCACCAGGCATTGAAGCAACAAAATCTTGTTTAGAATCTGATAACTTGCAATATCCCCTTAAATAATCTATTCACTTCTTAGTTACCTCAAGTAGAGAGATAACACTATTTATTAGACTGACTTCCTGCACTGTCTGCTAAATTGATAGGTGTGGGAAGTTTTACAGAGTATCTGATATAAGGCATTACAGCGATAAATAATACAACACTTTTATCCCATAGTAAAACTTCAATTTGAGTTGGGTTAAAACCTTATTTGTGTACATGAATACAAGAAAACATAACATACCAAATATGGTATATACATCTATAATCTTATATATGCATCATCATCAAAGATACAAGGAAGACAAACATGCTAAGTGGAATGCCAACCTGTTGAAAAAATTAAAATATCAAATGATAGTTGCTTAATGTTATATTGTTGGAAAATGCACGGGCATTAAAGCCAGGCTATTCCTTATGCATCAAAAGCCAGAACAGTGAGTCTAATCCCCTAAATTGTTAGACTGGACACAAATAGGCAGGGAGTAGTTACGTTTCTTCTGACCCTGAGATAAATATCACAGGACAGAGCAATATTAAATTCCAGACATAATAGTCTGACTATACAAAAATACCTGAGTTTTGAGTAACTGTCTCTCCTTGCAGTGAGTGAACACATCATCATGGATAAGGTGTGTCTGACAGATGGGAAAGCCACCAAGTTATCAGAGAACGCTCGCCTGTCTGTCCTCCAACAGGTGAGTCAGCACCATGGACATTTTCAAATGTCAGCTACTGGATTCTCCTTTAATTAGTTGCCACAAAATATCATTAGTTCATTTATTCAAAAAACCTTTTGTTTGAGTACTTGCTAGACACTAGGTACCATGGCAGGCTGCAGGGAGTGTCAAAGGTGAATACTGGATCGGATTTTTCTTAAGGAGTCCACAGCTCTTTGCAAACGATGTCAACTTCATCACTGAAGGCTGCAGATACGTGTGCACAGGATGAACAAGGAGCAAGTCCTGGTTTAGAGGGAAACATGCACAAATCAAAGGGCCCCTTCAGCTTTCTGACATGTGGGTACAATGTGTCACAAGGGCTCAGGGTTTGGAAGGGCACTCAAAAGGACACAAAGTTTCAGATTGCATTGCAGAAGGCCATGAATGATAGGGTGAGCTGAGTTCTCTCCCCTCTTTGCTGCCAATGGAGATTAGTCTGGTGGTAGTGAGGGTTTCCAGAAAGGGTATTAGGACAGCAGGGAGGCCTTAGAAGGACTGCCTATGGGGCAATCAGTACCTGTGGAATGAAACTGGATCCCCCATTTCACGCCTCTATTCTCTTCTCATCACCCCCCTTCTAGGCCTACACTGTTTCTGTCTCTTTCTGAGTCTCGCCCTCTGCTTCTCTCTGTGATGAGCTACGCTCACACTTTATACTCATTTAGGGTCAGCTCATCCATATTTATGTATGAAAGACTCTCAAAGATTTCCCTCCCACAGTGTTAGACAGAATGGCAGGAATGCTTTATAGCATTCTCTGAAAGTTTCCTCTGCATGGCTGTTGTGCTGTGGATAGTTCTGTCCCCATAATCTCCAAATTCATCTATTAAAGGCCGGATCCTCATTATTTCAGGGTATGTCCTATTTGGTGGAGCTGTTCCTTCTAACTTGGAGGATTCTCTCCCTGAGGGAGGAAGGAAGTGCATATAAACAACACTTAGTCTCAGGAAGCTCTGAAAAGGGATGGGATTCCCAAGGACCCTCCGCAGTGACTGGGGAGAAAAGCTCTACAGTGAAGCTGCTTGAAAGGTGTATAGTGATGCAGCGCCTTTGAGTTGCCCGCCCCCCCCCCCCCCATCACCCTTCCCAGGATCCTGTAACTGATCCCTCACCCATTGTACTGCAAGTAGCCCTTCACCTACACTGGGTAGGAGTAACCCCCATAAATTCATGGGGTTACCGAACTAGACTTAGTTGGAATCCCAGATGACTGCTGTTCTAGAAGAAGAAGAAATCAGCCTCAGTGGAGCATCCCAGTGAGTGAATAAATACCCTTTTCTCCAATATTTGAGTGAGTCCAGCTTGGTCCATAGGGCCGTTCAGTCAAAAGCCAGCTGATTCCACCAGACCAGCAAATGCTCGTTCTTTTTTTCCCCTGCCACTGAGGCTTTTGGGAGTGTGTTACTCAGTGTTGCTGCGACTTGAGACCACTGATGAAGAGAAAGAGGGTTGAGTGAAGTAACGAACTAGGCACCTCGGTGGGACCCAGCTTTCAAATCCTTGGAGGAGACATGTTCTGAGCTCCCGGGATATTGGCTTCTCATCCTGTGGAAAGGAAATGTAGTCTGAGCGATGCTCTTTTTTTAGAACCTCATGTGTTTCAGAGCTTAGTTTCTAGACTCACACTAGTTAGACTAGAACTATGAATCTATTGTGTCCAATAGACTCCTAAATGGGGGAAATAATATCTTAGTTACAGGGGGAGTTTGGGACTGAAAAAGATGGCCAATCTGGATTTAGTCCACACCTCTACCTGTTTTCCAACCCAGAGGCAGGAAAACACAGGATGCTCTGAGTATAGGGATGTGGTGAAGACTGTGTACCTTTTCTCTGTTTTTATTTTCATTTGATGTGTTTGGGTGTTTTGCCTGCTTGTGTGTCTGTGTACCACATGCATGCCTGGTGACTAGGGAGGCCAGAAGAGCTATTTGGAGCCCCGGGGACTGCGGTTATAAAGAGTTGTAAGTCACTGCATGGGTGCTGAAAAAATTGAACCCAGGTCCTCTGAAGAGCAGCCCACACTCTTCTTTGCTGAGCCATCTCGTCAGCCCCCTTTTCTCTGTTTTTTAGAAATGATTCAAATGCATTTAATGCCATAACACAATATTTTCTGACACATAAATGCATGTAAATTTGTGTACATACACGTGCAAATGTGTGTGTATGCATATGTACTGTGTGTTTATGCCTTGTTCCCCAATTTTATAGTCAGCTCTGTCTCAACACCAGTTGTCTGCCACACAGACTTTTAATGAAAGATGACTTGAGGTGATGCCTGGTTGATATCTAGTTAACAAAGCTGAATATATATATACACACATATATATATATACATATATATATGTGTATATATATGTATATATATACATACATACATACATACACACACACACACACACACACACACACACACACACACACACACACACACACACACACACACACACACACACACATATATATATATATATTGTCCTTCTTGCCCCAAAGTATTATGTCTTCTTAATGTTCATGCACAGACTGTAAGAAAAAAAAGAGAAAGGAGAGTGAGCTTCCTACAGGAGGCCACAAGGTGGCGGTGGTGCACACTGACCTCTGAGGTACTCGGTGAGCCAATCCCTGGGCTGGCAATGATGGACAAGTTTGTACAGTAGCCTCCTATCAGCATCAAATCGCACTGAAAGAGCAAGGATCTGGTGTTCCAGTGCAGAATGCTAATTATAAAAATGGACGGAAAACCGGAGAACTGTCTATTGCAGGTCATCCCAGGATCACTTTACTGCCCTAGCTTGTGCAGGAAATAAAAAAGAACCATAAAGGTCGAGGCCAGCCTGGTCTACAGAGCGAGATCCAGGACAGGAACCAAAACTACATGGAGAAACTCTGCCTCGACCCCCCACCCAAAAAAAAAAAAAAAAAAAAAAAAAACAAAACAAAACCATAATACTAATAAAAAGAAAGGCAAAGATTTTCACCGTATGGAAATATAATCTCTTTGTGCAGGTGTTTCTCCGTTTTCCGATTTCGGACCTACCACTCCTTGTCAGCTTTCTGTTAGTGTAGCTGGAAGTGGGTTATGCACACTCCCCGTAGGGACGTGGATGTGCTGGGTCTTGTCAAAGCTCACCTCAGCTCAAAGGGCCGTTCTTCTGTTATAAGCACTGCATGCCGGCAGAGCTTTCCCATCACAACCTGGCTGCTTTTGACTGCTCTTCTAAGGCTATCCTGCTGAATGCAAGGCCTTACCAACAAAATAACTGGCCAGCATTGGAGACTTTCTCTTGGTGAGTTTAAATTATTGCAGCCCAGTGCATCAGATTGTTACAGGAGCTGGAGTTTCTTTGGGGATGTTTTGTGTGGTATGCTAAGAGGAGTCTGGTATCCCCAAGTGTATCTTGGGGAGTGCTGGTGATTACAGCAGGTTGTTGCTGCTTCTGATATCTCAAAACCACGAATTTGCTCTTTTATGCAGCAATATTCTTTAAGAAAGAGGTAT
Source organism: Onychomys torridus (assembly GCF_903995425.1). Classification (NCBI taxonomy): domain Eukaryota; kingdom Metazoa; phylum Chordata; class Mammalia; order Rodentia; family Cricetidae; genus Onychomys; species Onychomys torridus. The sequence continues at coordinate 81,935,076 of NC_050446.1, forward strand.
AGTGTGTGCAACCATCAAACAAGCAGCCATCTCATCTTCTCTGTTTGGAGAACAGGTAGTGAGGTTTCCTAGGACACCAAGGTTCTTTTGAGAGTAGGGTAAGGAATGGTGGCCCCACTGATCACTTGTTACATCTGTCTTTGTCTTGCTGCAGAATGAACCACCACCAAGAGTGACATCCTAAGAGAAGAGTCATTGTATTACTATCAAGACACTCCAGCCAGGAATTTGCAAAGGGCACAGCAGGGATAGGCTGCCTCTGACCCAGAAGTCTCAATGCTCAGTAGGAAAAGGCTCTAGCATTCTTGGTGACATGCTGGCTCAAATCCTTAGAGTCTTCTTTGTTCTTTTCTGTCAGGGCTGGTACCTGAGCTGGGGCTGTTAGCTGGTATATGGTGCTATGTATGAAATGTATAAAATGCTATCTATGAAACTATAATTGTGATGGTCAGTGTTAATTGTCCACTTCACAGAATCTAGAAAAACCTGGCAGATGGGTCCTGAAGGATGCCTTTGGAGGATTATCTTATTGCATTGATTGACATGGGAAGACCCACCTTAGTCATAGGCAGGGGTCCTGGACTTTATCAAATGGGGACTGTGGACTCAGCACTAGTATGTATTCACCATTTTCTGCTTTTAATTGTGAAAGTGATGTCACCATCTGCTTCGAGCACTTGCATCGTTCACTTCCCCACCGTGATGGTTGTACCTCAGATTGTCCTTCCCTTGAGTTGCTTTGTCTGGGTATTTTATCATAGTGGTAAAGACAAGAACTTAAGATGGGCATCTTTACAACATTGTTGCTGGGTTCAAAGAGTGAGCAACTTGAGAGACCCAGGCAGACAATCTTATCTTGGATAGTACCTAACAGTCTTCTTATATAGTCACAAGCCCATTTGAATTCATGGGAATACCATGCACAAATTGCCAATGTCCCTTTGTAAGAAGATGGTGTGGGCTGTGGTTGTCATGGACATAGTTTGAAAATCCCATTCTGCTCTGTGAATCAACACTTTTGTCTTCAGAATGCTTTAAGGCAGGTTATGTATTTCTTCTGACCATAAAGCATTGCTCTCATTTCTGAGAGAAGGGGGTACAGCCAGGTAGTGAGGATGCTGGGACATAAAGTTTTAAGGTTCTTTTTGAGAAGCTCATAGTCTGTTGGGGGAAGGCACAGTTGTCAAGAAAATAAGCACACATACAGAAGGAGGACTTTGGAGGCAGGAGAAGACAGTTTCCGAGATGTGGTGAATTGTGGACCAGGATTTGAAAGATGCTTTCAGGGTTTCAGGAGATAGCATGGAGCCAGGTATGACATCCATTCTGTAGGGAAGATGGGCAGGAAGTGAATAGGTATGCTATGCCTTAGGGAACTCAAGTAACTGATACATGGATCAGACTAAGTTATACAGTGTCTTTTTTACTGTACATGTCCCTTCCCATAATGCATTTGATTTTAATCATATGTATGTCCACTTATCCACAGGCAGATGGTGGTAAATAGGTAACTCCACTGTGAGGACAGAGTTTGCTATATTGTTCATGCACTCCAAAACAGACAAAGCAGGATAGGCCATTGCCTATAGTTCCCAGATCATGTTTCAGGATGTGTTTGGATAGAACTCAGTTTTTGTCAAGGGGCTGCTAAGGGGAGTAACTTACTTCTGTTGTTCAGACAGGGGTGTGTAACTTAATGCAGGTAGGGGTCCTAGGTACATTTTTGGATTGTGTGTGTGTGTGTGTGTGTGTGTGTGTGTGTGTGTGTGTGTGTAGTATATAAAGATGAGAGACCTAGGTACATAAGCGCATTTTTAGAATAGGAGTGTGTATATAGCCCAGTCTTTGGTTGCAACACTATTTCCTGTTCCTGCATCAGGACTAATGCTCAGCTAGAATCCAGGGTCCTGAACATGAGGGACAGTGTTCTTTCTACTAAGCCGTATTTCTGTCCCACAGACATCTTAAGAGTCTTCAAAGATCCTAACTGGAAAGGTCTGCAAGGCCTTCGATGGTGCTGGGTAGATGGAAAGGAATTAATCTCTGACCTGGGATAGGTGAGTCAACATGAAACTGGAAAATGTGCAGAAAATACTACAACTTCATCATTTCCTATCTATGACAGGTTCGACAAGTCCCACACCTGTCCTTCAAACCTGTGACTGTGCTTTAGATCTGTTCTCCCCAAGTTCATGTGTTAGAAATGCAATCTCCATGTCTTTTTCCCATGCTTTACTGTCCTTCCATTTGCTGCCTCAGCACGGCCAGACATCAGCACCATGCCTCTAGAACCACGATCTAGGTGAACCTCTGTTCTTTATAAACACTTAATCTCAGGTATTCTGTTACAGTGGAAGAATGCATGCAGAGAAACCTGTTAAAAACAAACCCCTGTCAACTACCCCAGTATATTGTCTGGTACATGAAATAAAACCAAAATTACAGTTCCTCAAAGTCATTCAAAGGTAATGTCTCTAAACACTTTGTATCAAAGTACTTGGGAGATTATTTTATTTGACATTCATCCTTTCCTACATGAGTGACATTTATTGTTAGGACTGCCACATGACAATGATGCAGTGGTTAGGAGCCAATCCATAGCAGCACTTGCTCTATCCTTGATCCATTTTCTTCGATATCTTCTCCCAATGCTTGGGGGAAAGATGAAATAAAATCAAGCCAATCACTCTTTTTGGAGGTGATATTGAAATTCCTACAGAACCATAAGATTCCTGCCAAATCTTGTAAGTCAGACTAAAACTAACAATTTTAAGATAAGATTAAAAGGATGAGGCAAAAGGAAGCATTATGCCAAAAACTTTGAACAAGTTGATAGAAAAAAAAAACAACCTTGGGTTTACTGGAGGAAGATCTGACAAGTGTTACTGAAGTAAAGTTAATGGTTGGCTTCACAAACTGGTACCTTAGAGATAGCTAGGGAATCAGTTCATTGAATAAGTGCTTGCCTGGCATTCATGAAGCCCTAAGTTTAATCTTTAGTGCAATAATAATAATAATAACAACAACAATAATAATAATAATAGCAAAGCAACAACAACATCATGAGTACTGTAAAATTCAAGTCATTCTTGACTACATAGCAAGTTTAGAGCCAGATTAGAAAACATGATACCTTATATCAACAACAACAACAAAAGACACATAGTAGGTGGTACCACTGCCTAAATTTGGCTCTGAATAAGAATCATCCTTAACCCCCAATTTTGGGAGACATCTGAATGAAATTCAACAGGTGTCTTCATTGGAGAACCTTGAATAAGCCAATAGACATTGCAGTACTAGAAGTAGAACAGTGTTTTCCAAACTTAATTGAAACCAATTCTTCCTGCAGAGAAAATGGAACCACTCTGAGGTGCCCATCACCCAGTGAATGGATAAAGAAAGTTTGTTATTATACACACCGTAGTAATTTGCTCAATTGTACAAAGAAAGAAAGAAAGAAAGAAAGAAAGAAAGAAAGAAAGAAAGAAAGAAAGAAAGGAAGGAAGGAAGGAAGGAAGGAAGAAAGAAAGAAAGAAAGAAGAAAGAAAGAAAGAAAGAAAGAAAGAAAGAAAGAAAGAAAGAAAGAAAGAAAGAAAGAAAGTTCTCCAGTAAACAGATGAACTGGAGAATTTATATCAAGTGTGATAACTCAGGTCTAGAAAGAGAGGCATCTCAGGTGCTCTCTCACATGTGGATCCCATGTTGGATCTTTAGGTTTGTGTGTTTAACATGCAGCACCCATGGAAGCCAGCAGATTGAAATGGGAATGGCAGGTTTGGGGATGCTTTGAGGAAGAGGGGATAGTAGATAACTACTATGCTATATTACCTGTGCTGTGCTGTGTGTGCTGTGCTATGCTGTGCTAACTATGACAATGGAGAAGGGGAATAGTGGGAATGGAAATGTTACGCAGGGTTGTGGTAGGGGATGAGCAACTGAGGGGCAAGAGGAGAAAGGTTAACCCAAATGAAGGCTGAACAAAAAACCCCAATGGAAACCTAATAGTTTGTAAGTTAGATATTTAAAGGGAGGATTGCTGCATGGCTGATGAATCCTTGAAATCCAAGGGTTATTAAACCAAGTTTCAGTACCAGGCATGGGATATGTCCGAGTTGTTGGTCAGTGAGGCCTGAGAGGCCTCAGACAGTATAGGCTCCTGCCGTTCTTCTCAGTTTCTGATGAGACCTAGCTAATAAGGCCCTATTGCTGAAGAGAGTACATACCTTGGCCATGTGATATAGGGAAATAAAACTGAGATGGAACCAGAAATGTCTTCCCTGCTTCCACATTCCCAGAAGGTGTTATGTAGGCTGTTGGGAGAGAAAAGGAATCAGTGTGAACTTTAAAAAAAGTACCTGTGAACTTTATACATTTCCAATCTACCTAGCAGGCAATAAGTGATCACTGGAGCAATAGTAGCAAGAATGTTATGGGGTAATCAATCACTCCGATTGAATTTGAACTGGCTATGCTGGCCATGAGTCTGTTCCAACCTCCGGCAACAGGGGCATGCCCACACCAGGCCTCTATGTCCAGTCTGCCCACCCGTGGATCCCTGCTTTCTGAGAACTCACCTCCCTGTTTGGGGGAGAGCCTAATTAGGGCCACAGGAGGAGCCAGTCTCAGACTTTGCTGTGGGCTGGGTAAAATACTCTGCATATGTCCAGTGGGGCCTGCTGATGATCTTCCTTAGTCCCTGATTGCATGTGAGATCCCTTCCACAGGAGCGAATTCATTCTTGGTACTATAATCCCAGTCAAAACTCATTGTGGAGAAAGTCTTTGGCCTTAGGTAGGAACTTGACTATTGTGTAGCTAAATGGACATTGCTCCAAATGGCCTTCTAGGTGTTTATGTCTAAATCCATAGACAAATGGTACCACAAGCCTTCATCAGAGAAGGCTCTCTTTGCAGTGAATGGCAATTGATGCTGTGATTCACGGCTGCTTAGGTGCTGAGAATAAGTGATAGTTGATTGCTCAGTCCTATGGGACATCTATACAATCCCCTCTGAAGCTCAGGGAAATCACAGAAAAGCATCCAGAAGAGGAGATGAGGATCTGTAAAATGCCATCTTCAGGACACCATGTAGTCATTGTAATCATGATCCCATAGTAGCTGAGGTTACCTCCACTGAGCAGGCCAAAGACTGGTTCTGTAGTTAGTCAATCATGGTCAGAGAGAAGCTCCTGGGCTCAAACTCTCCCTAGTGAACTGTTGGTTAGTGATGGATTCTGAGGGAGAAGCAACTGTCTCCAGTGGTGTACCCATAGAGAAGCCCAGCAGGTGCCAAAGGACAGTTCCAAACCCATGGGCACACAGACAGCTCTGGTTGAACCCAGTGGGTCACGATACAAAGCAAAAAGACATAAATGTGAGAATGGAGTTGTTAGGGAGAGTGAAGATTGATGGTGTGGGAGAGAGATGTAAATTGATGGGGGGGTGAGAAGGAACAGAATACATTATATAAATGAACAAAATAGTCAAACTCAAATGTAACAAAATTATTTTTAAAATGTTCCATTCATTTGATAAATTGTTGGAAATAGTCATCTAGATGTTTGAGCTGACTTGGATCTAATTTTAATCAATAGATAGATTTGTATGTTTAGCTTGCTCTTGCTTAGCTCTCATGACCCCTCCCCAAAGTATAATATATTAATAAATACAAGATGAAATCCCATTCATTTTATTTTGATTAGGCTGTTTACTTGTCAAACACACGATGCAAGCTATGTTCTAAGCATGTCATTATAGTGGTTTTAATTACCCCTTTTTGCTAATGAGGAAACTTCCCCAAGGGCAGCTTTTTAATGTAACAGAAGTTGTACGGGTATAAGTGGCAGAAATAGGATCCAAATATGTGTACCCTGTGTCTAGTGTCACATCCTTCTCTACCACATCTGAGTAAGTGCTTTTCATATTGGCTGCCACACTCAGCCACCCTAAAGAAACCAAATTGGTAACAGTACTCTGTGTGATGGTAGGGAGATGCTGGTCAGAGAATGTCTGTCAGGGAGGGCAGGCCAGATAGCAATGGAACCCATGGTTGGTCTTCAGTTCACTATCACATTGCAGAGGTAAAAAGGCTTTAGATATCTGCAAAACTACTTCTACTAAAGGTGTATAAAAGAATGCAAGAAGTATTGCTGGAGTGTGACCCAAAAAAGATTGCAACTTCTAAGAGGCATGTTCCTGAGACTGCAGGAATCCTTAGCATATTAACTAACAGCTCTCAGTTTGGCCTTGTGTTTTTCACAGCTTTCTGTGGAGAGGAAAAGTCATCCTGAATTATATTCTGTTTCTTTAGCCCAGGAGGGTAGGGTGTGTGCTTCATGACAAGGTACCTCTTCTAATTAGTAAGCCCCCACCCCAGGAATGTACAGGTATGTGTGCCCATTGACTCTGTAGACCATTTCCAGAATTAACAATAGTTACAAGGATGCAAGAGTTCTCGATGTGCTTTGGGCTATAATGAAGAAAGTTTTGGGAAAAAAGCCAAAAGTTTGCAGTTCCTTGATAGACAAAAATACTTAGAAGTTACTAGAAATAATATTCTAGAAGGATTCACGCATTACATATCTATGAGAAAGTTAGTCCATTTTTATTATGTATTTTATATATAGAACACACACACACACACACACACACACACACGTACACTCCCCCCCCATGTACACCCACACACAAGATTCTAGAAATGCAACTGAGTATCAAAAACATACAGAAAAAAATTGCATCTGTATTGAACATGTATATTTTTTTCTTGTCTTTCCTGGAACAATAAAATACAACAGATATTTAAATAACATTTATGTTGTATTAGGCATTATGGGTAATGTAGAGACGACTTAAATACATGGGATGTATGTAGTTCATTTTTAAACATTACACCATTTTACATAAAGGATTTGAACATCCAAAGCTTTGGTATTTGCAGGGAGTCTTGGAATCAATCTGTTATCATTTGCTTCAGCTGTCAACTGGACATAGACTTAATCACCTGCACTCAGAACCTCAACTGAAGAATTGCCCAGACCAGATTGTCTCTGGCCGTGCTTTCGAGGCATTGTCTTAATTGTTAATTGATGTAGCAGGGCCCAGACCACTGTGGTAAGTGTCATTCCTAGGAAGGGGGGCCTTTGCTGTGTATGAAAGCAAGCCAGAAGAAACGAGCAGTGATCTTCCACCAGTATCTGCTTCAAACTTTTGCCTTGAGTTCCTGCCCTGACATTTCTCAAAGTCAGACTGTAAACCATAAGGTGAAATAAACCCTCCTCCTCAAACTGTTTTTGTTCACAGCGTTTATCACAACCACAGAGAGAAAACTAGGGCACGATCTCTCCTGTGTATCAGGGAAGAAGAACATAGATAATATGTGATTGAACATGAATCCCATATTTAATACCAACTTTTCTCAAGAGGAGTGTTCTCCAATAGACCTTCACTTGGTGATCAAAATGCTCTCAGCACTTGCTGCCTGAGACAGTCATCTCTATTGACATACAGTGAGAAAGTACTTGAAATGTGGCTGGTAAGACTGAGGCATAGGATTTTTAATTTTGTTTCATTAGTGAATTCATATTCAAATGGCTGTGCAGAGTGAAAAGCTATCTCATTGGTTTGCACAGCTTGAAAGGATGGAAGAATGGGCACTGCTAATACGTCTGTACAATTGCATTTTCTAAAATGTCTGAAAATTTTAAATAATTTTAAACATAAAAATTCTAGTCTATCAAAAATAAACACGAAGACAAGAAGAGAAAATTTACAAAACCAGAGGCATAGAGTTAGTAAACTGTAATGATAGAAGACTGGGGAGTATTTAAGGATATTCACAAACAAACATACACACATAAGCAACAGCCAAGCTTTCATTCTTGTCTGAGTTCTGAACGAAATAATGAACCAGAGAAGAGATTAAGCAAATGGAAGCAAAATATTACTTTCATTGTGGATAAGGCTGATGTTTGGATGGATGTGGTTTGTATTTATGTGTTTGTGGACCTATTATTAAGACACATCTGTGTAGGGAATGTTACCACTCAGACAGCCTTGGTCCTGAAGGTCTAACTCCTAAGAAGGGGCCTTTACAGTTGTGTTGACTGCTTGGGTAAATGTGTTTTGTTTCTGTATGTTTATGGACATATCGGTAAGACACATCTGTGTAGAGAGTTACCATAACCTTGGTCCTGAAGGTCCATCCCCTAAGAGGGAGGCCTTTATGGTTGTATTGACTGCTTAAGGCCTCCCTCTTAGGGGTTGGACCTTCAGGCATTAAACTATAAAGTTTAGGCTCCTTGAAATAAACACTGTTGTCCCCAAAATGTGATCTAGTGATACATAAAATGATGCCAAGAGGGTAGACAATAGACCCAAATGTTAATAGCATAAGCTGTAAAATTTATGCTAGAAAATAGAGTGGAAAAATTTTGTGAACTCGAGTTAGGCAAGGATTTCACAAATGGAATGAAAAAGCATAGCCCTGAACAACAACAGAAAGATAATTGGATTTCACTAAATTTAAATTGCTCTCTTCTCAAACATTTCATAAGAAAATATATGAAAAGCAAGACCAAGACGGGGAGATAATTTTTCAGAAGGTCCTGTGTCTTATTATTTTTCAGTTGCTGTGACAGAAGCCCATGACCAAGGCAGTTTATAGAGGACAGGATATATGGGGGTTTATAGTTTCAGAAGGTTCGAGTCCATGACCACCATGCAGGAAACATGGCAGCAAGCAGTAAATTGCTGGAACAGTATTTGATAGTTCACATACTCTTATTTGAAAGTAGGAGGCAGAGAGAGAGAGAGAGAGAGAGAGAGAGAGAGAGAGAGAGAGAGAGAGAGAGAGAGAGAACTGGGAATGGCATCGTACTGTCTGGAGGAGTTAGTTGGAGAGGAGTAAAGGTGTATACAGTGCTCATGTATACAATTCTCAAAAAATATGAAAAAATCTTACAACTTTTTATTCTCTCTCTCTGCGTGTGTGTGTGTGTGTGTGTGTGTGTGTGTGTGTGTGTGTATGTGTGTTTTAACAAGGTTTCACTATATAGACCAGGCTGACCTTGAATTCATAGAGATTCACTTATCTCTTTGTCTCTCAAATGCTTGGATTAAATGTATGTACCACCACACCCAGCCCACAAATCATTATAACTCTCTAATTTTAAAATATTGGGGAAAAGATTTTGATCCTTCTCCACACAAGCACATTTGAACAAATAAGGATATCACTGTTGGTTAGTAGAAAAATGTAATTTTCCTCTCTCTCTTCCCCTCCCCTCTCCTCCCTTCCCCTCTTTTCCTCTCCTCTCTTTTCCTTTCCTTTCCTTTCTTATGGTTTTAGGGATGTGATCAGGGTTTTTGTACATGTGATCATGCATTCTACCATTGAGCACATGTGAATTTTAGAGAAGATGATTTTACTTTGTAGCTCTGAATTCAGGATGCTCCTCAGCCTCATGAGTGCTGAGATTATATGAATGCGTCCCGAATCTCCACCTAGAAAATGTGATTTATAGCCATAATGGAAAAGTCATGGCACACCTATGTGGAATGACTGGAACTAAAAAGAGGGGCCAAAGTAAGTGCTTATGGGAATGTAGAGATTGGATTATTTATTGAGTTGTAAATTAAAAAAAAAACATTTTTTTTTTTTTACCTACTTTAGAAAACAACTGGGCAATCTTTAAAAGTTCAACATACCTGATCTAACTACTTCTAAATTCCCAGGATACTGGTGTTCCCTCTTTGGGGTGCCAGGATTGACCTTCCTAACTGGGCTCTCACATAGCACTAATCTGTTCATTACATAATAACCAGGACAATATTTAAAAAACCCAAGTCATTTCATCATGTTTAAAAACTTGCCATTGGTTTCTCACTGGCCTAAAAGAAACCCCAAAGTTCTCACCTCGGCTTGCAAGGACGTCTGGGACATAGAACACTATTTCTCCAGGAGCTTCTTTCATTACATTGCAGTGGCTCTGGGCTTCTTCCTGCCTTTCACACACACCAAGCATAATTTTACACAAGCCTTTCCTTGCTCACTCTTTCTTCCTGAGATGGTTGGCCACTAGAGTCTCTTGTCTGGTTCCTTCTCTTCATTGAGTTCAAACACTTCTAGAGAAGACCATCCCTGACTACCAGTCTAAATGCCATGTGCCAGGGATCTATGTCTATGGAACCAAGCACTCCAAATACAATGACTTAAAACCTGGCATTGCTCTGGGTTTACTGGTTTCAGCTGGGTAATTCACCAGCTTCTCTTTGCACAGGCAGCCAGCTTCATCTGGAACCTGGTAGAAGACTGTCTAAGTTGGTGTCTTGTTTGGCTTGATGTCCCTCTCTGTGGCCTCCTACTGAAGAGTTTGACTTGGCTCTTTGCACAGTGTGGCTGGGTTCCAGGACAAAGAAGTCTCTCAGAAGGCCTGGTTAGAAAATGCTAAGGTATCATCCTGCCACATTTGATTGGCCAAAACTAATCTCAGGCCTTTGTGCAGTCATAGCAAGAAGATGGTGCTGCCTACTCAGAGGAGCAAGACACACACACACACACACACACACACACACACACACACACACACACACACACACACAAACACAGGTATGTGAAAAATCATTTGTCATTTGCCATCAAATTTCAAGCAATCACACATGACCTCTCAGGTCACACATGACCTCTCTGGTAATTTTCCCCCAGTGTGTCTCACTTTCTGATATTATGTTTTAGGTTTATATGTTCATTGTTTTCTTTAATCTTTCCTGCTAGACTGTAAGGGCCACAGGAGTTGAGGTCTTGTCTAGTTTCCATACTATTATATCCCTAGTACATAAAGCATTGTTGACACACCTTCAGTGAAGGGGTGGGGGGCACTCATTCCATTTGCCTTTTCAGGGAGGGGTGTCCATCTCTGTAGGATGACACCCTGCTTCTTTCTACTTCACATTTCCTTTTCACCAGGAGAAGTAAAATAATTTTTTTCTGACAAGTGTTCTGCTAAAATAATCTGATCATGTTCACTGTAGACACTTTCCTCTTATAGCAAGCAAGTCTTTTTTCTTCTGCTATAGGGTTAAGAGTCTGACTCTGTGAGTCAGACCTGGGGCTGACCACAAGGGACAGAGAACAAGTCACTGTAGGTTTACTTCAGAAAAAACATCAAGCTTTCGATGGAGATGTAAAGTCACACGTTCTCAATAGTTTTACTACTAATAAAAGGATGCTTGTATTTCTATCTGGTTATTTCACTTAAAGTTCCTTTGGTTCCAACCTTGGCCACCCACAAATCTCAGTCACAACCAAGAATTCAGTTCTCCCTAGTATCTTCAGGAAAAGACAACAGTGTTTGAATTCTAGTGTCTCACTGGGTTAACATTGTCTTGTAGCACTACTATTTAGTTTTATGGGCTCAGCAACCCAGATCACATCCTTCCAGGACACACTTTCCATCAGGAGAGCAAAAGTGGCTTATAAGTTCTACTGAAGTAGGTGAATTTGTCTAAGTACCATGGAAACATTTGATGATCATCTATGTGTCATATCACATAGTATCACACTCAAAATCTTATTGGTCAAAAAGAGACTAACCTGAATATATTTTCTTTGTATTTGTGAGCTGAATTCTTATAGAACTGTAAAAGTAAAGAAAGATGTAAGATAAGCTGATATGGGGTTCTTCTATGTGGGACTTAAGTAGTTTGGCTTATTAACATTTGTTAACGTTATTCTCAAAGTCACACAAAGATCATAAAATCCTGCTTATATGACTCATGGGACTTTAATGTCATCATTGTTAACAGTGTTCTAGTCCCCAAACTGTTGCTGTGATAAAACACTCTCCAGAAGGACCTTAGGAAAGGAAACAGGTTAATTTGGCTTTCAGGTGATAGTCCATCATCGAGGGAAGTCAGGAACTCAAGCTTGCTAGCTCTCTCGCAAGTTCATGCTTAGCTGTCTTTTGCATATAGCCCCCAACCATCAGCTCAGGGAATGGGGCTACACACACTAGTCTGGCAATCAAGACAATCACCTACAGACATCCCCACAAGTCAACTGGATCTTGGGAATTGCTCAACTGAGGCTCTCCTCTCAGATAACTCTAGGCGATGCCAAGTTGATAAAGTTAATTAGGACAACCAATTACTTTTATGTTGAGAGGATATGCTGAGTGCAGATTATCTCATTAATAGCTATACTAATTAACCAGTCTTTGCATAGAGTTTTCCCTCTAAGAGGGAAATGAAAGCTTTATCTCTCAGGTTGGTTGCACTCTGGGTAAACAAGAGTGTAGTAGATTTTAATTGTCTTATTACTTACTTTATATTGGATTTCAGAAAAAGGGGGAGATATAAAAATGACAAAAGGTAGATTATTGAATCTATTATGAAAAGAAAAAGAGAGAATATGGATATGATAAGATAAAAAAGTCAATTATTGAATCTACTTTTAAAAAGGAACTACTTGTTTTAAACAGAATAAGTAATGAAATTTTTTTGTCTGAGTTTATCAAATGTTACTGGACTGGACATTGTTAATATATATAATGGAGTATTTTTTTTGTCTGAATCTGTCAAATGTTAGTGGACTAGACATTGTTAATGTAATTCTTGACTGTATATATTCTATATACTCATTGGATATAGTTTTTCTTGTATTAGTTATGTTTTTTAAAATTTTAGACAAAAATGGGGAAATGTGGTGATACTGTGTTCCCCAAAATATTGTTCACCCTAGTAAACTTATCTGGGGTCAGAAAACAGAACAACCACTAGACATAGAGGCCAGAAAATGGTGGCACATACACCTTTAATCCTAGCATTCCAGAGGCAGAGATCTGCCTGGATCTCTGTGAGTTTAAAGCCACACTGGAAAGAAACAGCCAGGCATGGTGACATGAGCCTTTAATCCCAGGAAGTGATGGCAGGAAGAAGGTATATAAGGCATGAGGACTAGGAACTAGAGCCTGGTTAAGCTTTTAGGCTTTTGAGCAGCAGTCCAGCTGAGATCCATTTGGATGAGGACTCAGAGGCTTCCAGTCTGAGGAAACAGGATCAGCTGGGGAACTGGCGAGATGAGGTAGCTATGGCTTGTTCTGCTTCTTTGATCTTCCAGTGTTCACCCCAATACTTGGATCCAGGTTTGATTTTATTAATAAGACCTCTTAAAAATACTTACTATATATTTCTTTTACCATTCATTGAATTAATCACCTTAGGCACAGTGACAGAAGTCTTTAATTCATGTTCAAGTTGCTCCTTTGCTAAGTGTCAGTCCATGACTATCTGTGCTTTATCTTAGAATGGAATCCTTAGTGACAGAAGGTGAATTTCCATGTGGGCACTAAAACTCAAGGTTGGGCATTTCCCCCATTGATAAGGAAAACTTGGGTTAGATTAATCTCCTTTAAGTTATTCTGAACTTCTTTGATTTTGTTTAGGCGTGAGGTTGACAAGATAGTACACCTGTTATTCTTTGGCTCAACTCTATCTCTGCTGTAACTATTGGGTTGTGTCATTATTGCATGAGGATGCCTGTAAATGACATAAATAAACCTGCATGATCACATTCTAGTCATATATTTACAGAAATAGGTAGCAGGCCATGTTTGGTCTTTGGTATGTAGGGTATGTTATTGACTCATGGTTTAGGGTATCAGAGATCAGAGTGAATGTACTGATAGGGGTTTAAGACAGAGAGTCAAATGAATTGGCATTCAGTTCTGAGTCTACCAGTTTGGTTTAATCCAGTGGGTGTGTATTGTTCAGATGGAAACACTATGACCTATGGTGCCTGTCTCCTTTCTTATCTCTCCAGCAGTGATTTAGAAAGAATGCAGACCCAGTCTTCGAGTCCTCAAGACAGTATTTCAGGCAGCTGCCATCTGTGTTTCCTGTGTGAGAGGAGATGAACTTGTCACTCTGGAGATAGTGTCAATTCCTGCAGAGTCAAGGGTACCTTGAGGCTGCATAGGCTTGGCTCTAATTCCTCAAGGACTCAGAATCCATTGCCACATTCCTAGGTCAAATCTTCTAGAATCCTTAAATGGGGCTATAGGGTTTTGCCCAGTATTTGCCCATGGCTGGTTATGAGGATCAAATACGGCACTGTGGGGGAAATCATTCTGCACCCTGTCAAACACAGAAATTCTTTAAAGACTTTCAACACTTGCTTAGTAAGTCAAAGTAACACCAAAGTATTTATCAACTCTTTTCTCATTCCTTAAAGAGCAACAATGAGGAAGATAAAATCCCTATAAACCTTCAAGGTTTACATGAAAACATTCAGCAACTGGGACACAAGGGAAGTATCCACCTATAAAAATGAATGTATTTTGAGAAATTAGGCCAAACATTTCACTTTTACAAAACTGTTGTGTGAATTGTGTTGCCCAAGGTGTCCTTTGTTCTCAAGTCTGACAGATGCCAGGTGACAAATTCTGAAATAATTCCTAAGGACAAGAATTCAAATACCAGATAATAGAAAGCATTTTTTTTTTTTAAAGTGGAGACAGCAATGAGTGGGGCCTTCAAGGGAAGCTCTTTGAGAGATCTCTGTGGATTAGAATACATTTTGGTTTCAAGTAACAGAAGCCAGTTTGGTTTCACCTGGAGAAAAATAAGGTCTTATTTTGAAGCAGAGTTGTATCCCATAACTCAGGAGCACTTATTATATTCAAACCCCAGGAAGTAACTTGAGGTAGATTCTTAAAAACCAACAAGAACTGTGGGTATCATTGCATTCTTTCCATACGATTGCTTCATATCTTGCTTGCTGTTTTCATTGACATGGTCTTCTGTCTACATTCTTATGATGGGGGAAAAGCCAAGCATCATCATCCAAACTCATTCACTGTTAAGAGTCTAAATGCCAGAGATGGAACTGGAGGCATCAGATGCTTACTGTGATTCAATCAAGTGTGGTCAGCGTGGCAGAGATGCCAAAAATGCTTTTCAGTGTTAAAAGGAAATATATTTCACTGAACAAGTTGGAAATTGACTTACAGATGGGCCAGGCACTCACTTCCTGCATGGTGTTTGATGGTTATAGTGTTAGGGTATAAGCCTTTGTTGGTTGAGGGGAATAAGTTTACCTTGGCCATGTTGATGACAACAATTTCATCTGTTGCCTTTTCTTTTATACCACATCCTGGGCTTGTTTTCATAACTTCATTTCTCTTCAGTGTGGACTGAGGTGATATGGGGCAGTGATGACTAATGGCTATTCTGTCAAGTTAATAAATGTATAGTAGGACATATATATATATATATATATATATATATATATATATATATATATGTGCTATTCTTCTGCAAGAAGGTCTGGATCCTAGTCCCTACTCCAGGTCTAATGAAGAGCTATTCAGTACAGTGAGTTATCCATCAGACCCCACCTGGACCTTCTGTAATTTCTTGTTCATTGATGAGTACATCAGAAAGCTTTGCAATGAAAGAGAGTATGTGTTCTTCTATTAGCGGTGTATACCAGCACACTGATAGGCATTTAGTGCCTGCCTCAAAAATACCAGATGCCAATATAGATTCTTGAATAGAAGGGCAGGATAATAGAATCATAAGAAATACTGGTATGGCTGAGAAAAAGCATGGAGAATATTTTTATGTTAAAAAAAGAAAGGAACTTAGCTGCCAACTATGATAAGTGAAATCATGAATCCCTAACCCCTCCCAGAACATATGTTCATGTCCTGGTTCTCTGGTGCCTGGGATTGTTGACTTACATGGAAAAAGACTCTTCAGATGTGCTTGAATTAGGAATTTTCAGTTATAGAGAGTACTCTGGACCCTCCCAACAGGCCTGATGTAATCATACTTATAGTAGGAAAAGTTAAGAGTCAGAGAAGGCTCTGTGGCGACAGAGACAGAGACTGTGCTGTGACAATGGTAGAATGTGGGGCCATAGGCCAAAGAATGTGTCTGGCCACTAGATATTGAGAAGACCCTGCTCCCTAAGCAGATTCTCCTGAGAACTGCTAGAAGGAGCCATTTCTGATTTCATCTTGATTTTAGCCAAGTGGAAGGAATATGGCTGGAGCCCATAGATGAGAAGTGGTGGGTCAAATTCAGCTAGCATAACTGTTTTGATGGAAGAGGATGCTATTTTAAGAAAGGAAAACAAAAATGACTTCACCTTTAAAAATGAGTATATTTTGCATAAAATCTGGATTTCTTATGGGAATCTACATTTCTGGGTGATAACCATGAGTTAATCTGAGTGGCCACTCCTCTGTGAGTTGAGCTTTGAGCCTGTTAGCTGCAGCTTCCTCCATTCACTCAGGGCTCTCTAAGTCTAAATCTTGGAGGTTGCACATCTGTAGACAGGCAGAGAGGGCTACACATTTTAAGGAACAAAAAAGTTTAAATACATGTAGGATCCTAATGCAGACATTAACAAAGGGGGAATCAAAATGTGGGTGTGTTAGGGATTTGACTATTTTTGCAACTTTTCCACAAATCTTAAGCTGTTCTAAAGTTAAAAATGAATTTTCTTTCATTAAAAAAGGAAACTGAGTTGAGTATGTTTCTTTGTGAAAGGGGTTGTTGCTATGTATTAATTCTGTGAACATAGTGATTTTTTTTTGTTATAAGAAATCTCCAGGTTCTGTTTCATTCATTCTATTACTCTCTGGACCATTCTCAAGAGTGGATCCACAAACTTTAGGCTTCTTTGAACTATAGATGGAGTTCTGAGGCCCCGAGAGGAAAAAAAAAATGTGTCCAGGACCACAGCACTGCTCGAGAAGTGGATTCAAATGGAACTCAGGACTCTTTCTTTTTGGCTGGCACCTAGCTACTGGAAATGATAGGACCTATATCCTGGACTGTATTGGGAGCCACCTTTAGCTGCCTAGAGACACCCCCCCCTACACACACACACACACACACACACACACACACACACACACACTCACACACCCCCACTACAATTACCTCATTTTTGTTTTATATCTGGTGCATAGAGAAAATATTTGACATTTGTCCAAATACCAAATGTACTTTGGATTTCATTATTTATGTATTAGCTAGCCCTAGCTATGCACAGAATACTCCTCCAAAAGCCAGAAGGTTTCAGACGGCCAGGCCCAAGGCCTCCTGCATAGGGCAGAGGCGCTGCCACTTGGCTGTGGATCTTGTTGATTCTACTGGGTAGAAGCTGAGGCAGGCATTCTGTGTGGGCTCAGGCCATGCCGGGAGGGAGGGATTAAAAGACTAAATGGATTTGAGAGGTTATGACTGCTTCCAGAACACTGTGCATCCATAGCCTTGGGTCTAAAAGGCATTGATGTGTTTGGCTCAGAGTTGGCTAGAAGGCCAAGGCTATATGCTGCTGCAGGACTAAACAGGCTTAAAAATTTGCTGTTGTGGCTTGCCTCTGTCCTTATCTCTGAAAGGCTATTTCTACACTAACAGCTTTCTCGGGGACCCAAAGTGCTGTACAGGTATTAAGTGAATAGCTTTTCCCATCTTTTCTAGCAATCTGAGGGAGAGAAGGGAGAGGTAAAGGTGGTGATGAGGCTAATCCCACCTTGTTGAGTGCTACCCCTGTGTTCATGGTTTATATGTCCTGTCATGTGACTATGCTTTCTACTTACCACATTGCTCTGTGGGCCACTCTAAGCATATGGCTCCTGGAAACAATCAATTTATGGATGAGGATTCAGAGACCCAGAGAGATAAGACAAGGTGGCTGGGGTCCCGGAGGTCACTGTGGAGGAGTTGTGAAGAGAGCTCAGCTCTTTTTCATACCAGTGATCCTTCCTTCCTGCTGCAAAGGAAAGGGATGACGAAGGGAAGTGATCCATTAATATTAATATTAGTTCTAGAACGCATGTCTGCATGAGTGTGGAGCCCTTGGCTTTGTGGTCAATTGACTGAAGCTTGGAACTGGTTGCCAGGGGGAGGTATCAACTCCTCTATTTAATAACTGTGTGACATGGACATATTATTTAACCTATTGAAACATTTGTTTCCTCTTTATAAAATGAAGATGGTAATAAGACTCACTTCAAAAGGTAACATATAAGTCAAATTAAGGGAATCAGTAAATAAATAATGTTTGTAGCTGCTATGTAACTGTGAACTTTTGTTGAAAGACCGTCATATGAACTCAGTTTTGAAAACAACAGCACAAGCTCAAAGCAGCTGTGTAGTTTGCCCATGTACATGAAGGGAGTAAGCTGGGATTTAGAGCCATATCTTTGCTCCAAGTCACCGACTATTTTATCTATAGCTCTTGGGTTCTCTTGGACCGGTATGTCTTGGGGTAATTCCATGGCTAACAAGCTCTGCTGTATAAACAAATTTTCTGTGCTTATGCTGGCAAAATGTCACTGCTTCCATGATTCTTAGCTCTTTCAGCACCTTTTAAGGTCTTTCCTCGAATATTTTTTTCTAAGAAATTAAAGGTATCAATGTTATAAAAATCTGAATCCAAGGAACTGAATAGGAGGATAAGTTAGGGGATTGTGATGAGTTTGAGGGCTGCTGAGGAAGACCTTGTCATGACAATAATGTACCTCTCCCTTCAAAAAAATTCCAAATAACTTCTGCCCTAGAGTTGACTGAATGACATTAGCAGTTGTTAATGCTGACTGCAAAAATGAATGTTTTATTTGAAATTGGCAAGACTGTTTTGCCTTGGTGTCTTCAAGCAACATAAAAATAATTAAGTTAATGTGAAAAGGAATGGCCTTTGACCACAGGCTTGATATACAGGCTAATAGTTCTAGAAAGCAATTAAGATAGAATTCTATAGTAATTTAGTAATTTAGATATGGTTACCAGAGACTCATAAGTGGTGGGACCTGGACCAAGTGTTTGGGACAAAATTGCTCGGCATTCTATGCTTTGAAAGCTTGCTACTTTAGTCTGTTGTTTGAATTTATTTAGAATCCATGCTGCTCTTTATGAATTTTGATTTATATAAGCTCTTAAGACATATCAAAAATTGACATGGATTATGGAAGGTCTCATTTTAGTTAAAATCATTTAGTTTAGTCTCTGTTTAGTTGAAATCATTCTAATTCAATTAGTTCACTAATGTTTATTCTGTGTGTCAAGTGATTACCTGGGATAAAATAAGGCATACAGAATTCTCATATCTCCAGAGCTACAACTTTATTATTATTTCTGTGCAGCCCACTTTTTGTCATATAAATGATAGGTATGGGTAATGGTCTGCACTTTGTAGACAGTCATATTAAATGAACTAATTTGATTAGGAAGAGGTTTTCATGTCATGGTATGGGCCATCCACAGGAAGGCTCAAAATAAGGGGCAGGATTTTAATTCTGATCCCTTAACAAGGGCCCCAAGCCATCTACAGTTATTGTTATGTAAAGAGAACAGTGTCCTCAACAGGTCAGCTCTCTCTCCATTCTATGACTTCACTCAGCTTTCATTTTGACCTTATATGTCTGGACCATCAAAAAACAGTCATCATTGTTCTGGAAGGTCACAGAAGATGATTCTTATGAGAAGCCCCTGTCCCAATGTGCCTGTGATGTGACAATGTCAAATAAGAGGGAAAAAAGAGAATTGATGGCAAGGAATACTCCTTGATATTCGTGCACTGGAAAATACATTAGCTGAAGTGCTTAAACATATTCCCGAGGTTAAAGGAAGACTCTCAGTTGATCTGAGTTGTGGGGAGTGATTTGTTCCAAGATTCCTGAAGAACAAGTCAGTTTATGGAGACAAAGAGGAGTGAAGAACAACAGGTATGCATCATGAAAGTGAGTCCAAAAAAAAAAGGAAAAGAAAAGAAAAAAAAAAAAACCCAGGAAGTTTCTTGGAAATAGCTTTGTCAGTTATATACATGTGTTAAGGCAAGACCAGTAACATCTGGCAGAATTCTTGTTGAGACTCTCAAATGGACAAAGGGCATAGGAAATATGCACAGAATTTAAAATAGACCTTTAATAATGTGTCCATTGGAATTATGAAAATATCTTTGACAAATGACATTTTAGTTCTTCCAGAATGTTGAGATACAGAGATAAGAAAAGGGTTACCATCTTCAGAGGCAGTTTAACTCTGGAAAGAACTTTGAAGTCTGTTGAAACAAACTGTCTGGGAGACTATGCAATCTAGCAATCAAGAAAATGTAGAGAGTGCCCAGATGTTAGAGCTATTTCATCTTGGTTTCAAACTTCTTTTAAGAGAAATATGGCATGGAGAAGCTAATGGAAAATAAACGAATGGCTGAGGACACAGATTAGTCTGTAAAGCACTTGCCACACAAGAGTGAGGACCTGAGTTTGGATTCCCATAACCCACATAAACTGGACTTGGGAGTGCACCACTAATCCTAGCACTACGGTGTAATAGGCAGCGATGGAAGACTCAGAGCAGATAACCTGGAATATGCAGTGGCACACAACACTAAAGGGACCTTGTCTCAAACAAGGTGAAAGGTGAGGACAGACATTTGAGGATGTCATATGACTTCCACATGTGTGCGATGACCCAGATGTACTTGCACTCATATGAACATTTACACACAGTTTTTTTTTTTTTTTAAATTAATGCCTGGTTTATTGTTACACGGGCTTGAAGACTCCCACCTCACCTATAGAGGGAAAGCTTTTCCCTGCGACATGTCAAGTGACACATCTTACTAGTCCAGGGGGAGTTTAACACGAGGCTGGAAGTTCTTAATAAAATGCATTGCCTTCATGGAATACAGAGAAACTAACACATCAGGAAAAGTATTCCCTTGCTTTCACAACTGAGCAGTCACAGATTCAACTTAACGTATTTTACTTGGGTTCACAACTGAGCATTCATAGATTCAAGTTAACATATTTTTGTAGTAGGAATCTTAAAGAGTCTTATTAATAAAATCAAACCTGAGGCCAGTTATTGGGGTGAATGCTGGAAGAACAGAGAAGCAGAACAAGCCACAGTTTCCTCACCTTGCCAGTTCCTCAGCTGGTCTTGTTTCCTCAGACTGTAAGCTTCTGAGTCCTCATCCCAATGGCTCTCAGCTGAACTATGCTGCTCCAAAGCCTGAATACTTCTCCAGCCAAATACTTAACTGACTACATGCTTTTCTCACTTAGTTCCTGGTTCTCATGCCTTATATACCTTTCTCTTTCTGCCCCCACTGCCTGGGATTAAAGGTTGGGTTTCTGGGATTAAAGGCATGGGTCACTATGCTTAGCTGTTTCTAAAGTGGCCTTGAACACACAAAGATCCACCTGGCTCTGCCTCCCAAGTGCTGGGATTAAAGACGTGCACCACCACTGCCCAACTTCTGCTATGGCTTGCTCTGACCCATTTTCTAGCCACCATTTTTGGCTTTGTTCTAGTGGCAGTCTGTCCTCTGACCCCAGATATGTTTATTTCAGGGAACACACAATATTTTGGGGAACACAATACCACCACATATTTTACTTGGGATCTTAATTCAAGTCTGAAATAGAAATTGTTAGACAATGCTGTTTTAGGTTGCAGATCCAGAATGGCTACACTGCTTTCCACCTTAAGCCTCTACATCCTCTTATGGATCAGCAACATCCTCTCTGCCAGGAAAGCCTAGACTAGGCACAAAATGCTTCCACCCATGAGCATCAGCAGTAAAGTGGATGGAAGCCATCCTCTCTGTCCTTCAGTCACTTAGCAGCAGGACACTAGAGCTCTGAAATGCTAAAGACATCATGATCCTTCAGGACACTGAGCTCAGTACATTGGTTTCCATGTGTTCCTCTCACCTGATTATCTCAAGGGCTTCTTAGCCTAGGATTTTGCATCTGTGTAATCAAAAGTAACTTAGAAGGCCACCCAGATCTGTTATAAAAGGGCAACTGCTCATGAATTGAGGTTAAGTGAAACTTAGAGCCCAGATCTGCAGATTTGGGAATCATTGGTGATGGTTCTGATGGTTCCCAGCCCATGGTTTGCAAAGTGATCACAGCATGAACACAGATATTTTGGATGTCTTGGTCCTCTAGACAAGGGCGGGTAAATTGATTCATTGTTTATATTCTTTCATTTTATTGAAGGAGCACTTGCTGGGCTCTGAGACTTACATGGTACAGCGAATGCTGTCACTGTCACACCTGCCACAGTAACCTCCACTGGCTACTGGGTATGAATGTAGGGAGGCTTGGTTCTAGCCCAGCCAGGCTGTCTCCTTTACCAGCTTCCTAAAGTGCATGTTTTGTAGGTGTTGGGACTGGCTAGGTTCTTACACCCCAGATCCTGAGTACTTCAGGAAGGAGAGAGTTAGGTTACATTACTGAGAAACTTAAGTTTGGCTCAGTCAAGGTAATATAGGCGTGTAATACAGCTTGCTCTAATATTTGGCCTCTGAAAACCAGCTTTCAGGCTTAAAAGCAGGGCAGTGGGTTTCAGTAAGGGGCTCTGTGTTATCTGTCTTTAGAAGTGTAAGGCAGATGATTCTGGGATTGGACAGATTGCTCAGTGGTTAGGAGTACTGGATACTCTTTCAGAGGACCAGAGTTTAGACCCAGATCCAATCTGGGAGGCTTAATACTCCCTGTGACTGTCCAGGGGATCTGACATCCTCTTCTGGCCTCCATGGGTACCTGCACATATGTGCATACACTCTCTCACACCCATACACATGGAAATAAAAATAAATTCTTAAAAAAAAATAATCTGTGTCCTTCTACCCTGCCACGATACTATCACCTGCCATCTATGTAGTAGTTTTTAAAATCTATATAATTTTTTGAATTTATATTAGAAGAAAATGACAAAAATTTTTAGATTTATTTATTTATTTATTTATTTATTTACTGTGCTCATTAATTCATAATTACGTTGATACCAAGTAGTCACACTTAGCACTCAGGTTTAATTGCTCAGGTTGTTCCTTTGAGAATGGGTTTGGGGGAGGGGTAAGATGGCTCAACAGGTTAAGAATAAGGGTGTACTTGCTGCCAACCTGGTGACCTGAGTTTGATGGATCCCAGGATCCATATGGTGGAAAGCAAAAACTGGCTTGTGAAAATTGAACTCTGATTTCCACATATTTTTTATGTCACATGTGCCCATTTAAACTCACACACACACACACACACACACACACACACACACACACACACACACACGAGAGAGAGAGAGAGAGAGAGAGAGAGAGAGAGAGAGATTAATACATAAATTTACTTTAATAATTTCTAAAGATGTGCATGGGATGTAGTTCAGTGGGAGAGCACTTTCAGGGCAGACATAAAGCAGTATATGTAAGTTCTAGCATCATAAAAATTAAATTTTGATTAGCACATAGGTGTGCAAATTAATCACCATAAAATGGTAATTTGATACTACAGGACTAGTGCAGGGTAATTAGAGTTCCAACTGCTTTAAAATTTTCCCACTTCTTTGCATCTGGAGCCTTAGATTTCCTTCTCTCCAGTTCTTTATAAACATATAATACATTGTCGTAGACTCTAGTTACCATACTTTGCTGAAGAATTATAGCAATAAAATCAAGAAGATATTTCTTAGTAACCTTTTTCCATTAATTTTCAATCAAGGAGTCATAAACTCAATTGCTGACATTTTTATTTATTTATTTTTATTTTTATTTTTTTTATTATATTTGTGTTTTAATTTTACATATCAGCCATGGGTTCCCCTGTCCTCCCCCCCTCCCGCCCCTGCCCCCACCTTTCCCTCAGCCCCTCCCCTCCATTCCCATCTCCTCCAGGACCAAGACTCCCCTGGGGATTCAGTTCAACCTGGTGGATTCAGTACAGGCAGGTCCAGTCCCCTCCTTCCAGGCTGAGCAAAGTGTCCCTGCATATGCCCCAGGCTCCAAACAGCCAGCTCATGCACTAAGGACCGATCCTGGTCCCACTGCCTGGGTGCCTCCCAAACAGTTCAAGCTATTCAACTGGCTCACTTATCCAGAGGGCCTGATCCAGTTGGGGGATCCACACAACTGCTGATATTTTGTTTACAAGATTTGGCAAATCCTTTTTTTTTTTTTTTTTTTTTTTGATACAGGGTTTCTCTTTGTAGATTTGGAGCCCTTCCTGGAACTCACTCTGTAGTCCAGGCTGGCTTCAAACTCACAGAGATCTGCCTGCCTCTGCCTCCCAGTTGTTGGGATTAAAGGTGTGTGCCTCCACCACATTTGGCAAATCTTTGATTCTGGGTATCCTATTACCATTTGGATTTTTCAAGGCTTCTTTCTGTCTTAAACCCTATGTATTTTAGGACAAGACATAGTGCCAATATCAGAACACCAAGTTTTTTTCATTCTTTCACTTGTCTAGTGAGAAAAGTGGTTGGTATTAAGGAAGAAAGGGGACACTTGCTGACTTAGTTCTGTAACTGTCCATAGGTCTATTTCTCCCAAAGTGTAGAAGTGTGCAGGATGAGTTTGTTGGTCAAATCCTTTCATACCAAAGAATTATAGTAATTGAAACACAGCTACTTTTGCTTTCAGCTTTTGGAACTCCTGCCCAGACAGCCAGATGCTGCAGGAACTGGACCACTGTGAAGAAGCCCTGGAGAAACACAGGGATATGCTGTCTACATCTGGTTTCCTCAACAACCACAAGAAAGAATTGGGTTTGCTGATTAATTGTTTCTAGTTGCCTGTTTTGATTGACCCCGTAGAATTCTGTGTTAGCATATGTCTTCAGGTAGACCTGAAATTCATGCCACAATTGGCAGCTTCTATTTTAGTTTCAGAATGCTCATTTGAGACCGTCCCTGTAGCAGTGGATGCTGCCCTTTGTTATCAAAATTGGCTTTTTTGGGGAGACTATTGACAGTATTTGTGATTAAATATAGATACACATTCTTGTTCATGTTTATTCCTCAGTAGACACAGCAGGCATAGAAATAGAAATACCATTTGAATCATTCTATCACATCTGTCTAGCATTCCCTAAATTTATTTTACCCAAGTCTAATCCAAACCCAAACATCTCAGTGATGTCACAGTAATTAATCTCACACAGCAGAGACAGTGTTGGCTAAGGGATTCAAGGCCGCTTTTAGAGACAGACAAAATACGGATGAAGTGGGGCTTAGTGGAGGCCGCTTTGTTGAGGATCTCAGACAGCTCACCTCCAGAAAAGCAGACCTCTCACCTTCTTGACGCTGTTGCTG